>NC_063257.1:33692786-34292786 GCF_019578655.1 Ricinus communis | reverse complement strand
CAAATCTCTGTACCTTTACCTTAGCCACATTACAACCTTGGTAAAGACCCTTTGATTTTGGTATTCACTTGTTCACATTAGCGAAGATATGATTTATGAGCAAGCTTATGGTGAGCGGGTCTTGTGCATTTTCTTTGAGGGATTTGTTATTCACCTAATATACACTTTGAGCGACTTGAGTGATCCCTGTGAGGCATTGGTTCGTGATGTTTGTGTTGAGTTGTCATTTAAGTTATTCATTCATTAATATTATTTCCATTCTCTGTTAATGATTTGCAATTTGATTTATGATTGAGTATCCTTTGAGATGTGTTGAATACTATCTATTGTGGACTAGAGCCATAAACTGTAAGGAATTGTTGACTGCAGTTTTGTGAGGAGAGTTGTTAATTGCTTGAGGACAAACAATAGCTTAAGTGTGGGGGTGATTTGATATGCATAGTTTTACACATATTTGCTTGCATATTATTGCGTATTTTCTTAGCAACTATTGTGCTTTTATTCCAAGATCACCCGTGTTTTATGTTCTTCTACATTTCAGGAGAATTTATAGGACCATCATCAGTATTTGAGCAATTATAGATCAATACATGCGAAAGCAGACAGGAATTCATCAAGATCGGATAAGAGCTTGCAGTGCGTACATTGAGCACGGCCTAGGTCAAGGCCGTGCTGACCACCACAGCCTGGACTCTGGCCGTGACCAACCATGAGCTTTTGGTCTTCAAAACATGGCATTTTGGGCATGGTTTCCGTAGCCACCACGCCTCCAGCACGGCCCTGGTGCCTCAGCACCAGCAGGGGCACGGCCATGAAGAAACCATTATTGTTGAGATCCAAATGTTCAGCACGGCCTTGACCATGGCCGTGCTGAGATAATTGTATAAGGAAAACTATTTTTTTAGGGTTAGCTAAGCAAGGAGTGAGAGAGAGCCCTGTCGGCTGGTTCAGTTTTTGCATAGTGCTGAGTTCGGGAGAGAGTTGCAGAGAGGAAGAATTCCGGAATCGCAAATTTCCAAATGCAAAACAGTAATGGTGCAATTCAAGAGGCAATTTGGGAGATTAATTGTAGTGCAGATCCAGATTTGGAGTTATTCATCCAATTTGAGAGAAAGTGTACATGTTTTATTTTCATTATTCTTCCATTGTAATTGATTTCCTAGATTGTTTTAAACATGAACATGTTTAGCTAGATTGATTAAATCCATTGGGATTTCTTTACTATGTTGGCTTAATATTATATTATTGGATTGTTTGAGTTAGTTTTGTATTCTTTTTGCTTTCAATATTAATAAGATAATGCATTATTCATGAGATGTTATGAATTGTAGTGTTTAGATTGCTTTATGTGATTGAGAAGTCCATTTGGCAATTGGAATTTTGAATAGCAAGAACTGGTTAATAATCACTTAGAGATAAGGATAATTAGCTAGCCGGATTAAGAATTAACAAAGCTTAATAGAGACCGATTAAGGCTTAATGCTAATTTAAGAATCAATCGTTAGGAAGAGATTCCAACTTTAGGTTATTAGGTTTAGGAATTCGGTTATCTCGAGAGAAAAACCGAATTCAGTTAAGAATTTGTCCATGGGTAGCATAATTAGACTTTTCAATCCTTTATCTTTTGTTTGATTGCCAACTAGTTTAGGTTTCCTTTGGGTTTGCTTTCGTTATTTCTTTTATCCATTTATTCCTACATCTCCCTTAGAACTTAGTTGTAGCTATTAGTTAGTTTAGAAATTATTTACATGGCTCTTTCTCCATTCCTAAGGACATTTCTCTTGATTTAGATATACTATTTTAATAAAATATTTCCTTTTCTCTTAGGTTTTCTCTTTTCTCTTAAAATGATGTATTTAAAAAAATTTATTTATTTCACCTAGAACTTTTCATTTTTCTTTATTCATTATTTTTCCATTTAAACTTTCTAACTTTCTTTCTTTCATTGTTCTTTTTCTTTCTACAAAAAATTATTAGATTGTGACCACTTGGCAGATTTACGAAAAGTCTTCTTTAGGTAACACAAATTGAAGATGAATCCTTTAAAGTGCTTCTTCGAAACCCGTATCTTGTTTGTTCTGGAAACACGTCTTCCTATTCCGTTTTTTCTCGAATCTCCTTTAACGGAAGAAATAGAAGCTCGAGAAGGAATACTAAAGCCTAGTTCACTCGCTGAGTCTCTTTGCATAAATGTTGTTTTGTCATAAATAATACTTTTATTATGGCAAAATAAAAACTTATCACTTCAAGTCTACAAAGCAAGTGAAATTGTGACAAAAATAATACTTGTCCAACTATTTTGTCACAACAAGTAAAACTAATTCCAAATTTATGAAAAAAAGAATTTCATAATGATTATTTTGTCACAGATGTTTTCCTCCATATTTTTGTCACAATATCTTGCGACAAAAATATTTTATCATTTTAAATTTTTATCACTATATGTAACTGAATAAGATATTCTTACAAGTACTTTTGTCACAAATTTTTTTATTAATTGCTACAACTAAATTTATCACTATAGATAGTTACATTCTACTAATAAAGACACAATGTTTTTGTCAACATAAGTTTTATTTATTGTGATGAAGTTTTTAATTTATCATAATAACATTAAATTATGAAGAAACCAATTTTATGAAGCCAAAAGAGATAGATTTTTTCTATTTTAAATACAAAAAAATAGATTGATTAAGATTGAGTGACAAGTCCAAACCATAATATTTTGATTTCATTTAGTAGTTGTATCAATAAAACATGCATTTTTTCTTTACATTTTTAATTATTTTAAAATAGTATTAAATGATTAATTTTCTCATATTTCATGTTATATCATCATTTAGTTATACTTAATGTAAAGTAAATAAAATTGATATTTATATATCTCAATATAAAACATATAAAATTGAAAATCGTGGTCATAAATGATACATACGAATAAAAACTTCAATATTAAAAAATAACATTTCAAAAAATTAATTCAATAAAATTATCGAATGTTCCACTAAGTAATATCTTATAATATATAATATGAAATAAAAAAATAAATTTTTGTATTAACATAAATGAGAACAATGTATTAATAATGTATTAAATAAATCTTTCTTCCAAAATTCATCATCATCATCATCATTGTCATCTTCATTATCACCATCATTTTCTTTGTCATTAGTATCATCATCATGATAGTCAATAATAGTATCATCTTATTCATCACTAGAACCTTTTTTAATATCAAAATCAAGAGTAGTTTTATTTTTTTATCAATTTTTTCTCTGAAAGGACAATGCTAGCATCAATTGATTCTTGGAATACATTTTTTCCAAGCAATGAATCCATATTTTCTTTATCAATATCTTTAATCTCATTAAAGTCATCTACTTGTTGATATGGCTCATCATTAAAGACTAACTCTTCATTTGTTTTTGTATTTTTTGGAACGCCATATACATTTCTAAGACATACTTTTTGTATAATTTTCCATCCTCCTCCATTTTTTATGTCATTAATATAAAAGACTTGCTCTGCTTGACTAGCCAGTACAAAACAATCATTTATATACCATTTTTGACTTGTATTAATACTAATTAGTTGACCATATATCTTCAGTCCATTTCTTTTATCCAATATATTTCACCAATCACATTTGAATAAAAAGACGCATATCCCATGAAAATATTCAAGCTCAATGATATCTTTTAGTATGCCATAAAAATCAAATTTTTCTGAATTATATTCTCCTTTATCTACAACATCACTATCTGGAGTGCGATGATATTTATCACGTTCAATATTCCTTGAACGATAAGAATCTGAGAGAAAAAAGGTCAATAACGATTAATGACTAAAATAAATGAGCTAAAATATAAGTAAAATTAATCGTAACAAGATTAACAACATATAAAAAACAAACTCACCATTAATAACATAAAATCTCACATCTCCTTATATATGTGTGCCACCTAAAATATTAAAAACCATTCTTGATGAAAAAGAAGAGATAAACAAAATCATTTATTTTAATTTTCTTTTACTCTTCTCTCAATTTCTTAATTCTAAATCTCATTGTCTCTTTTTTCGGTTAAGTGGAGGCTAACATTGATATTATTATTATTATTATTATTGTTATTATTATTATTACTATTATTATTGTAATTCTAGAGATAATCGAGAGGAGGGGTGAATTGGTTAAAAACAAAAATAAAAACAATCTTAAACTAAAAACAAAAAATTCAAGTACAACTCGTAACACCAAGAATTTATAGTGCTTCGGCCAACAACTGCCTACATCCACTCTTTAAGAATTTTCTTGAGATTTCTACTATCAAATAGAGATTACAATCCTAACCCTATTTGTGTTCTTTTACAAAGGCTAAGAACAAATCCAAGTATTTTTTCCAAAGGCTCACACTCTAACCTACTCTAAGATCTTAATGTTAGTTACAAGAGCTTGTAATCTCTTACACAACCACTCAAGGTTCACATTTCAACCATTTTGAACAAAGAAGGAATAAAAATAAGATCAATTCACAACAAATTTCCATCGATCATATGCCCATTTCATGCTTAACGTAGTCCATACGCCCTTCCTTAAGAGGTTTGGTAAATATATCTGCAAGTTGATGTGTTGTATCAACAAATTCTAATACAACATCACCATTTTGCACATGAGCCTACTATTTATATGCTTGGTCCTAGAGTACTGAATAGGATTCTTAGAAATGTTAATGGCACTAGTGTTATCACATTTGATAGGAATATGATCAAGGGTGACACTATAGTCTACAAGTTGTTATTTAATCCATAGTACTTGAGTGCAAAAATAACCGAAAGTTATATATTCGGCTTCAGCCGTTGATAAGGCAATCAAATTTTATTTCTTGCTAAACCATGAAACAAGGCAATTTCCTAGGAATTGGCAAGTACTATAGGTACTTTTCCTATCTAGAATGGAACCAGCATAGTCCTCATCCGAATAGCTAATGAAATCAAATGCATTACCCTTAGGATACCAAAGACCTAAATGCAATATTCCAACAAGATATTTTATAATTATTTTTATCGCATGCAAATAAGATTTCTTAGGACAAGACTGGAAGCAAGCACATAAGCAAACAACAAATATAATATCTGGTCTACTAGCGGTGAGATAGAGAAGAATACCAATCATATCTCCGTATTTCTTCTCACAAATTTGTTTGGTTTTGCTCCATCCATGCCAAATTTCTTATCTAGTTTGATCGTTGTGCTCATGGGAGTTTTGCTTGGTTTTGCTCCGTCCATCCCAAATTTCTTGGGTAACTCTTTGGTATACTTTGCTTGATTTATGAAGATTCCTTCATCATGTTGTTTTATTTGAAGTCCAAGAAAGTACTTAAGCTCCCCCATCAAACTCATCTCAAAATCACTTTTAATACATTTAGAAAACTCATCACAAGTATTCATTAGTAGCACCAAATATGATATCATCCACATATATTTGTACAATCAACATATCATGCCCATGTTTTAATGAAAATGGTCATGTCGGCCTTTTCTTTTGAAAAACCATTTGATAACAAAAATGAACTTAATATCTCATACCAAGCTCTTGGAGCTTGTTTTAAGCCATACAAAGCCTTTTGCAATTTAAAGACATAGTTTGGAAACTCATGGTTTTCAAATCTTGGAGGTTGCTCAACAAATACTTCCTTCTCAATATTAGAAAGGCACTTTTAACATCCATTTGAAATAACTTAAATTTCATGTGGGATGCATATGCAAGCAATAGGTCTAATGGCCTCTAACCTGGCAATGGGGTTAAAGGTTTCATCATATTCTATTCCTTCTTCTTAATTATATCCTTTAGCTACTAGCCTAGCCTTATTCCTAGTAAATGATGTCATCTTCATCAAGTTTATTTCTAAACACCCATTTGGTACAAATAATAGGATAATCTTTAGGTCTAGGAACTAATTGCCAAACTTTATTCCTCTCAAATTGATTGAGCTCTTCTTGCATAGCAAGTACCCAATTGTTATCAATTAAGGCCTCATCATTAGATTTAAGCTCAATTTGAGAGAGAAAGGCTAGATTTATGATATTTCTAAGGGATGATCTAGTAGTTACCCCTTTTGATGGTTCACCAATAATTTGGACTTTGCGATGATCCTTCTTGAATTACCAATCTCTATTAAGGTCAATATGTACTTGAATCGATTGACTAGGGGGCAACTCCTCTACTTCCACTTTTTGTGGTTCCATGCTCGTTTCTACTATTTGATCCTCATTTGATGTATCGATTGATTGTTGAGTTGAGGTAGAGTCGAAGATACCTACATCATCAACAACTACCTTTCTCGGATCATGTGAGTTAAACTCATCAAATACAACATGCATGGACTCTTCAACCACTTGAGTTCTTTTATTATAGACTCTATAAGATTTACTAGTTGTAGCATATCCCAATAATAATCCCTCATCAATTTTAAGTCAAATTTTTCAAGATTATATTTGGTATTTAGTATGTAGCATTTGCAACCGAATACCCTTAGATATGAATCTTGGGCTTTCTATCATTCCAAAGCTCATAAGGGGTTTTATTTAAGATAGGTCTAATATATACAGGGTTTGCAATATAACAAGCAGTATTGACGGCCTCTGCCAAAAATACTTAAGAAGATTGTATTTATTGAGCATGGTTTGATTCATCTCTACCAATGTCCTATTCTTCCTTTTAACAACCCCATTTTGTTGAGGTGTCCTTGGGAAAGAAAAGTTATGTAAAATGCCCGTTTGTTCACAAAAGATTTTAAAACTCTCATTTTAAATTCTTTTCCGTGATCACTTTTAAGGGAAGCAATTTTAAAATCTTTTTCATTTTGAATTCTTTTTGAAATTTTCATAAACACTTCATAACTTTCATCCTTATGAATAAGAAAGGCTACCCAAGTATATCTAGAATAATCATCCATAATCACAGATGTATAATGCATGCCACCTAAACTAGCAACCCTACATGGTCCAAACAAATCCTTATGTAAGAGTTGAAGAGGTCTAGAGGAGGTTACCTTATTTTTAGCTTTGAAGAAACTTTTATGTTGTTTCCCCATTTAACATGCTCCACAAACCTTGTCTTTATTATAGTTGAATTTTAGAAGTCCAAGGACATGCTCATCCTTACATAAGTTTCCAATGAGTTTCATGCTAGCATTGCCCGAGTCATCTATGCCACATCCAAGAGTCATCGTTCAAGGCTACAAGACACTTAACCTTTTGATTAGTTAATTTAGCAAGGTCAACCATGTATACATTATTGATCCTTTCACCATTAAACACAACTTTGTTCTCATCCCTTTGAGTGACAAAGCAAGTTTGATGGTTAAAGATTATATTGTATCATTTATCATATAATTGACTAATACTTAAGATATCCACACATAGTATATTGTCAATTAGGGGTGAGTCTTCCTTATCAATTTTTTCAATGCCGATGATCTTACCTTTGGCATTATCACCAAAAAGGTTATCCTGCCTCCATTTTTCAGTTTGAGGTGTGATAAGAGATATGGATTACCCATCATGTGTCTAGACACAAACTATCAAGGTACCACTTATTTTCTTTTGTGGTACTCTTCAAGCACACTTACAAAGTAAAAAAGATCACTTCTCCTTAAGTACCCAATGTACTTGTGTCCTTTGTTGTTAGTTTTGGATGCATTAACAAATGGATATCCTAAATAGCTCATCCTTATAGGATAGTTATAATTTGTGTGTCCATCCATGCAACAATAAAAATAAGTTACATTTGTAAGATGATGATTATGAAATTGATTTATATGCCCATTTCTCAAAGGTCTAGCATGTGAGTGCTTATGATCATGTTTCCTTCCTTGATAAACTTTAGAGTTTTGAGCTTTTTGCCTTTGCCTTCCTTGACCACTTGTTTTTTTGGGTTGGGTCTTGCATAATGAAGCTTGAGCTCCTCTAGATTTAGAACTAGAAGTTTATATCCTAGATATGGAGGATGATGCAATAGATTTGATAGTTTCACAAATATTATTTTGTTCTTGCTAGAAGAACCATGTTCAAAGCCTAAACCATACTTAATTGAGGGTGACCTTTTAGCATTTATTAAATCATCAAGTTTTTCTTTACCCTTTGAAAACTTAGTAATTTGAGAATTTATGTTTGAAAACTCCTTTTTCAAATTCTCATTTTCTTTATAATAATTTAAGTTTTCAATAGTTAAAGTTTCATTGAGTTTGACAACTTTCTTATATTCCAAGAGAGTTACCTTCCCTTTAGATAAACATTCCTCTAAGGATGTAGTTAACTCTTCATTGGATTTAGAAAGTAAGCCAATATACTTTTTTTTAGCTCATCTAGCTTCTAAAGCTTATTTTTTTATTCTCAAAGAATTTTTTCTTTAATATCATTTGATCATACTTTTGAATTGTAATGTCACACATCTCAACAAGTTCATCATAAGTAGAGGAGTTAGAGTTAATTACCTCATCGTTTATAGGTTCCTCCATTGCCATGAGGCAAAAGTTTGCTACCTCATTCTCACTCAAGTAGTCATCATCTTCGGATTCACTAGAGTCATCCAAAGTAGCCTTAAGTGCCTTCTTCTTTTGCTTCTTGGGATATTCTTGAGCTTGGGATAGTCTGCTTTGATGCGACCCGGCTTGTTACAACTGAAGCATATGATGATTCTTTCTTTGCATCATCATGATTCTTGTATGGTTTGTCGAGCTTCTTTTTCTTCATGAGTATGTTTCTTAGCTTCTTGGAAATGAGAACAAGATCTTCATCATAGTCATCATTATGGTCATTTTAGCTATCACTTATAATGACTTTCTTGGCTTTAAGTGTAATTGACTTCTTCTTCTCTTCATTGAATTCCTTGGCTATTTCTTTTTTATCATTCGTCATGATCATCTCATAAGGAGATCGGTAGAAAGTGTGGAGAGGTTATTGGCTTCTTCAATGGAGTTCACTTTTGACTCTCATTCCTTTCTAGAAAGAACTCTTAAAATTTTATTATTGATCTCTTCAAGTTGATACATCTTGTTAAGCTTCTTCAAGGCATTGATGATGCTCATAAGTCGGCTATATGTTTCAGAGACCTTTTCATTCGCCTTCATTTGGAACATTCCATACTCATGAACCAAGATTTGAGTCTTCTTAGTTTGACTTGAGTTGTTTCCTCATGTTTGTTTGCTAATGAGTCCCAAATTTCCTTAGCGGAAAGGCAATGTTCAACACTACTGTACTCTTCTCTAGACAGAGCACAATAGAAGATGTTCATGTTCTTTCTATCCCTTGAGTAAAGCTTTCTCTCTTCTAGAGACCATTCCTTTTTTTGTCTTGAGCACTTCAATACCATTATCCTTCTTTGTTAGAAGGATTACACCTTCTTCAATTATGTCCTATAGGTCTATTCCATCGCTTTCAAGGAATATTTCTATGCGAATTTTCCAATATGGGTAATCACTTCCATAAAAAAAGGGTGGCCTATTGAATGCTTGACCCATTCCATCATGGTCAAATGTAGATACTATGGACCTTTACTTCAAGATGATTAACTCTTTGATAAAGAATACCAACCCTCTGATACCAAATATAACTCTAGAGACAGCCAAAAGGGCGGGTGAATTGGTTGAAAATAAAAACAAAGATAATCTTAAACCAAAAATAGAAAAATCAAGCACAACTTACAATACCAAGAATTTATAGTGGTTCGGCCAACACTTGCCTACATCTACTCCTTAAGAATCCTTTTGAGATTTTCACTATCAAATAGAGATTACAACCCTAACTTTATTTGTGTTCTTTTACAAAGGCTAAGAACAAATCCAATTGTCTTTCCCAAAAGCTCACACTTGAACCCACTCTAAGATCTTTAATCTTAGTTACAAGAGCTTTTAATCTCTTACCTAAACATTCAATCTCACTTTTTGAGCTTTCAATACAAGAATTAAATGCTCAACTACCTAAGCATGAATCTTTAACACAAAGTGTAAAGATAACGATTTTGAGTTGTTGGGTACAAATGGGAGCTTAAGTAAATACTCTTTCGTAATATCTATAATACTTAGAAATGTTGTTTAAATACTTCTGAGTGAAAAAGAGTCATTGCACTCTATTTAATAGTTATTTCTGCAACTTTCATAAATGCAGCTTCACGGGCGTGAATAATCTTTCATGGTCGTGAATCATCAGCGCGACAAAAAGATTTTAAAAGCTGAAACCCATCATGGCTGTGAATAGTTTCTCACGGGCGTGAAAGTTGCTTTCACATCTTGAGAACATTTGTTATGAACTCTTCTATGATTAATTAAAAATCTGGAGAGTTCTTCAACATTCACAGGCATGAACATCTTCTTCACGGCTGAAAAAGTTTGTTCACGGTTGGGAATCCATGTTCACAGTTTAGGAATCTTTTTCATGAATCCTTTTGTGAATTCTTCAAGTTTTAGAGAGGAGACCATTTTTCACGGGCGTGAATTATTGTTCACGGTTGGGAAGATCTCCTTCACGGGTTGAAAACTCTCCCCGTGAATCTTTCTGTGATGTTTTTTATTCTTGAGGAGGAAATCATTTTTCACGAACGTGAATATTTTTTCACGACCGTGAATTCTTATTTTCAGAGCTGGGAAGTATCTCGTGAACGCTACTGTCCTTTTGCTTCTTGAGGCGAGAATTCTCCATACCTAGGAAACTAATGTTTCATGGCCATAAATACAAGTTCACGGGCATGAGTCCACCATGTCTTAGATGAACCAATTTTTCCTTTGCTTGCATATAAACACTTAGAAATAAGATTAGTCATTCTCAATTGTTTGTAACCATCAAAATAGGATCAATAACCCTCAAGATTCAACAATTATTATTAGGAATAATTACAAATTTAATGTCTTAATTTTTTTATTTTTTCTATTTCAGTATTTGAATTATTTTTTTGTTCAATCAACTGTCTGAACTTACTAATTTATATATATCGTAGTGTCTCTCACAGGTTTTATAGATTAAAGTAATAATTTAATTTATTTTACATATAAAATGACACAAATATCTTTTTTCTCCTTATAATTTCTTCTATTTCTTATTTCCTTTTTTTCTTAATTTTTTTTTCTTCGTTCTATTTTCTATTAAGTCTTCTTTTAGAACTAAAGAAAAATGTTGGATTAAATTTCTTAATTTTTTTTTTAAAATTTACTCTTCAACTTTTTATTTCTAAAGATTATTTTTTTATAACACTTAATACCATTCTCTTTCTCCTCTTATTGTTTTTAGGTAAAAAACTATATTTTATTTTTATTTTTAAGATAAATGCATAAAAGTAAGAAAATAAGTAAATGACATTTTTTAAAAAAAAATTTATTTGAATAAATGAGAAAAATAAAATAATTTTATTTTTTTCTTTTAACCTTTTGATAAACAAATGAATTTTTTTAAAAAAATAGTGTTGAAAATGGATTAAATAGGAAAAAAGAAATATGATATTATTTTAAATGAGGATATTTAAGTCAATTTACAATTCAAAATAAGTTAAATAAGCACTGTAACCTATAAAATCGGCTAGAGACACCATATTGAACATTTTTAACAAGTTCCAACACTTAATGGAATAAAAAAATAGTTTAGACACTAAAATAAAAAAAAAACTAAAAAATTAAAACACTAAATTTATAATTTTCTCTTATTATTATTATTATTATTAGTTTATTTTATAGAATTATTATGATTATTGTTAATAAGTTTTCTTATAATTAATTTTGAGTAGGAGTTTAATATTAATTAAAACTTAATTCTCATAAATCTAAAAAGTAAATAAACTAATATAATTTAAAGTTAATAAACTTGAGTTTCAATAATATATCTTAAATGACTCAAAAAAGAGCTAAATTATATATAAAAACTCAATTCTAATTCTATTAGATTGCTTGTAGAAGATTTGATTTGTTATTTATCTCTTAAATAATATATATCTCTTCTATTTATCTCTTACCATATATATTTTTATTTTTTAGGAATATTTTATTTTCTTTCTAGTTTGTATTATAATAGGAGTCTTATAAAGAAGAGTCTATATAAGTCCTTGTACGTAAATAATTTAATAAGAGTGAATATTGAATTAAGTTTCTTCACGGTATCAGAGCAAGTTGCGTAAATCCTCCATTAGAAAAATATGTCTTCTTCTCCATCTGAAACCCCCACTAAATCAACCATTGTACCATCATCATGAATTATTCATATTTTCTCTGAACATTCTGACCTTAGAGCTGAAATAACCCTTACCGAAATCAATTATGACACTTGGTCTCAAATCATGGAGATGCATATCACTAGGTGTCAGAAATTAGATTATATTATTGGAGATTCTCCTCAATCTGAATCAACTAATCCTTTTTATTTCAAGTGGTATGCTGAATGTCACAACCCGATCTGTGGGCCTGTGACCGGCACTAGGGAATGGACTAACTCGGGTCCCGCCAAAAATCCACTCGCCAAAATTCCTTCCTAATGACGTGTCCCTTGCACGTACAGAAAATCCTTAACATCCATATCACATCATCAATGTCATATCATCCATCTAGTTGCAATAACTGATACAAAACCATACCATCCAGACATAAATTTCCTCTTTGACTGGAATCTAGCAGTCTCCTATATAATCCAACATAGGGACTACTGCACCACAAATTCACTCTCACAGCAACTCAGCTTGTCATCCAGAGAATCCCAAACTAACACAATTTACTTTGAAATATTTACTTATTTATTTACTTTATAATCATCACTAATAAAAAATTTATTATCTCGAAAAACACCTTTATAAAATTGTAAAATCTCTAGTCATTTTCTCTATATAAAATTTCTAAAATATTGCGCTCCAGGGTGATGATGCCCCCTATCACCAAGGGTTGCAATGCACGATGTATGATGCATGCCCTAAAATGAGTATGGAATTGTGCATGCCTAATAGTGAGATGCCTTAATAAATTATTTCGGGACTGGGCGCAATATTGTATTTTAAAACACTTGTTCTACATAGAAAAATAAATAGTGTTTGCTTAAGCTTCTCTGGATTTCGAGGTGAAAGCTGAGACACTAGAGTCAATGAAAACAATAAGACAGACTTGATCCTAGCTCCGCAGTACCGAGAATCTTAACTTAGGTCGAAGGAAATCTAAACCTAAGCTCTGATACCAACTTTGTCACGACCCAATCTGTGAGCCCGTGACCGGCACTAGGGAATTGGTAGGCGTAAGGCCACCGAATCCCGTAGTAAGCTTAACACTCATTAACTTAATTAAATCTCATCTGATATTATTGATGCCACAATATATCTTAACCATTAAAATCTACATATTTAATTAGGTCTGCCCGAAGAAATAGGCAAGTCTCGAAACTACAGTAATTTGCAATTGACAAATCTAATATTTCTACTGCGGAGAATCTAAGATGTTACAAGTTAACATACCAAACCAATTACATCACCCGATGATGAAGGAGTCGGGTTGCTAGATAAGAGCCGCGGGAAGACTAATAATCACAGATATGAAAAACAGTAAAATTGAGACTGTCAGTTTCGAGAGTGAGTTAAAATCATATATCCAAGGGAAAAAAGTTACAAATACTTCAATAACACATTTATTTAATTTGAAATAAATACTAAGTCATGAAAAAATAAACGTCTCATATCATGCTTAAATTAAATAATTTTCACACACTACGGGACGGAGTACCTCATCAGAACCCTAATCCCAACACTGAACATCTCGACTCTCTCTCATTCTAACAGAAATGGCGCATAGAGAGCGAGGCTCGACCAGGGTCCTTAAATCCAGTTCAGACACTTAATTATCACTAACACTCTTAGCCTTTTAGCTCTCTTACTCCAATAAGACTAGTGCCCAGAGAGCGAAGCTCGACCAGGGTCCTTATTTCCAGTCTGGTCACTTAGGTTTCCAAATAAGCCGGTGTCCGGAGAGCAATGCTCAACCAGGGACCTTTACTCCGGTACACTCACTCTACTCAGCCTAGAGAGCAATGCTCGACCAAGACAAGTCCTAAACTTACCTTTTTTAAATTTACCATTTTACCCCTTTTCTATCATTCTCGGATTTATACCGATGTACTTATCAAAATAGTATGTTCTACTGTCGTCCCATCCCGAGTCATCGGGCAATAATAAATTTAGTGATGAAAAACATGATATATATGAATAGTAATTAAATGAATAATTTAAAATTGCAATCAATTAATTACAATAGCTATTTAAAATTTGTGCATGACACATGCATAACAGATATATGACTTTAACTTACAGCTTTGATGACCTCCTAGCTCTATTCCGATGCCTCGGGTGGAGCGAGCCGAACTGACAGATTTATATAATCACGAAAAATAATTTATCAATAATGCTGAAATAGTTGACAATTAACCCTAGGTCTAGATTCCTAGGACTGACTGTCTAAAAATCTCGACTCGGGTAAATATTACCAAAAATTCGGCAGAACCTCCCTTACAATACGGATATTTACCCTTCATAAAACGGGTCCAATACCTGCTAGAAAATACTTCAAATAATCAAGAATTCATTTTAACGGGAGTCGGGTCCTCAAGACTTCACTATTTTTCCGACTCCGCCATACATCACAAAACACCATTTAAGGCAGGCATTCCAACAAACAAAATATTTTAACACACAATACGCTAATGCTCAACACAATTCAAAACACATATAATTTACCAAAGAATTCTAAAATCAGCGGGCCAGAGAAGATTACCGAGACGCTTGATTGCTCGGTCAACTCGCCTCCAGCCGCCGGAGTCCGATCGACGATCGGAACACACCAACAGACTCGAAACAATGCGTTGATGACGATCCTTGCTTCCGATCTTCCGATCCTACCCTCGATCATCCGGAGAGATTTACGAACGATCTTGGTCGTCGATTTGCAAACGGATTTCGATCGCCACGAAACTGGTGCCATCGCGAAGCTTGAGCTGAGGAGAGTCCGGATATGTCCTTCGATCATCCATCCCTCGCCGGAGCTCGCCGAAAAAGCCAGAAAACGAGGTTGCCAACACCTCGCTGGAACTCCTCCTCTGGCCACCAAAGCCGACGCCGCCACTCCCAAAAGGAAGCCCTCAACTCACCGGTCAAAACAAGATTGACTCCGCCGCAGTCGGACGCCGAAAACGCCGGAAACGACGGTAAGAAGATCGCTGCCTTCTTCCTCGCGCTTGTTGCCATCGCCCCAAATGGCCTACCACCGACGACCGTAGCTCCGATTTTCCTTCTCCCCCCGCGCCTTCTCTCTCTCTCCCCGATCGCTTTCCTTTCTCTTTCTTCTTTATAACAACATTTGGTCCCTGAACTTTTCATCTTACCATTTAGTCCCTTAACTTTTTTAATTACAATAATTTCGTCCTGCAAGATTTCGAATTAACTCTTAAACTTTTTTTTAGCTTTTCAATTAAGCCCCTAACTATTTAATTTGGGCCAAATTAGAATTATTGAAAATACACAATTACATATTTACGCTTGCTTTTAAATGTAAAATTATCAAAAAGCCATTGCCGACATATTTAATTACAAAACTACCAAACATACAAATTTTCATTAAAACCCCTTATTAATAAAATTATACCTTTGATCCTTATTCCAAATTAATTTTCCAATTTAATCCTTAATTCTAAATTAATTTAATTAATCAATTTGCTAAATATTTTCCAATTAAAATTTAATACCATTAGCTAATTAAATTTCTCTTTTTTTCCAATAATTCTTTTATAAAATATCCATTACAAATTCTTCCATAATTCTCAAATATAGAATTTAATTTATATATATTCATTTGGGGAAAAATTTGAATAACCAAAAATATAATCTATTTCTTAAAAATCAAACTAATTGGATATGAAAAATAACTCCTTTATTTGTTTAGCATTAAAATTTCCATTAAATCATTCCAAATAAAAATAAAAAAAATTAATTTAAATAAAAACTCATTTATCAATTATTATTAATATTATCATTATTAAAGGAAAATTCTGGATATTACAATGAAAATCAAAAAGTTAAAAGCTGGTTACTCACATCAATGACACTGGAATGCTCTTGCAAAAGCATTCTATGATGGACTAGGCAAATTACAGATTTTTACTCTTAGTCAACGAGCATTCCTAAATCGGTAGTCCAACAGGTCTCTTCCAACTTATTGTGGCGAGTTGATTGAAATATTCTAGGAGCTTGATTGTCGATATAAATAAGAATGAAAGATCCTGATGATGTTACTATGTATAAGCACCTGTGAAAAAGTTAAGAATTCATATCTTTTTAAACGGACTTGATGCTAAGTTTGAACAAGTGAGAGGAGAAATCCTTTGAATATATCCGAGTTTAGATCTTGTGAAAAATTTGAGAATTCACATCTTTTTAAACGGACTTGATGCTAAGTTTGAACAAGTGAGAGGAGAAAGCCTTCGAATATATCCGAGTTAAGATCTTGAACGAACATATGCCTATGTTCGCTGAGAAGCAAATCGGAAAAAAGTCTTGACTGGAGAACAAGCTTCCTCGGAGTTAACTGCATTGCTCGCCAAAATAAATAACTCGTTTGCTCAGCAAAATACAACTCGGAGCTTTGATATTGGCAATAAACAAACAAATTCAATAAAATAATGTACAAATTATGGTGCAACATGACATACTTAAAGCAGTTGTTATGACCTGATTAGATATCCTGAATGGTGGGATCCATTTAAAGCCCCAAAAAGAAAGTCTAAAACTGCATCAGTATCAATAATTATAGTCGAGCAACCTTCCTCGCCAAATGTTGCTACTTTACAAATATATTCAGAACCACTAGGTAAATCTTTTGTAATTCTGCTACTGTTAGGTCATATATATGGATTATTGATTCTGGATCAACTGATCATATGTCTTTTAACATACCTACTGAGCTAAAACCATCTGAACAATTTGTTATGTCTGTAGCCAATAGTACAAAAGCTACTGTTACTGGTAAAGGGTCATTTTCACTTGATAATCTAAATTTAGAATCTGTTTTAATTGTTCCATCTCTAAATTTTAATTTAATGGTTGTATCTCAACTAACCACCTCTTTGAACTGTGTAGTAATCTTTTGGCCCGATTATTATGTTTTTAAGGACATCAAGACAAAGAGGACGATTAGTTGTGGTACTAGAAAATGGAAGCTCTATTATCTTGATCTTGCACTATCTAGTTTAAGTGCCTTGACTGAGTCAAGTTCAAAGAATAGTAGTTCAGTATCATCAAGTATAGGAATTACGATATGGTTATGGCATAAGCACTATTTGGACATTTAGATATTTAAAGTATTGGTTTCCTAAGTTGTTTTCAAAAACATCAACTTTGAACTTCAAATGTGAAACTTGTGAACTAGAAAATAGCCATCATGTCCCTTTTTCAATTAGTTTAAATAAAAGTTCAACACCATTTATAATTATACACTCTGATGTTTGGGGACCTACAAAGGTACTGACCTTAAGTGGAGCTCAGTGGTTTTTTTTCTTTTATTAATAATTATAGTCATATGATATGATATGCTTAATAAAAAGTAAGTAGGAGGTTTGCTCATATTCAAGAAATTTTGTATGATGGTGCAAACTCAATATAAAACTGCAGTTCAAGTACTTCGAATGGATAATGGAGATGAATTTATTAATTATGAACTCATATAGTTCCTCCAGCACCATGGTGTAATCCATCAAACCACATTGCACTTATTCTCCCCAACATAATGGGGTTGCAAAAAGAAAAAACTGACATCTCTTGAAAATGGTAAGAGCTATACTATTTGAAGCCAATATGCCTCTCCAATATTTGGAAAAAACTTTATCCTCAGCCTCTTACCTCATAAATCGAATTCCATCTCATACTCTAGACTTTCATACTCCACTTGATATATTAAATAAAAGCTACCTCACCATCATTACTGAACTTACCTCCTAAAGTCCTTGGTTGTACAAACTTTGTTTACCTTCCTCACCTTATACACCATAAGCTCCAACCTCATGCTATTTGGTGTATCTTTATTGGGTATGGTTTTCATCAGAAAGGATATAGGTGTTATCACCCTCCAACTCAATGAATGTATGTCAGTATGGATGTCCAATTTCATAAACATCAGACATATTTTCTTACTGCAAGTTGGGGGGAAGAAACATTGACTTGCAGCCCGACCTTAAACATTTTGCTGACCTTCAAACACAACCCGACCTTAAACATTCTCCTATCCCGACATTCCACAAACACAATCTGACCTTCCAACTGAAACTTTTGAAACTCCTGACCTATTTGAACAAACCGAAAAAGAACAACATAAGCGTTATTCTCCCGATCATGGATCAACTGAACATTTCGAGCTTCATATTCGAGGTCAAGGTAATAGAGCTTAGCTTGAAGCACCATAATTAGTATCACCTTTAGTTGATGATGCATCTTGAGCTGAATCTCAGGTAACTCATGAATCCTCTGTTAAAATACTCTCGAACCGAACTACCTAAGGAAAGCCTAAATCAAGTTATGAACCCATGATGAACTCTGAACCTAAATATCCAATAAATAATTATGTGTCTTACCATAGGTCTTTAAAGATATGTGAATCATTTACAAATCAATTATCTTCTGTATATGTACCTAACAGTGTGTAGGAAGCCATAAAAGATCCAAGGTGGAAAGAAGTAATGAGAGAAGAAATGAAATCTCTTTAAAAGAATAAAACCTGGGAGGTTGTAGATTTACCAAATGGAGAAAAACATGTAGGATGTAGGTGGATCTATACCATTAATTACAAGGCAGATGGAAGTATAGAGAGATACAAAGCTCGGCTAATTGTAAAAAGATATAGTCAAACATATGGGATAGATTATATGGAGACTTTTGCTCCTGTGGCCAAGATAAATACTATCAAAATTATTCTATCCTTAGTTGTAAATTTGAATTGGTCTCTACATCAATTCAATGTAAAGAATAATTTTCTTTATGACGATCTTCAAGAAGAAGTGTACATGGAACTACCTCTAGGATGTAGACTTCAGGTTGAAGGAAGTAAGCAATTTTGTAAGATGAAGAAGTCTCTATATAGATTGAAACAATCACCGAGAGCTTGGTTTGGAAGGTTTACAAACTCAATGAAGGTCCTTGGCTATAAACATAGTAGTTCCTATCATACTCTCCTTATAAAACATAAGAAAAATAATAATAATTATTATCATATATGTTGATGATGATATGATTGTAACAGGAGATGATGTTGATGACAAAATAGCCTTACAGAACTATCTTTTTAAAGAGTTTGAAACGAAAGACCTGGTGATCTCAAGTATTTCTTAGGGATTGAGGTATTACGATCTAAGCAAGGAATATTCTTGTCTCGACGAAAGTACACTTTGGACTTGCTTGAGGAAGTCGGTATGCTAGCATGCAAACCAGTTGATACTCCTACTAGTGAACATACGAAGCTCGACATATTTTCCAATCAAGTCCCTACGAATAAATAAAGATATCAGAGGCTTGTAGGTCAATTAATGTATCTTACACATACTAAGCCGGATTTGGCATACTCTCTAAGTATAGTGAGTCAATATATGCATTCTCCAAATGAAGATCATATAAAAGTTGTTCTTCGTATCTTGCAGTAATTGAAATTCTCTCCAGGAAAAGGCATCATGTTCACTAAAGGGATAACTTTGTCTGTTGAAGGCTATATTGATGCAGATTGGGCTGGTTCTATTGATGATAGGCAATCAACAAGAGGTTACTTTGGAGAAGTAAGAAGCAAAGTGTAGCTCGATCAAGTGTAGAAGTTGAGTACAAAGGGATGGTTAAAGGTGTTAGTGAGTTACTTTGAATAAAAATTTACTACATGAACTCCGAGTTCAACATGTTAGTCCTATGAGACTATATTGTGATAACAAAGTTGCATGTCATATAGCTCAAAATTCAGTTCAGCATGATCAGAGAAAATATGTGGAGATAGACAAACACTTTATTATGGAAAAATTAGAAGCTAAGATAATTGAAGTTCCTTATGTTCAATCTGAAGATGAGCTCGCCAATATTCTTACCAAAATAATATCAAGTAAAATTTTTTACTGAGCATTAGACAAGTTGGGCATGCAAAACCCCTATGCACCAATTTGAGGGAGAGTGTAGAAGATCTGATTTGTTATTTATCTCCTAAACAGTATATATCTCTTATATTTATCTCTTACTATATATGTTTGTATCCTTTAGGAATATTTTATTTTCTTTCTAGTTTGTATTGTAATAAGAGTTTTGTAAATAAGAGTCTATAGAAGTCCTTCTACGTAAATAATTTAATAAGAATAAATATTGAATCAAGTTTCTATATTGCTCTAAATAACTAGATTAATTATTGCTATTTTTTAATTCAATAAAGTATTTATTGTTCTAAATTTAATTAAAAAATTTGTTTCTTATTATGGGAATAGAATAAGTCCAATTATTAATAATAAAAAACTAGCAAACTTTGTAAATTTAGAAATCAAATGACAAACACATCTTCAAGTGTTTCAATCAATAGCAGAAATTAATAAATTCTTTATTTTTGTAATAATCTATGGATTATAATAATTTAATGCTAAAGTAATTATATTTATATATATTTAAAGAAAAGAGCAGAAATCATATCATTATATATATATATATATATATATAATAAGAGGAAAAACTCTTAGTCAAGCCATTTGCATGCATTAGTTCAACAATCTCGTGTTTTTAGTGGCCTTTTGAATTGATACCCAGGTGCTAATTAAAAAACATGAACAGATTACCAGCTCAAGGAAAAAAGAACAGATTAAATTTGCACTTAATATTTAGGAAAAGAAAATTCAACAAATTACATGCATTATAAAAGAAATCCAATAAATTATTTAAATTAATATTAAAGAGAGAACTAAAAGAAAATAGATTTGAAAAGACAAACTAAAGCTTGGAGGATGAAATACAACTGTTCTTAGTAAAATCTTGTTGAGATTTGAATATGGTGAGTTTCAACGTAGAGGCAAAGTTTTTACTTTTTTATTCTTGGAGTTTTACGTACCAATTATAACAGTCCTTGCAATTCCATACTTTTATATACACATAATGAATCCTATACTAAATAGGAATTCAATGGACATAAATTTCTCATAATTTAAGTAGGAAACAAATTAAAACATTAATTTTTTAATCAATCAATTACCTAAATTTTTTATGATCTTTAATAAATTTTAAAGACTTCAATATAAGAATTACCCCACGAGTAAATAATAACATCACTATACTAAATTTTAAATTTATTAAAAGTAATATTTTTTAGAAGCAAATTGATGATTTTGCATAATTGGTTACATTTATATAAATTAATATTGAAAATATAATTAATAAACTATTTTTTAAAATTTATAAATTATTATTTAATTAAAAACTAATTTTTATTAATATATTAATTATATTAAATAAAATTATATTAAAGATGTTTTTTTTAATTATATTAAAGATATTATGATATCATGTCATGTTAATTATATATTAATAAACGAGTGATATGTATAAATCAATAATATTGATACAATTGGCTTATTGTGTCGTGTTCCAATTAATTCAAATTATATTAAATAAAATGACATTAAAGATGTTATTGTATTGTGTCATATTAATTATTTATTAATAAAGGAGTCACATAATTATTATCATATTAAATAAAATTACATTAAAGATGTTATTGTATCATGTTATGTTAATTATCTATTAATAGATGAGTCATATCTATAAATCTATAGTTTTTGTCCGATTAGTTTATTGTATCGTGTTCTGATTAATTCAAATTATATTATACTTATATTTCGATATAATAGAAATATATTCGATTAATTGACATATATTTAAAATTATTAAATATATATTTGGAATTTTAGATGATTATTTATAGTTAGAATGCTATAATAATGTACGATCGTATAAATTGATTTTATGAACATAGTGGGTTCATAATCGTTACAGGAAAATAGAAATTAATCAACATAATTATAATATAACACCAAGATATTTTCTTTATAACCTAATCAAGAATTGTGGAGTATGTGGATAAATTAGTACTTGTCATACTATGCAATTATCAATACGTCATGTCTCCATTTCCTATAAACTACATTTTGCCTTTAAAATCTTCATGAAAGTGCTTAAAATGCTAAGTGATAGAGTCATATTATGTTTATATATATATTTAAGATATTTTAATGATTTATTGGTAATATTTTATATACATAATATGTGAAACTATGTGCTTATTACCTCACTTTAGCTTTATTGTCTAATTTCAAGTATTAATAACCAAAAAGGGAGAATACAAGCTCAATATATATAAACGGGTTTTAATTGGACCACTGTTGTGAAGGCTCAGAATAAAGACGTTTGAACTACTAATTTTGCAGGCCTAGCCGAAGAATACAAGGCCCACAAGAGAAATCAATTAGTTATTATGTAATTAAGGATAACTATTTTTAGGTTGTTTATTTTATTTAGAATAGTTAAGAGGATAAGTATAGCAGCGTTATGCTTAGAGAAGGACTCTACAAAAGGAATCTCTACAAGTAGTGGAGAGCAGTTAAATAAAGAGAGTATGCACCTGTCTATGATTCTTCTCTTTGCAAATTCTCTACAGTTCATCTTCTACAAACACTTAGTTTTGCATTATTTTTTTAAAGATCAAAGAAGCTTTTTAAGATGTGGAGAGTGAGGACCAATTATCTTCATACTCTCTAGGAGCTTTAATTTTCTGTTTTATTCTCTCATGTCTTTCTATTTAATTACAATGACTGTTAGATAAAATATGTTAATTTCAATAAGTGTTTAATTAGTTTTTTACTTATGTATGAACTTTATTTATTATGAGTTTAATGAATGATTTCTTTACTTGCATAATCTTATTAGTTTCATCTATTATTGTTAATTGTCTATCATATCAATTCAATAATAATATTTGTTATGAAAATCTTTAGGTTAAAAGTATTAGAAATACCATCTTTATTTTAATCTATGTTAGTATAAGAAATCTAGGTTGCATCATTAGCTTTAGTGACTTAGGAAAAAGACACATCACCATCTTATTAATTAGATTTGGGCTTAAGAAAAAATAAGGAGATTACTAATTATAAGCTAGACTAATGCTATTTTATCATATAGTTTATATTAGTCATTCTATTTGCATATTTACTTTCTAGTTTATTTAATTTCTTTTATAAACCTTAAACTACTCCTAAAATATTGACTTAAAGTGTTTAAATTTATTTTTTAGTATTTTTGTGTGATAGTTGGTCTTTATAGTATATGCTCTATAGTTTCTTATGAGATCAACTTCGTGGTGAACTTGCCCGTACTATCATTTGGTTCGTCCACTTGAGAGTAGTAAGTTTGAGACATCAAGTTTTTGGGCTCGTTGTTGGGGAACTGTGTCAATATTATAACCACATTGATCTTAATAAAAGGTGCTTTAGATGCACGTGGTTCAAAGTTATGATTAATTGCCAAAATTTTATTTCTTGTGTTTTTATATGTTGCATGTTTATGTATTTTTATTTTATTTTTAAATCTCGCTTTTAAGTTTTCAAATTTGAAAATTCTCCTTTGATTTTGTATGTCTAGCAGGAACACAAGATCAGGTAATTCATCAACTTAAAATTCCTACAACTTGAGATCAGCTGTTAAAAAGGCAGAAAAAGACCAAAAAGTAGAGAGTGAGTTTGTACTTCCAAGAGAAGAAGAAGAATTTGAAGAAAAGCTAGAAGAGGGATTTGAAGAAGAGGTTGAAATAATGACTAATGACTAAAGGCAAGTAGCAGCTGAAAGATAAATGGCTATGAAGGATTATGCTCGGCCTATAATTGGTAACATTACTTCATGCATAGTTCTAGGTGATGCATCTAGAAATTATGAATTTAAGAACATCCATTTTAATATGCTTCCTTCATTCTATGGTATACCTAGTGAAGATGCATTGACATTTATAAGGGAATTTTATGCTATAGTACATACATTTCCATTATCAGGACTAAATGAGGACCAATTAAGGATGAGATATTTTCCTTACTCATTAAAAGAAAAAGCAGAGGTTTAGTTAATCACCTTGCCTCCTAATTCTTTGAGAACTTGGGATGAAGTATATCAAAAATTTATAAGTAAATTTTACTCATATCAAAAGACCAAAAAGTTAAGGGCTGAAATTTTCAACTTTTATAAAAAGGATACTGAATCCTTTCATGAAGCATGGGATTGCTTCAATTCACTTCTATTGCAACGCCCACTCCATGGATACCCACTTTCTATAACTAACCAATAATTCTATGATGGTTTAACCCAACAATATCGATGTATGGTTGATAATGTAGCAAGGGGTGCTATGTTAGAAAAAACTACTTATGAGATTTATGATATCTTTGAGATGTTAGGAGCTAATTCCCAATAAAAGAGTATGATAACAAAAGAGCAGGAATGAATGAAGTTGCATCTAATAATGAGATGGCTATACAAATAGCTGAATTAACTAAATAGGTTAAAATACTTGCTTCAATTAAGAATGTACCAATCAATGAGGTTTGTGGTATATATGGTGTTTATGGTCATGGTACTAATGTTTGCTCAGCTTATGAGAATTATGTAGGAAATGA
Organism: Ricinus communis; assembly: GCF_019578655.1. NCBI lineage: Eukaryota > Viridiplantae > Streptophyta > Magnoliopsida > Malpighiales > Euphorbiaceae > Ricinus > Ricinus communis. Next base: position 34,268,072 of record NC_063257.1, on the reverse strand, counting down.
TTATGAATAGGTTAACTTGATGAAATCTTATCAGCCTAGGCAACCTAATATTCCAACACTTATAGTCCAGGTTGGAGAAACTATCCAAACTTTTCCTGGAGAAATAATGACCACAATCCACCACAGTTATTGAGGAACCAAAATCAGTCCCAATATTAAAACCAAGAGCCTCAATTCCCAAGATATCAAAATCCTCCATTCTAAAATCAAGAATAAGCGCCTCAAAGAAAACCAAGCTTAGAGGAAACACTCCAATCTTTTATAAAGCTGCCTATGATAAAAGAGAGAGGAATCAAAAGAAAATTAATTTTATTGAAGCTTTAATAAAGTGATTGAAAACTCAAATTGGGCAAATTGCTGAAGCTGTACAAGAAAATAAGAAAGAAAAATCGCCAAGTCAACTTGAGCAAGCTAAAGTTATCACTATTCTAAAGGATGGTGATTATTTGGTAATAATGTTAAAACCTTAATTGAGAAAGATTCTTCTTATGCAGGTATATCAAAAGAAGATGAACTAGTTGTTATAGAAATAATTGAAGGAGGTGTACAAAAAGAAAAAAGAGTAGAGTCCAATCTTGAGCAGAAAGAGAAAGTTAAGGAGGCGTTTTCAAAATCTGAGTTCTATATCCTTAACAGATTGAAAGAAAGCAGAAAAGATAAGTAATTTTCTAAAATCTTTGATGTGCTTTTCAAAGTTAACATTAATTTGCCTTTTTTAGATGTTATTAGAAGTATGCCAACTTATGCCAAGTTCTTCAAGGAGCTAAATTCCAACAAAAGGAGATATGGGAACAATAAGAAAGTTATGATCTCTAAAACAACAAGTGCCATTCTCCAATAATAATTACCCCTAAGATGAAAGATCTTGGAAGCTTTACCATTAATATTACAATGGAGTTGCTAAGGCCATGTTGGATTCAGGAGCAAGCATCAACTTAATGCCATACTCGATATATGCACAACTTGGCTTGGAAGAATTGAAACTAACTACCATGTCTCTATAATTAGTTGATAGGTTAATAAAGTATCCAAGAGGCATAATAGAGGATTTGCTGATTCAGGTAGGAAATCTGATAATCCCTACTGATTTTGTGGTTCTTGACATGGAAAATACACCAGCAAATGATAAGGAGCAAACAATATTCTTTGGTAGACCCTTTATGGCAATTACTAAAACAGTTATTGATGTGTACAATGGAAAGTTGACTATGACAGTCTTGGGAGAGACTGTAAAATTTAAAGTGTTTGATTCTCTAACTCTATCTTCTAGCACGTCAATTGATGAATGTTCATATATTGATTGTTTGTATTTGATCTATGAAACATACTTAAAGATAGGGATGATAAGTTAGAGGTTGCATTAACATTAGAACAAATAGAAGAAAACTTAAATGTAGAAGTCTTAGACTTTCATGATAAGTTAGATGAACCTATTCCGATGTCACTTAATGAAAGCACCATTTAACCTTTAGATTCTCCCATTGGAAATTAATTGGAAACTTTTAATGAACCACCTAAACTTGAGCTTAAGGAGTTTCGTAACACACTTAAATGTGTTTTCTTAGGAGAAGAAAATACATACTCAGTAATTGTAGCTGTTGATCTTTCCCATTCAGAAGAAGAGGCAACTAAAAGAGAATTAAGAAAGCCATTGGGTGAAAAATTTCTGACATTAAGGGTATTAATCCAATAATGTGTACGCATAAGATTATTTTAAAGGACAATGCCAAGGCTGTTAGAGATACCCAAAGAAGGCTTAATCCTAACATGAAAGAGGTGATGAAAGAATAAGTCCAAAAACTATTAGATTAGGATATTATATGCCCTATAGTTGATAGTAATTGGGTAAGCCTTATTCATGTAGTGCCTAAAAAGTTAGGTATTATAGTTGTTAAGAATGAAAAAAAGGGAGTTAGTTCCCATAAGAATGACTAAAAGATGGAGAATATGTATTGATTATAGGAAGCTAAACGTTGCAACAAGAAGGATCATTTCCCCTTCCTTTTATTGATTAAATTTTAAAGCATTTAGCAGGACATAAATTTACTATTTTCTTGATGGACTTTCAGGCTATTACCAGGTACCCATTGCACCTGAAGATCAAGAAAATACAACTTTCACATATCTTTTTGGAACTTTTGCATTTAGAAGGATGCCATTTGGATTTTACAATGCACCTACAATATTTCAGAGATATATGCTTTCTATTTTTTTTGATATTTTAGAAGACTGTATTGAGGTATTTATGGATGATTTTTCAGTTTTTGGATCCTTATTTGATACACGTCTAAGAAATTTAACTCATGTGCTTGAAAGATGCATTGGGAGTAATTTGATGTTGAATTGGGAAAAAGTCATTTTATAGTTAAAATGGTATTGTGCTAGTACATGTAGTTTCTTAAAGGTATTAAAGTCGTCAAGGAAAAAATTGATTTAATTGCTAAACTGCCCCCGCTTACTTCAGTAAAAGGCATTAGAAGTTTTCTTGGCCATGTAGGATTTTATAGGCGTTCTATTAAAGGTTTTTCTAAAATTGCTCGCCCTTTAACTGAGTTTCTGGCTAAGAATGTTAATTTTATTTTTGATGATGCATGCCTTTTTGCTTTTAATACTTCGAAAGAAAAATTGACTAGTGCACATGTTATTATGGCACCTGATTGGTCTCTTTCCTTTGAACTAATGTGTGATATATCTGATTATGCAATATGAGCAGTTCTAGACCAAAGAGTTGATAATGGTTTACATGTCATATATTATGCTATAAAACTCTTGATGATTCCCAAATGAACTATTCAACAACTGAAAAAAGAATTTCTAGCTATTGGATTTTCACTAGAAAAGTTGAGATCTTACTTGGTGGGATCTAAAGTCATTGTGCATTTATATCATGCAGTTTTGAGATATCTTTTAACTAAGCCTAATACTAAACCACGACTCATTAAATGGATGGTCTTATTGCAAGAATTTAATATAGAAATAAAAGCTAAAAATGGTAGAGAAAATATGGTTGCTGATCACTTTTCTAGGTTGATTTTTTATTTTGATAACTTTGGTTCTAAAAAGGTATTAATGAGACCTTTCCTAATGAACAATTGTTTGTGGTAAATCATGAGCCATGGTGTGCTGACATTGTAAATTACTTAGCTTGTGTTATTATGAGACCTGATTTAATATGGTAAGAAAAGAAGAGAAAGAGATTTTTATTTGTGTGCAGGCATTATTATTGGGATGATTCTTATTTGTTTAAATATTATTCAGATTAAATGATTAGAAGATGTGTTCCTAAGGATGAGCAACAAAGCACTCTTGCTTTTTTCCATGAGATGCATTGTGGGGGTCATTTTGGTGGTAAGAAAACAGCCTATAAGGTTCCTCAATCATGTTTCTTTTGGCCTTCTTTATTTAAAAATGCTCATGTTTTTTGTGCTAAATGTGATAGATGCCAAAAGAAGTGGAAATATTAATAAAAAAAATGAAATGCCTCAAACTTTAATCTTCTGGTTGAATTGTTTGGTGTGTGGGGCATTGATTTTATGGGGCCTTTCCCACCTTCTCATGGTTATGAATATATACTTGTTGTTGTTGGCTATGTGTCTAAATGGGTAGAAGCAATTGCTATCCGAACTAATGATGCTAATATTGTATGTAGATTTGTAAAGAACAATAATTTTAGCAGGTTTTAAACACCTAGAGCAATCATTAGTGATGGGGGAATCCATTTTTGCAACAAGGCATTTGGCGCCTTACTTAAGAAATATGGAGTAACTTATAGAGTTGCGACCCCTTATCACCTACAAACATTAGGACAGGTGGAGGTTAGTAATAGGCAAATTAAGTCAGTACTTGAGAAATTAGTGCACCCATCTAGAAAAGATTAGGCTGAACACTTAAACAATGCCCTTTTGGGGTATCGCATGGCTTATAAAACTCCAATTGGAATGAATCCTTATAGACTAGTTTATGGCCAGGCTTGCCATTTTTCGGTCAAATTAGAACATGAATCCTACTCGACTATTAAGGAGCTTAATATGAACTTAATCAATCTATTGCACTTAAACAAGCTAGAAGAAATGCGTAGCGAGGCATATGAGAATACCAAACTATACAAAGAAAAGACCAAGAGGAAACACAACAAGAATTTACTTCGTAAGTCTTTTGTCCTTGAATGAAAGTTTTATTATTTAACTCGCGTTTTAAACTTTTTCCAGGAAAGGTTAGATCAAGATGGAATGGCCCCTTCGAAGTAGTAACAGTATTCCCACATGGTGCGGTGGAATTACACAACAATAAGACGCAAGAACAATTCAAAGTAAATGGCCATCATTTAAAGCTAGACTATGAAGGAATGGCTTATGGACATGAAGTGGAGTGCATTGATGCACCGCCAATTTGAGCTTAACTCGACAATGTCTAGCTATAGATAATAAATTTAGCACTTGTATATTACATCTTTTATATCTTTATTATTCTATGTTTTAAGTTTTAATTCAAAATATTTTTATTATTGTTTTTAGGAACCTATAAGAGATTCAAGCATCCTAGCACCTACATGATCATCAAGTGCAAAAGAGGACCTTCATGTGGTAATACTAAATTTACTAGTCAATATTATGATTCAAATGTTCATGAAATTTTATGTATTACATGAGTGTCATTTATTTTTAATTATAGAGCAAAAAAATATGGAGGATTATTTAGAACTAGGATTTATATTTCCTTGTAGGATTAGGACAAGCAATTAAGGAGGAATAAGGAATTTAATTCCTAGAAACTAGAAATAACCAAATCCTAAGCAAACTAGGATTAAAGAAAACACTATATATAGATCCTCCCCTCTTCATTAAGAGCTACTTTAAACAATTTCTTTTCTTCTCATAGCTCTTAATAATCATGACGTCTAGGCAAGGAAGCGTCAAGGATGAGGTAAATTCTCCACCACCTTCACCACCAGCAAATCATTCTATACCAAAGTCCAAGCCACTAAGTTCAAGAGTAGTCTCTAAAATCTTAAAAAATTAGAAGGAGGGCACCTATACCATTCCATTCACCATCAATCCCATCTAGTTCAAGAAAAACTTCAAGGCATGAGGAAAGAGCTAGAAGGACCACACCTACACCATTCCCTCCACTTGGATTTTCCAAAAATTAGCACCCAAGGAAAAGACTTAGAATAGAGTACGATCTTAGGCCCGAAGAGATCACTGCCTTTTATGCCTATCGTAGAGCTTGCCCAAGATCAATGGAAAGGCCACCCACTCTTGAAAAAGTAATGAAAATTGAAAATTCTGAAAGAAAGTATCAAGAGAAATACTTAATTGATGAAATCTCTTCGGGAGGAGAAGATTTGGAAGAGCATAGTGAGAATGAGTATGGAAATGAGTGTGACATAACTATCTAATCAAAAAGGGGTCATGGGCATCCAAGGAAGTATGAGTATGTCATACCGAAATCAATCATGCCCAAAAGAGGTCGAGGACACCCAACCACCAACAAAAAGAAGGGAGAGAGGATGCCCAAGGAAATATAACTAGTCTAGGACTAGGTAATTTCATTTAATTTGCTTGTCTTTAGTTAGGCATTAGCTTTAATTTTATTCATCTTAGTTAGGATTTAGGTTTCTAAGGTTTTCTTTTTATTTATTTTGTTAACGTTATTAATGAAGTTTAATTTTTAGTTCAATTTGCATAATTCCTTCAGTTAAAGTTAATTCATTTATATTCTTAACTTATGGCACTTAATTATATAATTAATATTAATTTAGGACCCTTGAAAATATATAACTAGGTTAAAAATTGATTTAGAATTACTTAAAAATAAATTGGAGCAAGCCACATTACGGCAGCGCAAGAATCCCACGGGCCCGCAGTAGAGGCATGGCAGGAACATCACGGGCCTATAGCAGCCAAGCAACAGCAACATCTGCGAGTTGCGGGACTCTCTGCGAGCGTGGTAGACACAGCAGGCAAAGGAAGACAACATCCTTCGTGAGGTGCAGCAACTCCCGCGAGGAAGGCAGACGCAAGCCACCGACGAGACGAACGACACCAGTCGTGAGGTCGTGGAACACAAGCAGAAGAACCAGCAAGGCGCGGGCGAGGCCACGAGGTACACAGCGTGTAACGCCTGCATTTTCTCATCATCCATGTTATGTGCATTTACATTTAATCATTGGGCATATGATGGTATATCAATGATATTTTTATTTTATGAGAACAGATATATATTAATTATAAGTAGAGAATAAGAAGCATGATATTAGATTATTAATTTAGATAAGTTGATTAAGTACTTGGGTTATGTGTATTAAGCCTTAAGACTTAATTGAACTAATAGTTGAAGGTTGGGTAAATAAATTGGACTTAAAAGATACAATTAAAAGTTAGTACCTATATATGGTTAGTAAGAATTAATTTAGGGTGATAAAAATAGTTTAGTAGGTGGTGGCATTAAGAGAGGAATATTGGAAATTGGAACCATGAGCAAGCTCATTTTACCTCTTCATTTCTCTAAAATTCGTACATGGCCAAAAACACAAAATTTAGAATAAGAAAGAGGAGTGGAATACCTAGAAAAACTTAAGATTAAGATAGGATTTTGCCAACTATTGAAGGAGCCAAGCTAAAGCTAAAGGATTTAAGCATATTAGCAACCCAAAAGCTGAAATTGGTAAGTTGTTACTTGAGTGTTATTAATTTGTCATTAGGGTTCTTGATTACAAATTGGAAAAACTTCATTTGATGCTCTCATTGATTAATTAAAGGTCTGATTATCATGAATTAGTAGAGTATTGAATGATTGCATAAAGATTAAGCTTGATTTAAGTTTAAGTATGTTAAGATAGAAAACTGTCAAAATTCCAGCAACCTTGATGTTCTGTATTCTAGGTATAACATGGGTTATATAAGTCCAAATTAAGCTTAATTGGTGTCTATGGAAATTTTAAAGAGTCCTCTATAACTTTGTAGTTTTGTGATTTTGCTATTTTTGCCGTTTTGGTTACTTAAATTGAGCAAACAGATTGCTGCTCGGGTACAACTAGCTGTATGACCCTTGCTCAGTAATTTGAAAATAATTAAATCTATAGAAGTCGGAATTGAGTAATTCTTCTTGGAGATGAAACTAGACGCATAGATGGATATGTTTATTTAATATGAAATTTTTGTATTAAGCCAATTTTGCCCAGCAATAAATATACCTTGGTACTAAATTCTGTCTAGAAAACAGAGATGTTGGAGATTAGTTTTATGTAATTTATTTGATGTTAATTTAAGTTAAATTGGTATTTAACTAGATGAAAAATGTTTCTATGATATTAAAATAATAATTGAGAGTCTTAGAGGAAGAGTTAATATGAATTAGAGAGGGGATGATCTTGTAATGCATTAGAACTAGCATTTACATGAATATTTGGAATATGCATGAAATGTGAATTGATGAATGTGTTGACAGGTACTCAAAGGCCTGGAAAGGAAGTTGTGGAGAAAGGAGGTTCTTATATGCTAAAGGAATAAGTGTATTTTGAGTAAGTAAATAGTTAATATTTGCTATATCCATATATTTAATCAAATGTTCTACGAATGGTTGTGTTTGCTTAATATTGTGTTGTGTTTGAATGAATGAGATGGAAATGATTGGTGTTGAGTGGAACAATTGTTATTGCTTGAATATGATATAAGTGAAATGATTGAATTGTGATGTTAAGTGCATATGTGTATGTGAATGGTGGATTCCCCTGTAAAAAAATATATATATATCTATATATATAAAGCCTTAGGAGGCTAAAGCCTAGAGAGGCTATAAAAGTGTATTATGTGAGGATGAGGTGGAGCAGCTTACGTGTGCGATAGGTGAGGATGAGGCGGAGCAGCACATTAAAGGGGATCCACAAGCCGTGAGAACTAACCATAATTATTGAATTGTATTTCTTCTATGATGGTTGTACTGAATTGAGTAGAATGGTATGAATTTATACCTAAACTATGAATCATGGTAAGTTATGTGATTGGGTGGAAATTATATTAAGTGTATGTGATATAGATTATGTTGATTATTTATTTACTAAGCTGGAGGCTCACCCCTCTCCAAAATTTTTAAGAAGATGTTTTGAATACTTGTTAAATGATGTTTAAGTATAATCATATGTTTATATGTTAATAACCTTGTGTCTTGATTCTTAACAATCTGCATATTGACCTATCTACATGTAGTATATAGTCTACGACGCTTGTATGTTTTCTGGCTAATGTCTATTGGTTAGCATGTAATGGGGGTGTTACATTTTAGTGGTATCAGAGCAGGGATTAGATTCATTGGGAGTAGATTCATGTTGCACATCATTAAGCATATGATATATGTTCTTTGAACTTGACTGAATATTTGCATTTCATATATATAGATGGAGAGACAAGGAGAACACGCAACTGGCCCAGATAAGTCATTAGAGTCTGTGCATGGTCATGAAAATGCATCTGAACATGATCAACATGATGAGCATGAGTTACATTCTGAAAATGCTGCACAATCGAATGTACAAAATGTTATGGAACAGTTTATGGATTTTCTAATGCAACGGGCAGCTCAACAACAAGCACCGGCGCCTCAGACTCAACAACAAAAGGCTGTGATAGATAAGAATTATGAAAGAGTTAGGAAACAAGGTGCTAATGTTTTTCAAGGTACTATTGATCCTGCTGAGGCTGAGAAATGGTTACGAAATATAGAAAGGGTGTTGGATAGATTTAATTGCACATTCGAACAAAGGCTTCTATATACAGTATCTTTAATAGAAAAAGATGCACTTGATTGGTGGGAAACAGTTTTAAGAAGCAAAGATCGACCAATCACTTTGACTTGGAATGATTTCTTGAGAGAATTTGCTGAGAAGTATACTCCAGAAATTTATAGAGACAGAAAGAAGCTTGAATTTCTTCAGTTGAAACAGAATTTAGTACCAAGGTATATTTATTGCTGGGTAAAATTGGCTTAATACAAAAATCTCATATTAAATAGACATATCCTTCTATGCGTCTAGTTTCATCTCCAAGAAGAATTACTCAATTCCGACTTCTATAGATTTAATTATTTTCAAATTACTGAGTAAGGGTCATACAGCTAGTTGTACCCGAGCAGCAATCTGTTTGCTCAATTTAAGCAACCAAAACGGCAAAAATAGCAAAATCACAAAACTACAAGTTATAGAGGACTCTTTAAAATTTCTATAGACACCAATTAAGCTTAATTTGGACTTATATAACCCATGTTATGCCTAAAATACAGAACATCAAGGTTGCTGGAATTTTGACAGTTTTCTATCTTAACATACTTAAACTTAAATCAAGCTTAATCTTTATGCAATCATTCAATACTCTACTAATTCATGATAATCAGACCTTTAATTAATCAATGAGAGCATCAAATGAAGTTTTTCCAATTTATAATCAAGAACCCTAATGACAAATTAATAACACTCAAGTAACAACTTACCAATTTCAACTTTTGGGTTGCTAATATGCTTAAATCCTTTAACTTTAGCTTGGCTCCTTCAATAGTTGGCAAAATCCTATCTTAATCTTAAGTTTTTCTAGGTATTCCACTCCTCTCTCTTATTCCAAATTTTGTATTTTTTGCCATGTACGAATTTTAGAGAAATGAAGAGGTAAAATGAGCTTGCTCATGGTTCCAATTTCCAATATTCCTCTCTTAATGCCACCACCTACTAAACTATTTTTATCACCCTAAATTAATTCTTACTAACCATATATAGGTACTAACTTTTAATTGTATCTTTTAAGTCCAATCTATTTACCCAACCTTCAACTATTGGTTCAATTAAGTCTTAAGGCTTAATACACATAACCCAAGTACTTAATCAACTTATCTAAATTAATAATCTAATATCATGCTTCTTATTCTCTACTTATAATTAATATATATCTGTTCTCATAAAATAAAAATATCATTGATATACCATCATATGCCCAATGATTAAATGTAAATGCACATAACATGGATGATGAGAAAATGCAGGCGTTACACAGTGGTTGCACCATCACACACCCCGCGAGCTCACGAAGGAGCTGCCAGGCGCATGAGTTGCTGCCACTTCCAAAAATTAGACATTTCTTTTAATTTTTTAATTATTTCTAGATAAATACAAAAGATAAATTCATAAGACTTATATTAGTAATAAATATTTTTAATTTTTACATAAAAATAACAAATTAAAATTTGTTTGTTATAATTCAAACACACTACTAATAAACCCTAAACCCTCCCATATAAATATCCTAATTTCTATAAGTATTTAGTTTAGCTTTTTACTTATGTATGAATATTATTTACTATGAGTTTAATAAATGATTTCTTTACTTTCATAACTTTATTAGTTTCATCTATTATTGTTAATTGACTATCATATCAATTCAATAATAATATTTGTTATGAAAGTCTTTAAGTTAAAAGTATTAGAAACACCATCTTTATTTTAATCTATATTAGTATAAGAAACATAGGTTGCATCATTAGCTTGAGTGACTTAGGGAAAAGGCACATCATCATCTCATTCATTAGATTTAGGCTTAAAAGAAAATAAGGGAATTACTAAATATAAGCTAGACTAAATGCTATTTTATCATATAGTTTACATTAATCATTCTATTTGCATATTTACTTTCTAGTTTATTTAATTTCTTTATAAATCTTAAACTACTCTTAAAACATTGGCTTAGAGTGTTTAGATTTATTTTTTAGTATTTTTGTGTGGTAGTTGTCTTTATAGTATATGCTCTAGAGTTACTTGTGAGATCGACCTCGTGGTGAATTTGCTCATACTATCATTCAATTCGTACACTTGCGAGTACTAAGTTTGAGATATCACTAAGATATGAAATAACTAATGTTGTACTAATGAAACATGTTGAAATATGGAGCTTTATATAATATAATATTTTAATTTATTCTTTAACATGTGATATTTTCCTATTTGACGTAAATTATTTGTTAACTGCTTTGGTAATTTTTAAAGGTAAAATCTATTTAATTGATAAGGTTGATGCTAACCACAAATTAGTAGTCCTTTTAGAAAACATCAATATTATTTTACAATGAGTAAATCTCTTTAGAGTGAAAAAGTATTTTAGTAATAATTAAGAGCGTCATTTTCTCTATTCCCTCCTAAAAGCCTTAAACCTAATTCTTATATTCTTTCTTATAAGAGCATTTTTTAGAGGAAAAATAAATTGAAATATTGCGGCACTTTTTTCTCTTATACCGTAGCACAATTGTAAGAACCTTATTTCTCTCATCTCTTTATTCATTTTTCTTATCATAAAATTCTTTCTAGATCTATCTTTGCAATAGTACTCAAGGTTGCTGAAATATTTGTAAGTTCTTTTCTAATTTTGTTGATTTTTTGTCTAATTATTTATAAAGTTAGATTCCATATAAATTCTCTAATTAAAAATCTTATTAGGCTATTGATGTTAGTAAAAAGTAAAATAAAATGATTTATTATGATTTTATCTACAAATATATATATATATATATATATATATATCCAAACACGAAGAATGTTAAGCCCTACCAATCCGCCTACATCACCACTTTCAATATATATATATATTTATATATATATATATATAATTGTCCGATTAATATTTTTTATTAAGTTTTAGAGTGTTTGAATTTTTTCCTTTGAGATCTTATTTAAACTCGTATCTCCATTAAGTTTATTGATTATTGAACTATTCTTGTATTTTATTTTCTTGATTAAATATTAAGCCCATATGTACAAAGTTTTAGTGACAACATCAGAAGTTCTAAAACAAGCCCCCTGATGCATCATTTTATAGTGGTGCCAAATATTATTATTATAATTTACACTTGTGTAACTGGATTTTTTTCTTTAAATAGGTCTAATAAGCATGGGACCTAGTCGAAAGAAATCCATATCCAAATCATTATCAAATTTTTTTGGCAAAACCCATAATTTGGCCCCTAAACTATTAAGTTTTATTTCAATAAGCCTTTTGACTATTATTGTATTTTAGTAAGCCAGTTACGTTTATTTAAGTTCACATTAGGCCCTTTTTGAACATCATCGATGAGCATCAAAGGCATGCATTTAACGGTATTAAAAACGTAACAAAAAATAAAATTAAAAATGCCAAGTTGGAAATAAAGTACACATGTATTTGCCAGATGGATGCATGATGAAAAGTTATTTTTAGGACTCTAAAACTAGGGTTTCCTTCAAATGTGGCATCTTTTCTTTTCCTCTACCACCACCGAACCCTAAGAAAAAAGAAAGGAAGGTGGTAGTGCATATGGGTATAGTGGACGCAAGCTTTTTGTTAATGATGGCCATTTGGGAGCGTTTGAAGATTCCCACATTGTTTATTGCCTGTGTGCAGGTCATGTAAAACTCTTTGTTTTAAGGGGTGAAAACAACCCATATAGAAAATTCTAGAGGTGCTCCTTTGGGGTATTTCAACGACTTTGAAATCTCTTCTACACTTTATCTTCTATATTTCTTAGGGAAGATTGAACGGATTTTTTTTATAATTTTTGCAGCTACCACTTTGAAATTACTTTAAGTGGCATATGATGAATGGAAGAGTGAAAGATCTCTTGCTTTACTAAATGAAGTGAGGACACTGAACCTGCATCATAACACTGCTATTCATCAGGCAATGGAGGAGATCGAAGCATTGAGGAAACAAATTGGTTCTTTAAGTGCAGCTGTGACAAAAGCAGACCAAGAAGCCAAGTGTTGTAGGTTTAGTAGGAATGTTTACAGGGTTGTGTTTGTTATTGTTGTGGGGTTATTTTTGTTCAATGTCTATTGTTGATATGTTTTGTAGTAGCAGCTTTTGGTTTTTGGGTGTTGTATATGTGGGCAGTTTGTTGAGTCTATGTTCTGGTCTTTTTTGTAGTTGAAATTAAATGGAAGCTTTATGACTATCAATATTTGTTAAATCTTGCAGTTGAAATTGAATGGAAGCTTTATGACTATCTGTATTTGCTAAAGCTTAATAGCAAATTAATTGCATAACAAATATTAGATTTCATTAACAACATCCAAACTACATTAATAAAAGAATCCAAAACAGTTACAACTCTCAACATTTCTTAAGGCAACTTGGTAATAGCAAATTAGTTGTAGAACAAATATTAGATTTCATTAACAACATCCCAAACTACATTGACAAAAGAATTCAAAACAGTTACAGCTTTCAATGTTTCTTAAGGCAAGTTGGCAATGCACTACATAATCTAACAAAAATATCCTATTTATACAATAATAAATTTAAACAAATTTTTTCAGGTGTTGTTAAACAAAAAGAAACCCTCCACTTGATCACTATGTCCTATTTGGTGCACTTTCTAACCTCTAACTTGTTCCACATGAAGGAATGTTGTATCCCTCAGTCACAAACCAATCATGTGTTTGAAATCTGATATTTTTTCTCCTTCAAGCATGACTTTCAAGTTAGTAATTTTGTCCTTGAGGTATATGGACGCCAAATATATTATCATTAATTTTTGAATCAATATTCACCCCTAAGCTTGCATTAACAATATTAGCTCCACTATAGTTGCTAAAAGAAGTCCTATTGGCAGCATTGTCCTATTCCTTACTCTTTATTTTTTCTACATAAACAGAAAATATAATTCGAGCATTACAATAATAATGTTAAAAATAACAACAGATGCAATTGGATATTAAAATATCCTATTGACTTTTCTTTGTGTTTGGTACTACTGTAATACTCATTCACAAAAGAACTTTTTATTTCAGTTTGACTAAGTTGAGTGTTATTAGACTTCTTTCTTCCTTCTTTAGTACTTCTCTTTCTCTTGTCAGTAACCTACATATAATAGAGTTAGAAAATACAATATAGGTCAACAAAAAAATAAATATAATATTAAAGTAGTGATTTACCTCAGCTTCTTTACTCCTACTCGGGCATCCTCTCATATTATGCGTCCTTTACACAATTTGAAAGTCATTATTCTCCCATGTCTCCCAAGCTTGCCAACCTTCTTCACCTCATCCTTGTCCTTTGTTTTTGCGTTCTTTGGCCTTCCTGGCATCTTTCTTACTAAAGGTAGCAGAATTGGTTCATCTCCTGTTTGAGTCCAAACATGTTTTTCCCTTAGTGGCTATAGAGAATAAGCATATGCTTTCCAATACGTGTCTTTACGGTACCAATGGGCAACAAAATCTTCAAGGTTCTTGTTTACACAATATATGGCACAAACAGAATATTGACATGGTATCCCAATCAACTGCCATTCCCTACAAGTGCAAGTTATATTCTCTAAGTGCACGTGTGTCTATTTGTAGCATTAGCAATATGGGTTATTTCAAAACCCTCATCACCATTGAAGTCATTATACTACATGTAAGAAAGTTCCTTATTTTTTTTCTAGTTTTTCCATAGCCCTTGGTGAAATGTCAAGTATTCGAGTCTGAGCAAATGCTCTTTTCTTCCAAATCCTGTTCATCACTTATTTCCTTACTTCATCCAGCATGGTGATGATGGGCTTGCATCTGGCTTTTAGTATCCAACTATTGTATGTTTATGTTAAGTTATTATCCATGACATCACAATAAGGATACTTAACTGGGAAAAAGGCTTTTACCCATTGGTGCATTGGGTGTCCAAAAGATCATCAACAATGCCCACACCTAGCTTCTCTAACTCTTCTAAGTTAGCTTTCAGCTGCTTCTGCCAAGTCGATTTTGCACATGCCCAAAATGCAATCTTTCGCTCTTCTCCATGCCATTTCTTTGCCAAGCAGCATAAATATATCTCGCGCAATTCTGTGATATACATTTGGCAACTCTTATTCTATAACACTCTCTAAACCTTACCAAAACCATATTATTAAATAAAAGTAAGTATTCAGCAACTAGACAAGGTTAAATATAAAAATTCCAATAAACTGTGTTAAGAAATCATACCTTCTGCATACCTGATATTATAGTGTAACCTTGTCCATCACCTAATGGCAAATCATACTTTAAGCACCTTAAGAACCATGCCCATGTGTTCTTGTTCTCTACATCTACAATAGCCTAGACTAATGGGAACACGTCTGCATCCTTCAATCCACCCTTGCTTGCACCCTTGAAAGCATACATAAAATTTTTTAAACAGATTTAAAGTGCCCTCACTTTCTTTGCTAGCCTTCACCAAACATGTAGTGCCAGGGTTTGACTGTTTTACCTCTTTAACATAATCAGGCAAGTCTGCATATTGTTCCTTAAAGTCCTATAAGCTGTGACATCACTTTCTTTTTTTTGTTTCTGTGTACAGTCATGCAAGCTCTAAGCTTAAAATTTGTCCTACAAAGTGACTTAATATCTTTAATTTTAATGCCAGGTTTAATCATTATTCTGTTCTTAAATAATGTAGCAAGAAAGCTTGAGTTAGCCATCCTATTTTTATCTACCTTTGTACACTTATGCCTAGGATGATAAGTCTTCACTATAAAAGTGTCATCTTTGTTATCATAGCTCCAAACAATACCCAAGGAAAATCCTTCTTGTAATGTGCCCTCACCCTTCTTGCTTCATTCTTGACAGAACATACATCCAAACCTTTTAATATAGCATACCTTGCAACATCATATCTGAATTGAGTAACATTTTCAAATACCATTCCTAAACAAAACATAGGTATAGTAGCAGCCTCATCATATTTCACTCTAGTACTAGGTCTTTGTTGGAAAAACATATATAGTGGTGCAGTGGAAGCTTTAAACATTTCACTTCTCATGGAAATTAAGGTTACAAGTTGTAATTGAGGATTTAAGTTGGAAAAGAAAATAACTTTTCTTTTATGAACGTGAAGAACATAAAGAAAAAGACTCCAACTTTTGAAGAGCATAATTCAATTCTTGATTGTTGATGATATTTTTGTTAGAGAATCAAATAGAGATTCACAATTGCAAATCCTCTAGTTTATCTCACACAACCAACCTCAAACAAAGCTATTCAATTCTTGAAGATGAAGAACTCATTCTCCTCTCTTAAGTTTTCTACTATGATAACCTTATTATGATAGTAAGTATGTCGATTATCTCTCGTCTTTTTATGATAATAGGAATAAGAAACTCTCTTATAAAGTATTAAGAATTCATAATCCTTAACACAGTTGTACAAACACATGTCGTTACAAAACTCTTTTGTGATGACATGTGTCAAGCAATATTAACACATGTCATCATAAAACTCTTTTATGATGACACGTGTCAAGCTATATTGACACCATGTGTCAAGCTGCTTTCTTAACACATGTCATCATAAAACCCTTTTAGTGATGGCACGTGTCAAGCTGCTTTCGTAGCACATGCCATCATAAACCCTTTTATGATGACACGTTTGAAGCTACTTTCATGACACGTGTCATCATAAAATCCTTTTGTGATTACATGTGTCAAGCTGTTGTACAAATATATGTCATTACAAACTCTTTTGTGATGGCATGTGTCAAGCTCCTTCAATATATAACACTTATATATTATACATTATCATTAGTTAGATATTTATAGATTTTAACTTTGGAAGATGCTAGTATTCCTACTCGAGGTACAAGTCAAGTCCATCACGGTGCTTGAGTTGATCTTAACATGTGTGACTTTCTAGGTTCATTATTAATTGGCAATGGGAATTTAATATTAAACTCTTTAATATTAATAAAACACTTTAATCAACGAAGGGAATAATTAAATAATTGTCCCTCAATCATTCCCATAAATTATAAGTGACGTCTAGCAACATATTATAATTACCAATTAATAATAAAGGCATTGATTATCCATGAACCCTTTATTTATGATTATCGTGTAATTAAATCCTTCCATTGAACAATACCCCAATCAAGTGAGGATCATAGAATAGTCAAATCCACTAACTTGATTCTATGACCAAATCCAGGATACATCTTGACTAAATATGATTAATGCGAAAACCCTTTTTCCATTATTCATAATTACCTCAGCCAAGGATATCTTAGTCAAGATGTTATCAAATTGCATAGGATTTTCTCCTTGTTTACTTAAGGTAATAGATTCCTTATTGATAAACACCTGCCTCAATGTATATGCAACTGGAACCACTATCTGCAAGTACCCATTCTAGGTATGAACGGATACCTAAAGTACAAGCAAATTCCAATTACATATTTATGATACAACTCTGTTACCTCAGGTCTGATGATTAGTTACACCATTATAACTTAATAATGAATCAGTGATTTAAGTAAATCATCCATGTGATTCATTATTTTTTTAAGTCATGTTCAGTCCACTCGTCTCACAAATGACCCATAATGATTAACTTAGTAACTTATACTAAATGGCATGAGACTCACCATCCTATCTATATTAGTATCTCATACTAATCATAGGATTAAACACATTATGTTGGTCTTCTGGATTAAAGATGTACAATATTTAATCCTATAACCAAGAACTATTTTATAATATTTATTCTAACGATCATTCGTCACTCATATTCTCAACTCTTGAGAATGGAGTCTTTAATAAATATTATTAGACTCATTCAACAATTATATTACTACAAAAATGAATGATAGAAAACTACCATTAATAAAATGATATTCATTACATAATAATATCATAATGTATGAACCAAAAGTCAAAAATTCAATTGGCTTTTAAGACATACATCTAACAATCTCCTCTTAGCATCATCTCTATAACTGCCATCTGTTGAACTATAGTAACTACCTAAGTCATCGTTGTGAATGTACTTACTGCTATTAGTAGAGCTTCCATTAGAGTTCTCTCATATTTCATCCTCATCATCTACTTCTTCATGTTTTCCATTTGGCACCTGCTCCTTTATCTCATCACTGACAACCTTGGATGAATTCCTAGACCAGCAGTTCCTCACTCTTTGCCTAGCCTCTTAGAGTTCATCATCCTCATCATCAGTCAATAAGTTGATAGGCACAACAAACTCATCAAAAGTAAGATGAGGTTGATCATCATCTAACTCTGCATCTTTCCTAACATTATCTTTCATACTAACCTCCTTTAAAAAAGTAGTATACTCATCCTCAGTGACAACAGAGTTCTAACTTCCAAATCCAACTTGAACAAATGGTTAATTAGGGGTCTCACTGAATGAGACAGTTCTATTTCCATCTATGTGATCAATGTAAATATTTAGTTCATCACCATTTTTAAGATGCCCATAAATTAACATGACACTAGCATCATTTGTTAATATCTGAAACTGACTAACACTCCCACCTTTATAATATAGTCCATTAATCTTTGTGTAACCTAATTCTTTAACATATGACATCAAGTTTGGGTAAGAAAGCAAATCAATGTCTAAGTATTCCTCTGCCAGTTTCACTTTTCCTCCTACATACTTACTACCACCCCTAACAAGCCTCCCTTTATAATGTATCAGTAACTTCACATAATAGCAAGTCAACATTACTCTGTATTAAAGAAAAAAAATTGAAATCACTAAGTTAAACTACTAAACACAAATGCATGGAAGTTACTACTGTAAATCATGCACTTAATGTTACTAACTAAGAAAACACACAAATTTTAATTCAACATCAACTAAAACTCAAATTCAGACCCTAGCAATATTATTTTAATTGAATCCTAGGGACCACCATATTACTATGTCACTATAAAATGGAAGAATCCAAACCCTAAGGGACCATGTAACAGAGCATAAAAAGAGTGTAATATGAACCAAGAATAAAAAATTCTAGTAGGAACAAGTATACACACTTTTTCAAACAGTTGGTCCACCACAAACTCAATAAATCTATTCCTTCTTTCTCTTTCCTGCAGCGCAGAGACAATGAGAGCTGAAACGCATAGTGGAAAATAACAATGAGACTTTAAAAATGCATAAGTATACACACCTTTTTTGTATCTCTCTATCATATTCTAAATAACTGGAAATAAGCATAAAAGGAGAAAACCCTAAATTGGTTTGGCGATTGAAATATAAACGGTATCGTTTTGTTGCCACACACTGTTTTATTATAAATTTTCTTTCTCTCTCTCCTAATCAGCGAATCTAGGGAATCTTTGTCCTACTAATGTGTCCTTATACATTCACGCTCCAAGCTGTCACGCTCGTTCTTGCTGTTACAAAAGTCCTGAAAGAGATGTAAAATAGATGTATAAGGGCTTATTGAAACAAAATCTAATAATTCAGGAGCCAAATTATGAGTTTGGCCAAAAATTTTACATTACCGACTCAAACTATAAGTAGCAGGCGTCCGCTCACTTTAGATGATGTTAGTAATTTTGCAAACAACAATAAAGGTCAAATCTTTAAGATTTTTCCCAAACATGAGAAAGCTAATTCTTTTACTATTTTAAAGTTTTAACTAACCTAATTTAAATATTCAATATTATTTCTATGAATGAAATTATCTTTAATAGTTATACCTTGAACTATAACAGGCCAAGTAAACATTCCATCTTCTTTCCCACATGTTGAGCAAAGGACTCAACATTATCGAGAGGAGTTATTAGTAGAACAGTAGCTCCTACTTCAGTTGAGGCTAACAAATTGTCAACTATACCTACTGACTTACCGGGAACTGAACCAATGAATAATGACAGTGAGCTGCGCATCTTGTATTAATATATATACTTTTTATAGTTTCTCAAAACATTATTTGAATATCATTTAATTTTATAAAATTTTTATTTGTTTAAATGATAAAAATTACATGTTCGTTTATCGAAAAAGAGAGGTCGTGGTATGACTAAAAGTTTTGAGGTGAGAAAATGGATGAAAGAAGGTAAAAGAATTGGAGTTACGATAAAAAGGAATGCATTTTAATGCACTTAAGAAACCACTTTTTACAAAAATCGAGGTGAGTCATTACTAGTTATGTATCTTTTTTCATTTTAACAAACTCAATTGTTATATTAAAATCGAGGTGAGTTTGACGTATGCTTGGATGATCCACATACAAAGAAGGTAATTGACGCAATAATGAGAAAGCATTTTATCACTTATAAATATAGATTGCATCAACACTATACAGAAGTTTCAGATTCCAGAAGAAGCACGTGCAAATCCTCCTCAACATCTAGAATTAGAAGATTGGAAGGCCTTATGTGGCCATTTTGAAGGTGATATTTAATTTTAATTATTAACAAATATTAATTAATAGATTTTTCATATAATGATAAGATTAATTCAAATTTAAATTTCTTTTTAGGCTCAAAGTACAGCAAATATAGGCAATCAGGACAAGTTTGAAGGTTTTAATTATGTCAGGTTCAAAGTCTTATTATTAAACTCTTTATGATATGGTAATGATTATTTGACTTTAAATTATATTTAAGTTATTATATCCAATGAAATCTTAGGATAGTGATACTTTTTTTTTCCTCCAAAGCAACTTGCTTTGATAACATTGTAAGTTGAGCAACATATAGTGCAAATACCATTATATTTTTTTGTTCTTTTTATATACTAGTGATTAACATATGAATTATAATAAATACTATCATAATTTTTTTTCTATTTTCTTAGTTATTGAAATTTTTTTTACTCTATCATTATTTTTATCAATTATGTGTTGTAAATGATATTTTTCTTTGATTAAATTAAATTATATATAGTGATAATAATTTTTCTATTAATGGGATATTGTTAGGAAAATATGGAGGGGAATTTAGAGCAAAATACAAAGAATGTTGATGAGGAGCCAATTGAAATTAAGCTTTATTATGATATGCACCATAAAAAGGATGGCACATGGAACCACCCACAAGTAAGGAAATTAGATAAGTAATTGTGTATGTATGTCAAAATTCGATCTTATCTTAGTTTTATTTTTGTTATATTTAAGTTAATTTTTGTGTTTATACGAGCAAATGAAAGCTATATATAAATAAGTAATAGATGAAGGCATCGTGATGAATGGGCGCCAGATTCTTAAGGAAGTTTTAAAGCCGAGATCTGATTATGTTCGTGGACTTGGTGAGGGAGTGAAACCAATTAAATCTAGAGAATCAGAACTAGAAGCGCTTCTATATGTTGAAAAGTTAATTCTGAAAAACAAGTTGCTGAACTAACAGAGCAAATATAAAACCAGAATGTGCAAATAGAAAGTCAGTAAAAGACAATTAATGATTTACAAAAAGAACATGATGATTTCTTTTATTTCTTTTATAGAAAGAAGACTACGAATCAAGACGTAGTTTGAAAGATATGAATCTAGACATCACGGACATTTAAATAATAAATAGTTTTTTTTAAGATATCATGGACATTTAAATAAATTTTTTCCTTTATTATCATTCAAGCATTATTATTAATTTCTTAATAAAAAATTTTGGCTTATAATTATTTTATTTAATTAATTAATTAATTAATAATTAATACAAATGGTTAAAGAATTTAGCACCTTGAAGAAAAGGTAGAAGAAATTATACAATGGTTATGTCAAAGTCACCACCACTTTTGTACTTCAACTCCCCAAGTAAATGAGATAATGAGACTCTATATGCACAGAATACGGAAGCATATCCGCAAATAAAATAAAACTTAGAGATCCCTATAAAAAGCAGAAATCAAACAAAAGAAGGGAATCAACAATCAAATACAACAATTGCACAAATCTAGATTATTCAATACAAATTCTCAGCAAACACTTTGCGAAAATTTAGTTTCCGGCAAACTATATCTTTCATTTATTTCTTTGCATTTATTTTCAAACACTCAATTCTTTATGCAAATTTTTATTTTCATCAATTTAAATACAAGTTGTTCAATTCAGCTTTTTTTCCTTTACAAACATTTACTACTACTCGTTTAAATATTATGGTGTCTCTTGAGGATCTAAGAAAACTTTTAAGGGAGCTTAGGAATTCACAGAGAATCTAATTTAAAATTCAATTCAAGGCGCGTCAATTACAACTGTTCGTGTACCTACATGCGTAGCACGCTCAACAAAATTCTCACCAAATATATTTTTGGCACGCCAAGTGGGACCTTTTCCACTGAAACATATATTTGCTGAAACATATTTTTGGCACGCTCGGTGGGACTCTTCCTAAAGAATGTCATCAATATCTGGAAATATTTTTTTGAAAATTATATTGCCAGGTCTTAAGACTTGGATTTGCGCCTATAACAGCAGGGTATAATCTAAATGTTCCTTATGCATAAGGTCTTACTCCATACTACGATCCATATTATGATACATATGAAGAACGGAATCTTATATCTCACGATAATATCATTATCATGAGGCCCTCTATACCCTAACAAGACCTGTTGTGGAAGTGCATAATGAATTTTTATCTTCAGTAAATATTTTAGAACTAACACTCCTTCATTGGCTGATAATTTCAGAATTCAAGCTGAATTGGTTTGCAAACATATGGAGGAGATGAAAAGCCAAAAGGAAGCAACTGAAAAATTATGGTAACAATTTAGTTCAACAATCACTAATATTATAGAGGAAATTACATCACATTTGGCTTTGAAAAGTCTTAGGCCAAAGGGCTAGGATGTTTTATCACTACCTTCTATAAGTTATCCAGAGAGAAATGACCATCAAATACATGTAGAGAAAAGTTATCTTCCACCTATAAAAGAAGGAAGAAAACAATAATCTTATAAAGGCACCACAAGGTCACTTCAATGGTAGGTCTACGTTGCTACATCTAGCTTTTACTGTTAAAAAACTCGGAGAGCATTCCTCAAAAGTCTCTCCAGATGTTCCTAAAAGTGCTTGTAAAGAATAAGGCAAGCAACATCAACAGAAAAAGATTAAGGAGAAACCAACCAATTCTCTAAGAAATCTATCAAGACACGACCACCTTAATGATAAGCCACTTCTAGTTGTCACCTTTGATAAAAAGAGGAAAGCAAAGGAGAGATCTGTAGATGGAAAATAATTATGCAAATTATGGATCCCTAAAAAATACTTGGTTAAAGAAGATAAATCTTTAGCAATTCATAGTGGAAAAGTTTTCCATAAGATATGGGTTCCTAAGCAGTTCTTAGTAAAAGACAAGCAAAAATAAAGAAATAACACTCATGTCTGTAGGAATCTAACTCCTCAGTCACCTATGGGATTGCATAACAAATATCTGAAGCATCATAAAAAGCTAGTCAACAGTGGCACCAACCACTCATAAGAACACAAGATGAAAAACTTCAAAAGAAACATAGTGATCCAAAGAGTGTGGTATTTGACAAACCAGAAGAAGATTTCATCTCTACAAAGGAGCATTTGTCAACATGTATCAAGGAGATAACTAAAATTTATGAATTTGATCTATTGAAATCACAATTGGCATTAAATTGTTTCTACTTATTTTTCTTAATTTTATTGCCAATTGTAGTGTCTTATTGGAAAATTTGTACCTTTATGTAAACTATTGTACATTACTTAGTTTGTTTGATTTTTCTTTTTGTGTGGAAAGAAAAATTCTTATTAGTTGGTAAGATTATAAAAAGAACTACACAAAAATTACAACAAATCTTAAAAAATAAGGCATAAGGCCGACCTACGACCAAGAAAATTTTTTTGAAATAATATTTTCTACTATTCTTAGGATCTATGTAAGACCAAAATAAATGATCAATTTTTTTTAGTTATTTTCTATTTTTTGTTATTCTATTGTAAAGCTCTAAAACCACAATTTAGAAATTAAATAAAAGAAGGCCTCATGGAAACTTTTATTTTTTTGTGTCTTATTTATGATTTGTGATAGTGAATAAAAAATGACAAAGATAATACAAGATGAGACAAAGCACATGGCAGAGGACGCATATAGAAAGAGGCACCCAGTGAAAGCATGTCTTATACTGAAGATAATATGAAGAAGCAGTAGGTACATATCAAAGTTAAGTAAAAAAAGAGGTAAAACTACCTTTGTAAATCCAAAAGAGCTCTCTATCTTCATAACCAAGAGAGCAGTGGTGGTCTTAGAAGAATCATAAAACTAAAGAGATGCACACATTTTAATTATTTGAATTTTTAGAAATTCTAAGGATAAAAACCTGAATCTATAGGTATGTGAAAACTAAGCATGTTATGATTTAAATATTTTATTAGTCCTAGTAATATATAGTTCCTCAAGGAATAAATATGTGGAAGACTAATAAAATATTTAAAGTGGAACTCCAAGTAGTTCGCCAAGTTAGAAATAGTCTTGGAAACCCAATAATACTTAAAAATATTTAAAGTGGAGCCCTAAGTAATTCTCCAAGTTAGAAATGGTCTTGGGGATCCAATAATACTTTAAAATATCTTAAGTCGGGAGTCCCAAGTATTCTTCAAGTTATAAATGTTCTTGGGAATCCAATAATACTTTAAAATATTTTAAATCGAGAGCCCCGAGTATTCCTCAAGTTATAAATGTTCTTGGGGATCTAATAATACTTTAAAATATTTTAAGTCGAGAGCCCCAAGTAGTTTTCCAACTTAGAATATTCTTGGGGATCCAATAATACTTTAAAATATTTTAAATCGGGAGCCCCAAGTAGTTCCCCAAGTTAACTGATAATATTTTAATTCGGGAGCCTCAAGTTAGAAATGTTCTTGGAGATCTAGATAATATTCTAAAATATTTCAATTTGAGAGCCCCAAATTAGAAATGTTCTTGGGGATCCAAGAAAATAATTCAGATTGACAGCCCCAAGTAAATTGGGTACTTGGGGATCCGAAGTTCCAAGTTAAAAATGTTCTTGGGATCCAATAAAAAAATTAATTTGAGAGCTCTAAGTTATAAATGTTCTTGGTGATCTAGGTAATATCTTTAAAAAAAAATTAGTTCGAGAGCCCCAAGTTGTAAATGTTCTTGAGGATCCAAGTAATATTTTTTTTTAAAAGTCAGATCCTAAAACTAAGTTTTCCATACATATCAGGCTACATTCTAAATCATTTTAGCAATTTAAATCTAATTTTATACAGTTATCTAGGAAATAAATGCATGAATATATATATATATATATATATATATATATATATATATATATATATATATAATAAAAATAAAAACTACCTTTTTCTGAATCTTTTTTCTCTAATATACTTTAAGATGTTTATTTTTACATATGGATATACTTCCCAGAATCAAGATTTGAAATTTATGCAGGTAGATTCTCACTAGTTAACTCAAAGATCACTCATAGAGGAAGAGGGTTCGATTTGAATTAAACCAAGCTGATATCACATTAAAAGCCGAAAGAGAGCAATCTTGGACGGGTTAAAATGCTTGAGCAGATGACATCGCATAAAAAAGCAGCGGTATCAAGCGGTAAAAAGGCTGTTGGTGGCGACGCAAAGTAGAGAAGAAAGACGGTGTAGAGAGAGAAGAAAAAGAAAAAAAAGTGTGGCTTGTTTATAGTTGCACGTGTTAAATGCAGGAGAAACAATAGAGCTAAATTACATGTGTAATTTGCCAATACTAGCTAATACATGCGCAGGAGATAATTGCTTGGCCTATAATTATTTTATCTAATTAATTAACTAATTTAATTAGTTAATAATTAAAGCAAACGGTTAAAGGATTTAGCACGTTGCAGAAAAGGTAGAAGAAGTTATGCAGTGGTTATGTCCAAGTCACCACTTTTGTACTTCAACTTTCCAAGCAAATGAGATAATGGGGCTCTATATGCACAAAACACAGAAGCATATTCCCAAGTAAAATGAAACTTGGGGATCCCTATAAAAAGAAGACTTCAACCAAAGAAAGGGAATCAACAATCAGATACAACAACTGCACAAAATTAAGATTATTCAGTACAAATTCTCCACAAATCCTTTTTAAATATTTAGTTTCTACAAAACTATTTCTTTCATTTTTTTTTTGTATTTTTTTCAAACACTCAATTGTTTATGCAAATTTTCATTTTTATCAATTTAATTTAGCTTTTTCCTTTACAAATATTTACTGCTATTCGTTTAAATCTTATGGTGTCTCTTGAGGATCTAAACAAACTTTTAAGAGGGCTTAGGAATTCACAAAGAATTTGATTCAGAAGTCAATTCAAGATGCATCAATTACAACGGTTCATATACCTACAAACGTGGCACGCTCAATAAAATTCTCAGCAAACATATTTTTAACACGCCTAATGAGACCTTTTCTACTAAAATATATTTTTGCTCAGACGGAAATCTTGTTGACTCTTATGTATTTTGACTTATTTTATATACCATTATTAAATTGAGCTTAAGCATTTATTAATGTTTAGTGTTGGTGCAATTTGGTAAAAAAGTTATAAGCTTTTATATAATAATAATTGAGCTAATATTTATTTTTAATCTATACCAATAATGATGCATTTAAATTTGTCACAGTTGAAAATAATCCATCATTGCTATTATGTTTTGTCGAATTTTTTTAATTTTTGAAAAATATATTTTTGTTACTGTTGAGATTTTGACAAATATAATTCATCATATACTTTCTTATGATAAAAACATTTTGTTAGAACTAAAATTTTGATAGAGAAACTTTTATCACACTAAAAAATTAATGATGCAAATGTTTTTATCATATTAAAATTACGAGTAAAACATATTGTTATAAAATAACATTCTTGACAAAGATATTGTAATATCTTAAAGCCAAAAATATTTTGTCATGATT
Source organism: Ricinus communis (assembly GCF_019578655.1). Lineage (NCBI taxonomy): Eukaryota > Viridiplantae > Streptophyta > Magnoliopsida > Malpighiales > Euphorbiaceae > Ricinus > Ricinus communis. The sequence goes on along the minus strand of NC_063257.1, from coordinate 34,241,423 downwards.
TTATTTTAATAACAAATATAGTTTTATCATTTTTAAGATTTTGACAAATAATTTTGTCATGTTAACATATTTATGACAAAGTTACTTTTATCCTAATATAACTTCCAACATAAAATTTTGTCATTCTAATAAACATTCGATGAAATTATTTTTGTCACTATTAAACTATGACAAATAAAATTTTATCTTCATAACTTGTATGACAAATTAAATTTGTAATTATTAGTATCATGAAAAGATTTATTTTGTCCCAATTTAAAATTTGTCACTATAGAGCTTCTTATTTAGTCATGCTATTTTTATTTATTGTGACAAATGATAAATATATTATGACAAAGTATTTTTATTGATACATAATATTTTTGTCACTATATGCTATTTTTAAAGACAAAATATTACTTTCATAATAAGTTCTTATTATTATGATGAAGGGTATTTTGTTACAACATACTTATTAGGGCAAAGCTTATTGTGACAATGCAAATGATAAATCTAATTCATCACATGAAATGTATTGTGAAAAATGGGGGATTTACTTTGACAAATTAATTTGTTAAAATAAGTCTAAATTCTTGTATTTTTCTTCTTCTTTTTTTAACTTTTATTCTCCTATTTTCCAAAAAAAAAACTTTTAATTTCCATATTTTAATTATTTACTTTTCTCTTCTTATCATCTATTTTATTTTATTCATAAGTGACTATAAATTTTCTTTAACTCAACTTCTTCGTTATTTTTATATTTGTCATGGATTTTCTTTCTATGGGCCGGTAAATTTATCTTTACCTTTTTTTTATTTTTATGCCAGGTTAGTTAAATTCAAACTAATAATCTCTCTATATAAAAAGAGTGTTTTAGTAAATATTTTCTCTTTTTTAGATGCATTACTCCATTTTCTAAATTCATTTTTATACATTTTGGTATCTTTATTTATTATCACATATTCTAACTTTCTTTTTCTTACATGGCACTGAAGAAACTTGATTCAATTTTTTTTTATTGAATAACTTACATACAAGGACTTATATGGACTCTTATTTGTAAGACTCATATCTCAATATAAATTAGGAACCTAAAGAATATGAACGTATATGGAATGAGATAAATACAAGAGATATACACTGTTTAGGAGACAAATAACAAATCAAATCTTTTATACTCCCCCTCAAGTTGGTCCATAGGAATTCTATATGCCCAACTTGTCTAATGCTCGGTAAAAAGTTTTACTTAATACTACTTTGGTAAGGACATTGACAAGCTGATCTCAGATCGGACATGAGGGATTTTAATTATCTTGGCTTCTAATTGCTCTTTAATTAAGTGTTTGTTTATCTCCACATGTTTTATTCGATCATACTGAACTGGATTATAAGCTATATCACATGTAGCTTTGTTATCGCAATATAGTCTTATAGGACTAACATGTGGAATTGAAGTTCATATAGTAAATTTTTGATCCGAAGTAACTCACAGACACCTTTAGTCATACCTCTATACTTGGCTTCTACACTTGATCGAGCTACGACACTTTGCTTCTTACTTCTCTATGTTATAAAATTTCCTCCAACAAAGGTTAAGTAAGCTGTTGTAGATTGCCCATCATCAATAGAACCAGCCCAATCCGTATAAATATAGCCCTCAATAGACAAAGTTGTCCCTTTGGTGAACATAATACCTTTCTCTCGAGAGAGTTTCAACTACTCCAAAATACAAAGAACAACTTTCATATGATTTTCACTTGGAGAGTGCATGAATTGACTCACTATACTTAGAGAATATGCCAAATCTGGCCTAGTATGAGCAAGACATATTAATCGGCCTACAAGTCTCTGATATCTTTCTTTATTTGTAGGGACTTGATCGGGAAATATGCCGAGCTTCGTAAGTTCACTAGCAGGAGTATCAATTGGTTTACATACTACCATACCGACTTCTCTAAGCAAGTCCAAAGTATATAGATTGTAATACCTCAATCCCTAAGAAATATTTGAGATCACTAAGGCCTTTCATTTCAAACTCTTTACAAAGATAGTTTTGTATTACTATCTTTTCATCATCATCATCTCTTGTTACAATCATATCATCAACATATATGATAAGAATAATTGTTCTTCCATCTTTATATTTTATAAAGAAAGTATGATCATAATTACTCTGTTTATAGCCAAAGTCCTTCATTGAGTTTGTAAACCTTTCAAACCAAAGTCTCAGAGATTGTCCAATCTATACAGAGACTTCTTCAGCTTACAAACTTGCTTACTTCATTCAACCTGAAGTCTACATCTTGGAGGTAGTTCCATGTACACTTCCTCTTAGAGATCACTATGAAGAAAAGCATTATTTACATCGAATTGATGTAGAGAAAAATTTAAGTTTACAGCTAAGGATAGAAGAATTATGATAGTATTTATCTTGGCCATAGGAGTAAAATTTTCTGCATAATTTATCCCATACATTTGACTATATCCTTTAGCAACCAGTCGAGCTTTATATCTCTCCACATTTCCATCTACTTTGTATTAATGGTATAGACCCACCTACATCTAACAGATTATTTTCCATTTGGTAAATCTACAACTTACCAGGTTTCATTCTTTCGAAGAGACTTCATTTCTTCGTCCATTGCTTCTTTCCACCTCGGGTCTTTTATGGCTTCCTGCACACTGTTAGATACATATACAGAAGATAATTAATTTACAAATGATTCACATGTCTTTGACAGCCTATAGTAAGAAACTTCAGTTCAAGTACTTCAGACGGATAATGAAAGTGAAATCATTAATCATGAACTCACACAGTTCCTCCAATAACATGGTGTAATCTATTAAAACGCACAACCTTTGTTCACCTTCCTTACCAAACACGCCACAAGCTCCAACCTCGTGTTATTCAATGTATCTATGTCTTCATCAGAAAGGATATAAATGTTATCACCCTCCAACTCAACGAATGTATGTCAATATGGATGTCTAATTTCATAAACATCATATGTAATTTCCTACTGCAAGTTAGAGAAAGAGAAACATTGACTTACAGCCTGACCTTCAAACTCAACTCGACATTAAACATTTTCCCAACCTTCAAACACAAACTAACCTTAAATATTTTCCTAATCTCGACCTTCCACAAACTCAACCTGACCTTCCAATAGAAACTACTGACCTTCTACCAACTGAAACTCTCGACCTATTAGAACAACCTGAGTATTATTCTCTTGATCTTGGATCAATCGAGCATTTCGAGCTTGATATTTGGAGTCAAGGTAATAGAACTGAGCTTGATCCAAGGTCGAAGAGAATAATGCTCAGGTTGTTCTAATGGGTTGAGAGTTTTAGTTGGTAGAAGGTCGATAATTTCTGTTGGAAGGTCGGGTTGAGTTTGTGGAAGGTCAGGATTAGGAAAATGTTTAAGGTCAAGTTGTGTTTGAAGGTTGGAAAAATGTTTAATGTCGAGTTGAGTTTGAAGGTCGGGCTACAAGTTAATATTTCTCTTCCTCTAACTTACAGTAGGAAATTACATTTGATCTTCATGAAATTAGACATCCATACTGACATGCATTCATTGAGTTGGAGGGTGATAACACTTATATTCTTTCTGATGAAGACCATAGATACAACGAACAATACGAGGTTGGAGCTTGTGGAATGTATGGTGAGGAAGGTGAACAAAGATTATGCAACCAAGGACTTTAGGAGGTAAGTTCGATAATGTTGGTGAAGTAAGGCTTTTATTTAATGTATCAAGTGGGGAATGAAAGTCTAGAGTATGAGATGAAATTCGATTTATGAAATAAGAGGCTGAGGATAAAGTTTCTTTCCAATATTGGAGAAGCATATTGGCTTCAAATAGTATAGCTCGTACCATTTCCAGGAGATGTCAGTTTTTTCTTTCTGCAACTCCAATCTGTTGAGGAGAATAAGGACATGTGGTTTGATAGATTACACCATGTCATTGAAGGAACTACGTGAGTTCATGATTAATGATTTTACCTTCATTATCTGTCTGAAGTACTTGAACTGAAGTTTTATATTGAGTTTGTACCATAAAAAAGAATTTCTTAAATAATGAGAGAACCTCATGCTTACTTTTCATTAAGCATATCTATGTAATACGACTATAATCATGAATAAAAGAAACAAACCACCAAGCTACATTCAAGATCAGTACCTTTGTAGGTCCTAAAAACTCAAAATGTATAATCATAAATGATACTGGATTTTTATTTAAACTAGTAGGAAAAGGGACTCGATGGCTTTTTACCAGTTCATAAGTTTCACATTTGAAGTTTATAGTAGATGTTTTTGAAAATAATTTAGGAAACAAATAGTTTAAATATCCAAAAGATGCATGTCCAAGGCGTTTATGCTATAACCAGATCATATTCTCTATACTTGGTGATACCGAGCTATATTTCCTAATCTTGACTTAGTTAAGGCACTTAAGCTAGATGGTGCAAGGTCAAGATAATAGAGGTTTTCTTTTCTAGTATCACAACCAATCGTCCTTTTTGTCTTGATGTCCTTAAAACACAATAATTAGGCCAAAAAATTACTACATAGTTCAAAGAGGTAGTTAGTTGAATTAAATTGAAATTTAGAAATGAAATAATTAAAACAGATTCTAAATTTAGGTTTTTAATTGAGAATGATCCTTTACTAGTAACACTAGTTTCTATACCATTGGTTGTAGACATAATGGATTGTTCGATTGGTTTTAGCTCAGTAGGTGTGTTAAAAGACATATGATTAGTTGATTCATAATCAATAATCTATATATACAATCTAGCAGTAGCAAAATTAGAAAAAGAGTTACCTGGTGGTTCTGAAGATATGTGTAACGCAGCAACATCTGGCAAGGAAGGCTGCTAAGCTACAGCTGCTGATATTGATGCAATTTTTTCAATTTTTGACTTTCATTTCAGGGCTTTAGAAGGATCTCACCATTCAGGACCTCTAATCAGGTCATAACATCTGGTTTGAGTATGTCCTGTTGCACCATAATGTACACTTTGCTTTGTTGAATTGGTATGTTTATTACCAATATCAAAGCTCTAAGTTCTATTTTGTCAAGTTGACGAGTTAGTTCTTTTGGCAAGCAATGTAGTTGACTTCGAGGAAGCCTGTTCGCCAATCAATATTTTTTTTTCCAATTTGCTTCTCGGTGAACATATGTATATATTCGTTTAAGGTCTAAACTCGGATCCATTCAAAGGATTTCTCCTCTCACTTGTTCAAACTCGGCATCAAGTCCGTTTAAGAAGATGTGACTGCTCAACTTCACCACAATTGCTTTATACATAGTAAAGTTCTCAAATTTTTTCATTCTTACTTTATCCCGATGATCAAGTTACTGGAATATCTCAATTAGCTTGCCATAGTAAATCGGAAGGAATCTACTAAACTGCCGACTTAGGAATGTAAATTGATTAAAAGCAAAAATCTGAGTTTCGTCTGATACATCATAGAATGTTTTGGAAACAGCACTGCAGATTTCACGGCGGTACAGATACAAAGATATCTTTTCATGATTTTTGGTGTCATTGACGTGAGTAACCAACTTTTAACTTTTTGATTTTCAACATACCACTTGGAGTAAGAAGGATCAGTTGATTCAGGTTGAGAAAAATCTCCCATAATATAATCTGATTTTTACATCCAACAATATACATCTCCATGATTTAAGACCAAGTCTCATAATTGGTTTCGGTAAGTGTTCTTCTAGCTTTAAAGCCAGAATTTTCAAAAGAAATATGAATAATTTCTGATGGTGATATAGTAGTTGATTTAGTGGGGGTTTCGGATGGAGAGGAAGATAACTTTTTTAAATGAAAACTTTACACAACTTGCTCTGATACCATGAAAAAACTTGATTCAATCTATTTTTTCTTATTGACTAACTTACATACAATGATTTATATAGACTCTTATTTGCAAAACTCCTATTTCAATACAAATTAGGAACCTAAAGAATAGAGACACTCTTTCTATTCTTTGAGGACATTTCTTTTGATTTGGTGTGTTCTTTTAATACATTCTTTTTTTTCTCTTTTTTTTCTTAATGATTTAGTCTTTTTCTTTTATATTTCTTCTTTTTCTCTTAAAAAGAGGTATTAAAGAGATTTATTTATTTCATCTTACTTTTTTTCATTACTCTTCCATCTAAACTTTATAACTTTCTTTCTTTCATTCTTCTTTTCCTTTTATATATAACTATTTTTTAAACTTCTATGCTTCTATTTCTATAAAAAAAACTCTTAGTTCCTATATTTAGTTATTTACTTTTCTCTTCTTGTCATCTATTTATTTTATTCACAAGCGACAACTATTTTCTTTAATGTAACTTCTTCATTATTCTTATATTTGTCATGGATTTTCTTTCCATGAACCGGTAAATTTATTTTTAACTTCTTTTATTTGTTCTATGCTAGGTTAGTTAAATTCAAACTAGTGGTCTCTCTATATATAAAAATATTATTTTAGGAGATATTTTCTCTTTCCTAGATGCATTTTTTCATTTTCAAGAGATCCAATAGTTAAATCGATCTTAAAAAATTTTCATTTTCTCTTTCTTTTCAACTCGTGTAGATCTAATCTATTTCTTTTTTGGCTCGGTTATCCCAAGAGCTGAACCATTTACTTTTATGATACTCGGCCGATCAAAATCAATAAAGACATAAATCTATTCATCGAGAAAAGAAGAGAGGGATTCAAAAAGAGCCCTCACAGCTCAGGCACAACGACACAATTATCAGGGGCGCGCTTTACCACTAAGATAATAGCACGTCGTGCAAAGCCACTTGTATGCATTTTGATATTTTTTTTTAAAGTTTATTATTAGATATTCTAGCATAGTTTTTTTTCTTACAAGACACTCTTTCTATTCTTTGAAAATATTTCTTTTGATTTGATATATTTTTTTAATATATATTTTTTTTCTCTTTTCTCTTTTAATAATTTAATCTTTTCTCTTAGGTTTGCTCTTTATCTTTTAAAATTAAGTATTTAAAAGATTGTATTATTTGAGCTAAACTTTTCATCTTTCTTTTTTTTATTGATCTTCAATTTAAGCTTTCTAACTTCATTTCTTTTATTATTTTTTTCCTTTCATATATAACTTCTTTTTTTAACTTTTATTCTCATGTTTCTAAAGAAAAAGAAAGACTCTTAATTCCTATATGTCTGTTATTTAATTTTCTTTTTTTATTATTTATTTTATTTTATTCACAAGCAACTATCATCTTCTTCAACTCAATTTCTTCATTATTTTTATATTTTTCATATATTTTCTTTCCATAATCATTCTTTATCTTCTTTTGCTTCTTCTATGCCATGTTAGTTTAATTCAAACCAGTAGTCTATCTCTGTGTAAAAGGAGTGTTTTGGGAGATATTTTCTTTTTTCTAGATGCATCTCTGCATTTTCTAAAGCCATTTTTATGCATTTTTTATATTTTTTTATAAGTTTATCATCACATATTCTAGCAAAGTTTCTTTTTCTTACATAGCACTCTTTCTATTTTTTGAGGATATTTCTGTTGATTTGATGTGTTCTTTTGATATATTATTTGTAACACCCCAACTCAAACTTCTCATTGAATAACAATATATATATATATATATAACTTTATAAACATAATTTACTACTTAGTTACAATATACATTCATACAATTTAAGTGGCATGACATACTTAATATATATAAGAAATATTTATACAGTAGTTTAATTCACACAAGTTCCCAAAATGCCCCAATGCTTTAGATAACTCCTATGGCCCACCTGATAATATTGACTGATGCAAAAAGAGCAATGCACAGCTAAGGCTATCTACAACTGCACTAACCTGAAAAAAAAAATTTGCTAAGGAATGAGCTAGCGACTCAATAAGCATTTAATTTACTAAACTATAGTATATTAGGCTAGAATTATCAAATCTTTATCAATACGGAAAATTATACCAACACTTAACTAACAATCACAAAATCAACCATTTCAGTTTATTCTCATAAACATATAATTTCATCTCACGTAATGCAAATAATCTCAAACTCAACCAAGTCAAATAATTCAATTTCACATTATTTCTATCAAATTAGGATCGGATGACTCATCCTTACATTTCCTCACATTTTTAAATTTCGGTAACCACTTGACAAGACTATCCGGCTCGGTCTTGCCATCTCACATACTCGGGTAGCTATCCCGCCTCAGCTTTCCCGATCACACAATATCCATACAAAAGTCATCAATCCTTAATCACAATCATTTCACTTCACAACACATCACAATCAATTCACTTCACAACACATCACAATCAATTCACTTTATAACAAGCCAAAACATAACTAATATCAACTCAGTCAACCAAGAAATTATCAAGTAATCAAACAGCAGTCCCTACTCAATATACACAAAGTTTAGTCTATTAAATACTTACCAAAAGTTATAGGATAACAAAGTAATCCTATTCTTTTCTCTTACCACTTCCTTGCCTTTGGATGAACCTATTCACATATTCAATACAAATACAATTCAATCACAAGGCATAAATATATATATATATATATATATATATATATATATATATATATATTTACTATCAATAAAATATCACATTTCAACAAAATAACATATATTCTAGATATTAATATGATGCATGAGGATGAATGACAACAAATCAATATATTTGTTGATGAAGGCAGCTTCTAGGTACTGACTTAGAAATTACACCAAAACTTATGTACAATTAATAAAAATCTCATATTTTCCAGAATTACACTTCCATTTTTATAGAAACCATAGCAGAAAGAATCACCTCAAAATCGTTGGTATAGAAATAGTTATGGCATTTTCTATACAGCTGCTCAAATTCCATCTAAACAGAACAGAAAAAAGTTTCCTATTAAATGACCAATCAAACGAATGAATTTTCTGATGAAACTCTCCAGATATAAAGTTAACATTCTAAAGTTTCTATAGACACTAATTTTACTCAATTTGGACTTTTCTAGCTCAAGTTGTGAAACATACAATTAGCAACAAATTTCTGAATCCTAAGCCCGATTTCTGCTTAAAACAGTTTCGGGCAGGCCATATTAAGTTCAACATATCTCACGTTATACTCAACCAAAAAATTATGAAAGCTTTCAGACATATACTACATATATAAATGAACAACTTTCATGTTTAACTCTCTGCTTGGTTCAGCCTCTAAATGCCTCAAAATGTCAGCACAAAACCAGGTCACCTGCTGAACCAAAAACAGAGCAGCAGCAAAATCGAACCTCATAAGTTCCTACTCACTCAACAATCTGCAAAACCATTTTACAGAGATATTCTTGAGACATATACCTACAACTTTCATGTTTGAAAATTTTCGAGATAAAGCCTCTAAGGTCACGGAAATCATAAGTGAAAAATCTGCCCAGAAATTTCAGCTTCAAGATCACAAGTAAAAGCATGTTTACTCTTGATTAAACAATTCCAAAACACATAATCATCAACAATTTCATATCATTAACCCTAATTTACAGCAAAATCAAGCAATTAAAATTACTCACCTTTGTTTTCCTTGATTAAGAAAGCCCAAATCTTTCAAGCTTAAAAGAAGAATTTGATTTTCACTTACTAAAAGTTTTGTAGAGTTTGATTTGGAAAATCAAAGTTGAAGAAGGAAAGGAGAAAAATGAGAGAGACAAAGAAGAAAAGGAAATTGGAAAGCATACGTAGATAAGAACAAATGAAAGAGGTGGTATATTGGTGTGGAAATAGGCAAATTACAATTTAATCCTCTTTCTTTCTAACTTTTCAATTTAGTCCAAAATCATTACTTTTTAATTAAATCAATATGTAACTAAATAATTTATTTATCTACCACATAATATAATAAAATAGATCATATATAATCATGATGCAAATGACATATTTAATGACATGCTAATGAATATTAATTATTAATAAAAAGAAATAAATAAATTTGGTTGTGACAATTCCTACCCACTTAAAAAATTTCGTCCTCGAAATTAACTAATCGCCAACAGACATGCCAAATAAGCTCAGGTATTTATCCATCATATGCTTCTCTACTTCCCAAGTTGCTTCCTTAGATGAATGTTGACTCCATTTCACCTTTACCATAGGAATTTTCTTGTTTCTTAATTTTCTAACCTGTCGGTCTAATATCTGAATCGGTTCTTCAACATATGTGAGTTTCTCAGAAACTTCAATTTCTGGTATCTTGATGACATGGCTAGGATCGGATCGATATCGTCGGAAGCATAGAAACATGGAAAACATTATGTACTTGAGCTAACTCGGGGGTAATGCAAGTCTATAGGCTAAAGGACCAACCCGCTCTAAAATCTCATACGATATATCGAGGGACTTAGTTTACCTTGTTTACCAAATCGAAGGATACCCCTCCATGGTGATACTCTCAAGAAAACCTTATCCCCAACTTCATACTCAATTTCCCTTCCTGTGTTTATCCTGCATAGCTTTTCCTTCATCTTGTGCGGCCTTGATACACCGCTTCACAACTTGTATCTTGTCTCTGTTTCTTGAATAATTTCGGGACCTTCCAATTGTCTCAACCCTTCTACATCCCAACATATAGGGCTTCTACATTTTCTCCCATATAATGCCTCATATGGTGGCATACCAATACTAGAATGAAAACTATTATTATAAGCAAATTCCATAAGTGGTACCTGTTCATCCCAATTTCCGCTATACTCTAATGCACAAGCCCGTAACATGTCTTCAAAAGTTTGAATAGTTCTCTCAGATTGCCCATCTGTTTGAGGATGAAAAGCAGTACTGAAATGCAATTTAGTTCCCATTGCCACTTGTAAGCTATTCCAGAAATGAGATGTAAACCGAGGATCCCTGTCTGAAACAATGGAGATAGGTACACCATGCAACCTAACAATTTCTTTCACATACAAGTTGGCTAGCTTATCCAATGAATCATTCTGTTGAATAGGTAAAAAGTGCGCTGATTTTGTTAACCTATCAACTATTACCCAAATAGCATCATTTCTCCTAAAAGTGCGAGGCAAACCAACAACAAAGTCCATAGTAATTCTTTCCCATTTCCACTCAGGTATAATTAAAGATTGTAATTTACCTGCAGGTGATTGATGTTCTGCTTTCACTTGTTGACAAGTTAGGCATTTAGCTACATATTCTGCAACTTCCTTCTTCATGCCTGACCACCAATAATGTGGCTTCAAATTGTTATACATTTTTGTACTCCCTGGGTGCATTGAATAAGGAGAATTGTGAGCCTCCCAAAGAATCTTTTGTTTCAATGCGGCTACATTAGGTACATATACTCTGGTTTTCATAACCCACATTCCATCATCTCGCTCGATTAGTTCACTTGTCTTACCATCTTGCACCTTTTTCTGTAACTTCTTTAAGTATGCATCACTACCTTGTGCATGTTTGATCTCATCTAGTATCTGGGGACTAGTCTTCATTGTAGTCAATAATACCCCATTCTTTATAGAAAAATGCATATCCATAGCTCTTAGCCGAAATTAAGGAACTCATCTGATATGAAATCATACCTGCAACCCTTTCCAAAGTCTTCCTACTAAGTGCATCTGCCACAACATTTGCTTTTCCTGGGTGATAATCAATGGTACAATCATAATCCTTCAATAATTCCATCCATCTTCGTTGCCTGAGGTTCAACTCTTTCTGTGTAGGTATGTACTTTAAGCTTTTGTGGTCAGTGAATATCCGAAATGTCTCTCCATAAAGATAATGTCTCCAAGTTTTCAAAGCATGTATAATTGCAGCCAATTCTAAATCATGTGTAGGATAATTTTGTTCATGAGGTTTAAGTTGTCTAGAAGCATAAGCAATAACCCTTCCATTCTGCATCAATACACAACCCAAACCATTAAGTGAAGCATCTGTATAGACTACATATTCCCCTCCTTGTATAGGTAATGTAAGTATAGGTGCTGTAATCAATCTATTTTTCAACTCCTCAAAACTAGCTTGACATTTATCATTCCACTGAAAAGTCACTTGTTTCTTTAACAGATTAGTCAATGGCTTTGCTAAAATGGAGAAGTTCTTCACGAATCTTCTATAGTACCCAGCCAATCCCAGAAAACTACGAACTTCTGAAATATTTCTTGGTGATTCCCACTCCTGAATAGCCTTCACCTTAGATGGGTCCGGTTGAACACCTTGTGCAGATATAATATGCCCCAAAAATGCAATGTTATTCATCCAGAACTCACATTTACTGAACTTACCATATAACTGTTTTTCTCTCAAAGTTTGTAATACTGTTCTTAAATGATGTTCATGGTCTTCAGAATTTCTGGAGTATATCAGAATATCATCAATGAAGACTATCACAAATTGATCAAGATACGGTTGAAAAATATTATTCATCAAAGACATGAATGCTGCAGGTGCATTGGTCAAACCAAATGGCATAACAACAAACTCATAATGACCATATCGTGTCCGAAATGCCGTTTTAGGTATAGAAGTCTCTCTAACCTTTAATTGCCAATACCCAGATCTCAAATCAATTTTGGAGAATATGATTTGCCCTCCGAGTTGATCAAGCAAATCATCAATGCGAGGTAAAGGATATTTGTTCTTGATAGTAACTTGGTTCAACTTCCTATAATCAATGCAAAATCTCATACTTCCATCCTTTTTCTTCACAAACAACACTGGAGCTCCCCACGGTGATATACTAGGTCGAATATAACCTTTCTCCAATAAATCCTCAAGTTGCTTTTTCAATTCCTGTAATTCTGCCGGTGCCATTCTATAAGGTGCTATAGAAATAGGAGCAACTCCTGGAATAGTTTCAATTTCAAAATCCACTTCTCGTTGAGGTGGCAATCCAGGTAATTCTTCTAGAAATAAATCTGGGAATTCTTTGACTATTGGTACCTCTGAAACCCCTGGACTAACAATTCCAGTGTCTACCACATTCACAAGATAAGCATCACACCCAAATTTCATTAAATGAAAAGCAGTAGCAGCAGAAATCAAACATGTAGGTACAATTTTCCTATCACCCGTGAACACTATTTTTATTTCCCCATCTATAACCATTTTTACTTCCTTCGTTAAACAGTCAACTATGACATGATTTCTAGATAACCAATCCATTCCCAATATCACATCAAAATCTCGCAAATTGATCACAATTAGGTCTACTGACATATTTGTACCACAAATCATCACAGAACAAGCCCGAACTACGGTATTCACCATTATTACTCCTCCAGCAGGCATCGAAACACAAATATCATGTCCTAAAGATTCAATGGCACAATGCATTTTCAATGCAAAATCACATGAAATGAATGAACATGTAGATCCGGGGTCAACTAACACATATGCATCATGCCTACAAATAGGAATTATACCAGTTATTATCTCTGGAGAAGTAGTTGCTTCCTGCCTCGTAACAGCATACACTCTTGCCTGCGGTAAGGATTGGTTCGCATCTTCAATATGGACATATCTTGTAGCTGCACTTCTACCTCCTCTACCTCTACCACGACCGGTCGTTGTAGGTACTACATTATCCCCAACACTACTTTGTCCTCCCCGAATGGTAGGTACTCGATGCTCCTCTACCTACCACACACTCATTGGCATAATGCCCAGTTTCCCACATCTATAACAAACTGCACTCTCGGTCCCCAACACTCTCCTGAATGGGTCCTTCCACAAGTGCCACAAACGGGTCTATATCCTCTACCAAGAAACCCGAATTACCTCGCATGTTCAATCGATCCACCACTTCTACCCAAAGTTATACTACTTGGCCCTCTAAACCGATAACTACCCCTTCCTCTAAAACCTCCTCACGACCTCCCCGATCCTCCCCTAGGTGTAAATGAGGTACCTCTAGAGAAAGATGGAGTAAACGTCCCAATTATCTTCTTTTTCTTTGCTTCTAATATATTTCTTTCTAAGAATAATTCTTCCCGCTCTTGTTGCGACTTCCAATAAAGCAATAAAGGTAGGTGGTTGCACTGCCAACTTTTCACGAATCTCCAATCTCAAACCCTCTCAAATCTATTTCTCTTGAGTTCATCAGTTGCTACTTCCTCCGGTGCATACCTAGATAACCTTGTAAATTGTAATTCATAGTCAAAGAATGACATCTCATTTTGTTTCAATTCAAGGAATTCAAGTTTCTTCCTCTCTTGATATATTGGTGGCATATACTTCATCTTGAACTCCTTTAAGAATTCTTCCCATGTCATTGTCAATGGTTGTGTTTGGCTACCGGACTGCTCTCCCACCGTTCTAGCATCCTTAAGAAATAATGAGGTTGCATACCTCACTTTCATTTGGGTTGTCGGTTGGGTATTAAATTGTGTAAACACACCTTTAATGGGACTTTAGCCATTCCTCTGCTACAATTGGATCAGTTGTCCCCTCAAACTCTTTCCCGCCATGCTTTCTTAACTTTCCAAAGTTTGCATCCAATGCAGTACGTTTAGTGGAGGTGGTGGTCATTGTTGAGCTAATCTTCTTAACTCTTGACTATTCTGAGCATACCCTTGACTTTTCCTTGTAATCGCTCATTTTCATGCATCTGTTCGCTTCAATATGATGTGCATGAACTGACGAATGTGAACCTACTGGGCCAGTGGAGTGCTCATCCATGCCTATATCATTAACAAACTTCACAACAATAAATGGTTGTGCATAATTACTATATGCTTGCATGTTATGCTCTTAATCCCCTCTATTCCCATCAATTCAATCACACAAGCATTTAACATATTGGAACATATTAAAAATTCCAACTCACTTTAACATATCACAACACATACACACCTTCATATAACATAACATAAACACAAATATAAGTACTCAAACTTATGTCCCAATGGTCTAATCCCCGCTCTGATACCAAAAACTGTAACACCCCAACTCAAACTTCCCATTGAATAGCAATATATATATATATATAACTTTATAAACATAATTTACTACTTAGTTACAATATACATTCATACAATTTAAGTGGCATGACATACTTAATATATATAAGAAATATTTATACAGTAGTTTAATTCACACAAGTTCCCAAAATGCCCCAATGCTTTAGATAACTCCTATGGCCCACCTGATAATATTGACTGATGCAAAAAGAGCAATGCACAGCTAAGGCTATCTACAACTGCACTAACCTGAAAAAAAAAATTTGCTAAGGAATGAGCTAGCGACTCAATAAGCATTTAATTTACTAAACTATAGTATATTAGGCTAGAATTATCAAATCTTTATCAATACAGAAAATTATACCAACACTTAACTAACAATCACAAAATCAACCATTTCGGTTTATTCTCATAAACATATAATTTCATCTCACGTAATGCAAATAATCTCAAACTCAACCAAGTCAAATAATTCAATTTCACATTATTTCTATCAAATTAGGATCGGATGACTCATCCTTACATTTCCTCACATTTTTAAATTTCGGTAACCACTTGACAAGACTATCCTTGGCTCGGTCTTGCCATCTCACATACTCGGGTAGCTATCCGGCTCAGCTTTCCGATCACACAATATCCATACAAAAGTCATCAATCCTTAATCACAATCATTTCACTTCACAACACATCACAATCAATTCACTTCACAACACATCACAATCAATTCACTTTATAACAAGCCAAAAACATAACTAATATCAACTCAGTCAACCAAGAAATTATCAAGTAATCAAACAGCAGTCCCTACTCAATATACACAAAGTTTAGTCTATTAAATACTTACCAAAAGTTATAGGATAACAAAGTAATCCTATTCTTTTTCTCTTACCACTTCCTTGCCTTTGGATGAACCTATTCACATATTCAATACAAATACAATTCAATCACAAGGCATAAATATATATATATATATATTTACTATCAATAAAATATCATATTTCAACAAAATAACATATATTCTAGATATTAATATGATGCATGAGATGAATGACAACAAATCAATATATTTGTTGATGAAGGCAGCTTCTAGGTACTGACTTAGAAATTACACCAAAACTTATGTACAATTAATAAAAATCTCATATTTTCCAGAATTACACTTCCATTTTTATAGAAACCATAGCAGAAAGAATCACCTCAAAATCGTTGGTATAGAAATAGTTATGGCATTTTCTATACAGCTGCTCAAATTTCCATCTAAACAGAACAGAAAAAACGTTTCCTATTAAATGACCAATCAAACGAATGAATTTTCTGATGAAACTCTCCAGATATAAAGTTAACATTCTAAAGTTTCTATAGACACTAATTTTACTCAATTTGGACTTTTCTAGCTCAAGTTGTGAAACATACAATTAGCAACAAATTTCTGAATCCTAAGCCCGATTTCTGCTTAAAACAGTTTCGGGCAGGCCATATTAAGTTCAACATATCTCACGTTATACTCAACCAAAAAATTATGAAAGCTTTCAGACATATACTACATATATAAATGAACAACTTTCATGTTTAACTCTCTGCTTGGTTCAGCCTCTAAATGCCTCAAAATGTCAGCACAAAAACCAGGTCACCTGCTGAACCAAAAACAGAGCAGCAGCAAAATCGAACCTCATAAGTTCCTACTCACTCAACAATCTGCAAAACCATTTTACAGAGATATTCTTGAGACATATACCTACAACTTTCATGTTTGAAAATTTTCGAGATAAAGCCTCTAAGGTCACGAAATCATAAGTGAAAAATCTGCCCAGAAATTTCAGCTTCAAGATCACAAGTAAAAGCATGTTTACTCTTGATTAAACAATTCCAAAACACATAATCATCAACAATTTCATATCATTAACCCTAATTTACAGCAAAATCAAGCAATTAAAATTACTCACCTTTGTTTTCCTTGATTAAGAAAGCCCAAATCTTTCAAGCTTAAAAGAAGAATTTGATTTTCACTTACTAAAAGTTTTGTAGAGTTTGATTTGGAAAATCAAAGTTGAAGAAGGAAAGGAGAAAAATGAGAGAGACAAAGAAGAAAAGGAAATTGGAAAGCATACGTAGATAAGAACAAATGAAAGAGGTGGTATATTGGTGTGGAAATAGGCAAATTACAATTTAATCCTCTTTCTTTCTAACTTTTCAATTTAGTCCAAAATCATTACTTTTCAATTAAATCAATATGTAACTAAATAATTTATTTATCTACCACATAATATAATAAAATAGATCATATATAATCATGATGCAAATGACATATTTAATGACATGCTAATGAATATTAATTATTAATAAAAAGAAATAAATAAATTTGGTTGTGACATTATTCTTCTCTCCTTTTTTGTCTTAATGATTTAATTAAAACCTTTATTGATTTTTCCAAATTAATTCTTTCATTCACTTTTTAATCATCCAAATTTTAAATTTTTAAATTTGTCTGGATCTCTTTTAGATATTTTATTTAGAAATAAATAGTATTGAAACAAAGATTATCAGATATTGAGATTCTTAATAATCCATAGAGCACTAATTATAGTGAAGCCTAGTAGCTAATAATTTATGATATATAATTATCTAATATTTTATTATATTTTATTAGTATCTATAATAATATATTATTAAAATTATTTAATAATATTTTAAATTTGTCTAGAATACGGGCACTCATCTATTTTATAATTAAAATAGAAATTTTATGAGGTTACTTCTTATAATAAAGAATTGGCCAATTACCTAAAATCTTCAAACTATACACATTTTAATAAATTTATTCTATTCTATTAGATTTTTCACATCAATCCCCATTCTTTTAATTTTTAAAAAAATTATATTAGGGCTACCACGATTCTAAAAATATGATAGTTAGATGTTAATGCATTTTTTTAGATAATTAAGTGAAAATCATTCTAAACCCCAAAACACATATTCTTTTATATTCAAGTTGAACATGATAGGTCATGTTTACATTTTACACTTTTAATTTAAAATCAAAAGGTTGAGATTTTTTTTAAAATTTTGAATTAAAAATTTATAAAATAGATAGTTTTTATTGCATGAAAAATCTCAACCATTATTTTTGAATCAATGGTCAGGATTATATAAAACCTGACTTATCATGTTTAGCTTGAATATGGAAGGATTTTAATCCGCTCCCCAAATAGTCAAATGTCAGGGTTCCATTAGGATTCTTCTAGCTCACTTGTTCTTCATCTAAACATTGTTTGTTCAAACAAACAAAAATATCAACAAAGAATGGATATCAAGCAACGACAACATCATCTTTTAATAAACTCAAAAACAAAAAACTCGCGTTTATGGAAGATAAAGTCAGTTTTTACTACCCATGATACATAAACAATGCCAATTGCATTTGAGACATGTGCTTAGCAAGCATGAAAACTACCTCTTCACCTTATGCCTATTAGCAATCAAAAATCCCCTCAGTATGCTCTCTACTTCGCGTCTCCACATCGACCATACTCCTATTTCTTTTAGTCCTTCATTTTGTTCATACCCATTTCAAATTCATGGCCTAAGATGGACTCTCCACTCCTTAATTCAACTTTGAGATTAAGCTTTTTTATAAAAATGAGGATGATGTTTGTAAATTAGTAATCGCAAGCACACGAATCGTTTTTATAGTAATTTCTCAAGAAACTGTAGGGTCACTATTATACAAACTACTTATCATACAAAAACACTAAAAATAAATCTAAACACTTTAAGCCAATATTTGGAAAAAGTATAATATTCACAAAAGAAATAAAATAAGTTATAAAGTAAATATGCAAATGATATGATTAATTAAAACTATATGATAAAAACAGTATTTATCCTAGCCAATTATTTAGTAATCCCCTTGTTTTAACCTTAAGCCTACATCTAATGAATGAGATGGTAATTTTCCTTTTCCTTTAATTACTCAAGCTAATAATGCAACTAAAGTTTCTTATACCAACATAGATTGCAATAAAGATGATGTTGCTAATACATTCAATCTAAAGAATCTTATAGCAATTATTATTGTTGAATTAATATAATGGTCAACTAAGAATAATAACTGAAACTGATAAAGATATGAAGGTAAAAAAATCACTCATTAAATAAAAAGATAATAAGGTTCATACATAAGTAAAAGACTAAACTAAACACTTAAGAAAACTAGCCTAATATCTAATGACCAGAATCCTTCTAGATCCAGAATTCTTCAAGGTATTAAGATGATTAGTTCTCACTCTCCACTTCTTAAAATCACCTTAATCTTGAAAAAATAATGAAAACTAAAACTAAATATTTAGAGAAGATAAGCCGTAGGGAATTTTGTAGAGAGGAATAATGGACAGGTGCAAACTGTATAATTGTATATCTGGTCTCCAATACTTGTGGAGATTCCTTTTGTAGAGTCGTCCTCTAAATACAAGACTTTTAAGAGTTATCTTCTAACAACTCTTAATTATCCTAAATATAATAAATAACTAATAATGGTCCATAATTACAAGACTAATTAATCCCTCCTTTTGGCATTGCATTATTCGGTCAGGCATGTGAAAATAGCATTCCACACGTCTTAATTCTAGGTCTTGGCAGCAGTAATCCTATTTAAGCCCATTTGTTACTATCTTGCTCCATATTTTCTCTTTTTGGCTAATGATACCTAAAATTGGACAATAAAGCTAAAGTGAGGTAATAAGCATATATTTCCACATATTATGTATATAAAATATACTATTAAAGTACTAAAATATCCTAAATATATATACACATAATATGAATCTATCAAATACCCCCACATATAAACCTTTACTTATCCTCAAGTATATAGCAACTTAAGAATTAACCTTTGTAAAAAATAATGAAGAACATTCATATTCATCTTCAAGATATTACTTTAAAGAATCTCATTAATGCAAAGATTATGGCAATCCAAGAACAACTTGAATTAAATTTTTTCTTTAAAAATGTAAACTCAATCATTGTTAATCAAATGACTCAAGCATCTACCATTCGTACATGTTTCACAATAAATAGCTTAATTCATCCTCAAAAGAGACAACTATGATGCATAATCCAAATCATCATAACCTTATTCAAAAGGCAAAACCTTCATTCATAACAAGAGATCAATAAATTATCATAAATACCTTCTAGAAACTTATTTTTAATAATTTTAAGTCAAAAATACGTGTAAAACGGTATTGAATTTTAAAAATCAACCAATCGACATTGTGTAGAGCCGATCGGTCTGCACAGAGCCGATTGGCTCTAAATATGGGAAGTTTATAAAAAGTTTACAATTTAGTCCCCGATTTTACGAAATTCATCGTTTTGAACCTCAAACTTCATTTTCCTTGACAATTGAGTCCAAATTGATTCTTGGAAAAGTAATTTTAATTCAATTATCCTCAACCCTGATTTGGTTTCGCCCATCCTCAATCTCCCGAGACTCGAGAAAGGTAGTAACTTTCATTATAGGATTTTCTGTAATTCTCTCGATATCTAGATCCGAAAATAGGTGCTGACAGCTACCTCCTTTTTGTCGAGATTTATGCAAATGAACTTTAAATAAATAGAGACAAAGGAGATCTAGAGATAACTCAAGCATACAAGAACTGAATTATTTTGGCTTGGGGCTGTACTGATACTTGTGCAATGATAATTTGCTTCATGACAATCTAATGTAGATAGCAACGAAATCTATTTTCTTTCCTTAATTTTACGCCCTAACTTTTGCCTAAACTACCTTTCAGATTTTAAACTTAACAAACTCTATTTCTGTCTAAGCCACCGTTTCAGATTTTCAACTTAGCAAACTCTATTTTTGCTAATGTCTTAACTTTTGCCTAAGCTACCCTTTCAGGTTTCACCTTAGTTCTATTTTAGCCCAAACAACCATTTCGGGTTTTCGACTTAGCATTTTATATTCTTTATACTTTTTTTATTTTCTCTCTTTTCTTTTTCTTTCTCTTTTTGTAGATTTGGTTGCTTGAGTACTCGCAGTCTCTTTTGTCAAGTTGTAGTTAATTCCACTAATTTTTAGGACTTTTCCTTAGACAAGATTTCTTGAATTAAAACTAAAAGGCTCTAGTTTTGCCAATTCATTGTGCATGATATCAAGATTGATAAGGACTTGAGTGCTATAAATTCTTGAATTTTCCCGCAAGAAGTACAAGAACAAAAGTTGAAGAAAAAATGATCTTGCTTTTATTCAGATTTCATAGATTCTACTTCTTATTTTGTTCTCTCTTTTTGGTAGTGCGCAAGCAATGAAATCAATGTGCGAGTTTGACAAGAACTCTAATCAAATTTTTTTTATTTAATAATTGCACAAACGTGTACATTTTCTATTTCATATAATATTATTCTTGTTATCAACTAGTCCATTCGGATTTTCTAGTCGAATATTTTCTCCTCATTTTATTTTCTTAACTTTTGCCTGTACAATTATTCTAGTCAGTAGGATTTATGTCTTCCTATTTTTTTTATTTCTCTCAAAGATAGTATCTGGTATAGATTGATTTGTGAACTTATTGCCCCCGAGATTTGAACTCCTTTCAGCATCTTCGAGCTTAATTTTTCTTATTTGATATGGAAATTTCTAGCTCGATCTAAATTTCTTTTTGGAGTTAGATGAAAACGGTCTTGCATGTTGAGAGCACCAATCTTTAATCACTTCTATCTTTGGAGGCCCTTATTATTCTCAAGATTGTAACTAATGTAATGGAGGATGAACTTGGCCTTCTTGCTTTGCTTCCAGTATTTTGAATAATTTTGCTACCTTGAATTCAATCATATTGTGTCAAATACCATCTTTTTTTCTTTTTTCTTTTTTCTCTCACTTTTTCCTCTCTTCAATAATTAAATTATATGTAGTAGAAATATACATAGGATTATCATTATGCCCAAATTAAATAAATCAATTCGAATGGAATTAATGTCAAACATACTCATGTAGTAATCACTGTCATGTAAAATATCATTAAGATAAATATCACAAAACAAGCAAAAATTAAAGTTATATCATTGATCCTAAAAGCGTAATCATATTTTTATCTTAAAACAAATCGAGAGTTGAATGTTTTGAAGCTTGATCATCTTCAGATGGTAGCTTTTCAATCTCTATAGCTTCAAAGTTTTCCATGCTCCAACCAGCTTTAACATTTTCAATTTCTTCTACTTGTAAGCCCTCATTGTACAAGTCTGCAAAGGTCTTGGGATTCACCATCCACAGCTTTTCCACCTAAGATGGGGGAATATTTCGGACTATCATCCGAACTTGATCCTTTTCAGAAGGATTGTTCTTCATTAGAACTGCTTTGAAATTTTACTTTTTCAATTCTAAATATCTTATAAAGACTTCTAGGTGAGCATTATAGTCGTATTACTACACAAAAGCATCACAAAGCCTTTTTCAATCAGACTTGATGGCCTTTCCAACCCATGGTACCAATTCATAGGTAGCCCTTGTAATGAGAGTACAAAAAGCTTGATGATTTGGGTCTTAGCTGTCACGACCCGATTTGTGGGCCCGTGACCATCACTAGGGAAGGGTAGGCTTAAGGCCACCAAGACCTATAGTAAGCCTTACTAATCAGCATTTCAAATATGCATATAAACATAATATTATACCAGTCCGACATGCCATACACAAGTCTATAACTGGACACTAATAAGACTCCATAATTTGTTACAGACCAGATCAAACATAACATATCAAGTATACTACTGCGAAGAGTCGAGAATTTAAATTAATTAAAAATATGAAAGTATAAATTATTTACAATAGACCCGATGGAGAAGAAATTGGGACTGTCAAACGTAAGAAGGCGGAGAGTCCTAACTGTCACTTGAAAAATTAAATTTGAGACTGTTAGCCTCGAGAGTGAGTTAAAATCATATAATCTTAAAACAATTACAATTTCCTCAATATAACATTTATTAAATCAGGATGCCATGTCATATATGTAATTATAAATAGTATAAATATAGGCAAACACAACTTATTTAATAATATATTGGAAATTAAAATTTAGTAGTCTCCAGTGAGGCAAACATGTAGATTATGTGAAATAATAATAATAAATATTAAGATAACATTAAATATGATATTAATGATAATGAAAATAAATTTACTAATTATAATGCTAATAATATTCGTAGTAATTATCAATCAAATGGAATTACTCATAATAACGATAATAATAATTATACTAATTACTAATAGACTAGCATCGTATTTAATTTAGACATGACAAAGGCACAGTTGATTATATGACTTTAACTCACAGTTCAGTTGCGCTCTGAAGTTTGCTCCTACGCCTCGGGTGGAGCTGGCTGGATGGACGGATTATCTATTTATGAAAATACTCAGTTAATAAGATAATCTTAATTTTTCCTAGGCCTAGACTCCTAGATCAGACTGCTTAAGAAAATTCAGACTCGGAAATTCTACCAAACATTTGGCAGAACCTCCTCTAAAATATGAACATTTACCCCCCATATAATGGGTCCAGAACCTGCTAGAAACACTTCAAATATTCTATAATTAATTACTCGATTTGTAACTCCGTAGTAGTTAAAGAAGCTAACCTAGGTCGAAGGAAATCTAAACCTAGGCTCTGATACCAACTTTGTCACGACCCGATCTATGGGCCTGTGACCGGCACTAGGGAATGTGTAGGCTTAAGGCCAATAAGACTCGTAGTAAGCCTTACTAATTGACATTTCAAAGATGCATATAAACATAATATTATACCAGTCTGACATGCCATACACAAGTCTCTAACTAGACATTAATAACACTTCACAATTTGTTAGAGACCATATCAAACATAACATATCAAGTATATTACTGTGGAGAGTCTAAAATTTAAATTAATTAAAAATATGAAAGTATACAATAGGCTCGATGGAGAAGAAAGTTGGGCTATCAAACGCAAGCTGACGGAGAACCCTAACTGTCACCTGAAAATTAAATTTGAGACTATCAGCCCCGAGAATGATTTAAAATCATATAATCTTAAAATAATTACAGTTTTCTCAATATAACATTTATTTGATCAGGATGTCATGTTATATTATACTAAAATACGTGCCATGCCATAATTCAGAAAGAAATTACTATTGAAATACTTATGGGACGAGTGCCTCTACAGAACCTTAACCCACAATACTAGTAGCCTGTCGGCTCCCTTATTCCAATAGGTCTGGCGCCCAAAGAGCGAAGCTCAACCAGAGTCCTTAATCCGGCTTGAACACTTGATTCCCAAATAATTCGGCGCCTAGAGAGCAACGCTCGAATAGGGACCTTCCTCTGGCAGTCAAACTTCCACAGCCTAGAGAGTTATACTCGACCAGGACAAAACCCAAAAATAATCGTTACTACTTGTCTCTAACTATCACCGGTGTGCACGCGGTCCTGATGCAACCCATCAGGTGGCATGTTCTACTATCGCCTCATCCTAATGTCACAATCATAACATATATAGTAAATATAAACAGTATAAATATAGGCAAACACAACTTATTTAATAACATATTGGAAATTAAAATTTAGTAGTCTCGAGTGAAGCAAACATGCAGATTATGTGAAGTAATAATAATAATATTAAGATAACATTAAATATGATATTAATGTTTATGAAAATAAATCTACTAATTATAATGCTAATAATATTTGTGGTAATTATAAATCAAATGGGATTACTCATAATAAGGATAATAATAATTATTCTAATTACTAATTGATTAGCATCATATTTAATTTAGACATGACAAAGGCACAATTGATTATATGACTTTAACTCACAGTTCAGCCTCGCTCTGAAGTCTGCTCCTACAACTCGGGTGGAGCTGGCCGGATGGACGGATTATCTATTCACGAAAATACTTATTAATAAGATAATCTTAATTTTTTCTAGGTCTAGACTCCTAGATCAGACTGCCTAGAAAAATTCAGACTCGGAAATTTTACCGAAAATTCAGCAGAATCTCCTCTAAAATATGGACGTTTACTCCCCATATAACGGGTCCAGAACCTACTAGAAACACTTCAAATATTATGCAATTAATTAACGGGAGTGGGACCACCAAATCTACATTATTTTTCTAGACTCTGCAACACACCACATATCACAATTATTTTACAGAAGGTCCAACATAATATTTATTTCGACAACCAACCAACACATAATTTTCTGGTATTTAAACTAGTTTTCTGGTATTTAAACTAATTCAACACAGTCACATCTACCACAAATCAACATAATAATTAATCATACCCATTAATTGTAGCATTTATATTAAGTCATAATTAATTAAATTTAATTAAGTTAATTTATCCAAAATTGATAATTAAGCAACAATATTTTCTACCATTATAAAATAATAAATAGGGTCTAAATAAAATTATATTGAGCCGAAAATTCAAAATTTTGCATGTCCGAAAAACACCAGGGTCCACAAGCCGGTACTGCCAATGATGTCGGAATTCGAATCTGGAAGCTCCTACGTGAAGCTTGAGTTGCGAGGAGTCTGAAAACACAAAAGTTTTGGCTGAAAAATCGCCAGAAGACACTGGATCGAGGTCGGAAAGTCTCGGCTCCGACAAGCTCTCACACAGCTGTTGGTGGGGAAATCACGGCTGGGAAGCTTGGCTCGGAGGTTCCTAGTAGGGGGGAGCTCGGTTCTAGCGTCGAAAGAGTGAACGGATGGCGGCAGACAGTCAAATCAACGGCGGTAGCTCCTTTTCCCCATGCGGAGGTCAGCAGCGAGGGAGGGAGGAAGAGGAAGGTGGCGCAGTGGCGAGGAGGGGAAGGAGGAGAAGCTAGGTGACTAGTCGGTAGCTTGATCAGCGTAGGCGGGAAGAAGGGAAGGATGTCGGTGACGGGGGGAAAGGGGAGAAAGAAGGAAGGAAAAAGAAGGAAGGGGGAAAGGAAGAGAGAAGAAAAAGGGGAGGAAATTTTTTTAATCTTTATTTATTTATTTATATTTATGATTTTTTTTAAGTTACAATAGCAAAATAAGTAGTACTCACGAGAGTAGAATATTGCTTCAGGTGCGCCTTTGGATCTCCAATTCTATTGAACTTCTGCATTTCATTCATTTGAAATTTAGAAGGAACCTTGTCTTCTCCAATCAGCATCAATTCATCGAAATCAAAGGTTGAATTAACCCTTGATCTTTCAGTATATCTTGCATCTTGTCAATCCTTTTAGTCAGACTTTGCAAAATCTTGGATTCCATAATGGATTTTGCAGTAAGAGCTGACTCTTTCTTAGCTTGTTCTAGCATGTAGTCATCTAGATTCCAGAGGTGCTCACCATGTGCTTCCACATCATGAGTAGTAGTTGTTGTTGTAGTAGTAGTAGTCTTTTGGATAGCCTATTTCCCAAAAATCTCAACCAAAACTTGTTGGAGTTCCTCTCGAATCATAATCCTTAGTTCAGCTATGATTGTAGTCTTGATAATATCAATATCTTGCTCGAGGACCATCTGTAAAAGTAATGGACTTCTTGGGCTCTTGTCTTAATTGTTGGTAAGAATGACCCTTTTGATATCCATTCTAGCTTGACACCCTCTTGTCTCTTTCAAATCAAAGGTGATAAATCTATATGGCTAAAAGACAAGGTGTTAGTATGATGTATGCATTGCAGGGGATGCATGATGCACGTGCTATGCAAAAGGAAAAAGAGAAAGGTTTAGCATACACAAAGTCATTATACAAAGCATCCTTCCGACCTTATTTCTCCCACACACGATTCATGATGAGTGCTTCTTCTTTAGGATTTTGGGCCTAGGTTTCCTACCAACAAGGGATAGTAAGCCCAACGCGCATGCCATAATCTCTTAAAGCAGATTTAAAACAAACAAGGCCAATGTTTTTCAGTATAAGTATAAAGCATGCATATTTTGGGCCCGGGGCCTGATTCCATATGTTCTTAGGCCAAGGCTTTCCAATACTTGGGCTTAATTACTTATAAGGATAAACATTTCATATAGTAAGCAACAAGGGATCCTAAGGGAGATTGCTACTGTTATTACCGTGACCTGAGTCTTGAGTAAGGATAAAAGGCTCCCACAAGTAAAAAGTGTTCTTCATTGGCTCGTCTCTCCACTCAAGGGTCCATGCGATGAAGGAAATTCACTCATTACTTGTGAGTGATGGTTAACTAGTGTCGCAGTTATAGGGTTCGAGTGGAATCAAAGAACCACTAACCGATATTATCGGGGCTATAGGGACCAATGTGCACAATTTGTGAAAGTTTAATGATGCAAACACCACCCATTAAATAATAAAATTAAAGACAGACATACATTAGAATCAACTTCTCTTATCCCTAGCGGAGTCGCCACTGTGGGAGGCAGTTTTGGACACGCACCCAGGTATCTTTAGTGACTACGGCACTGCAAGGCTTTTCAACCTAATCGGAAACACGCTAACTAGTCACTGAGACTAGCGCGAAGATGGGAGTCGCCATTCGGGTAATTCACCTGGACACTTTTACTAATGAGTGATGTTTCTCGATTCCATAAGGAAGCTTACATCATAAATCCAGAGATGGATCCGGAAGTGAACTTCCTCATTTGTGTATAGTCGTCTTTAATTTTATTATTTAACGGGCTATTTCCTGTAAATGCAACATTTATATATTACACATCAAGCACGAAAATATGTAAGGTCCCCTGAATCTAGCCCATTTTATTAAAGCACAACCCATATTCCAAGTTATTAACTTACTAATTAATTTTGTGCAAAGCCCACTTAGTCTACTCTAATTATAAGTTATGCTTTAATTTTCAACCTTTAAGTTTAATGGACTACCTTATATGAATAGGCTCAATTCAGTGATCTTAAATCTAATATGGTCCAATCAATTCAATTAAAACATAGCAAAACCCATTAAGTCTATATGGATTTTAAATTTAGGCCTAATATAGCATCTGCTTATCCTAATGGACTACAATTTTCATGCCAAGTCCAATTCTAATGTCTAATATCTATATGTCCAGTTTTAATTAGACAATCAAATAGCAGATATATATCCAAAATAAAGCAAAAATAAAGTGCAGAAAAATTAAATCTAGCTATTACAATCTTCTTAAAACTAAAAATTAAAAGAAAAATGTATAAACTAAGTTATAATATATAAAAATTACCAATAATTGCATAAAAGATCCAAAAATAAGGCTAAAACTGGTGCAAAACTGATTGCCTCTAGGGCTTGGTAACAGCCCGTTTTGCATCTTTTCTCGATCCTCCCTCGCCCAAAAGCCGATTTAACATGCACTAAAGATAAAAACATGATTAAAACTCAGAAAATGAAGTAAGAATCATAACAAAACAAATCAAATTAAGCCAGATATCATAAATACAATAAACACCTTAGAAAACGAAAAAAAAACTAATAGAAGGCAAATAAAACTTCACATGACAGATCCTAAATTTCAATCATACAACCTTAGAAATCTAATTCAATTGCAAAACTATAAAGAACAAATAAATCCAACATGTAATCCTAATAATTTGACTAATCAGATTCAAAATATAAAAGCAAACATATTATAAGATTCAAAATCCTATATATTCTTATTATTATTATATTCAAAATCTAATAAAATCAACAACATATTAATTCATAAGAAACCCTAATCTAATCATGTAAAATATAGGAAACAGTGAAAGTTATCCTAATCATGTTCCTAGAATCATAAAAACACAAAAACCAGTTAAAGGGAGAATTGATGTTGATGATGTTGGATGTGGGGGAACTCTCAAGTTGTCACCGCAGTTTGCTGATCCGCAAATCTCTGAAGATGATGAGGTTGTTAAATCAAGGATCGGTTGAGAATCCAATGCTGCTTAAGTTTGGAAAATCTTTTGTCATTCCACAAAAAGGTTTCCTAATCTAGGGTTTTTTCTTAGTGACTTTGCTCTCCAGTTACTAAAAAGGCTCTCTGCTTAATCGAACGTAGGTTTTTAGTATTTTTTAGTAATAGTAGCCTATAATCGATGTAGCTCTTCCTAGATCTAAAGCATCATGTTCTATTTATAACAGTAGGGTTAGAAAATCTTAAATAACTACTTAATTATCTAATTAAAAAGAAACAATTATCTTCTTCTTTTATCAGATACTCAATCATTTTAAGATTAATATCTAATAAATCAAATTAAAATCCTTATGATTTAAATAATTATCACTAAATAAATATTGAGAATTCTAACAATTATTATAAATATCTTCTAAAAACTTATTTTTACTAATTTGAGCATTTTAAGTCAAAAATACGTGTAAAACGGTGTTGAATTTTGAAAATCAGCCAATCGGCTCTGCACCTAAATATGGGAAGTTTATGAAATGTTTGCATTTTAGTTCCTAATTTTACGAAATTCATCATTTTGACCCTCAAATTTTATTTTTCTTGATAATTGAGTGAAAATTGATTTTAGAGAAGTAATTTCGATTCGATTATCCTCAATCCTGACTTGGATTCACTCATCCTCAATCTCTCGTGACTTGAGAAATACAGTAACTTTCATCATAGGATTTTTTATAATTTCCTCGATATTTGAATCCGAAAAATGGATGCTGACACTTGGCATGAAATCCGGCAACAATAAAAGGAACCGAGTTAATATTAGAGTTATTGATTCGTTCAATTACTAAAATATTATCATTTAAGTTCATAAATTAGTTCTTTTCTTACTTTTGAAATTTTATTAATCTTATATGCTTAAACGATGATATTTAATAATGAGGGTGCTGACTCAATTTTTCTTTTTTATTATTATTGTTGAAATTTATACCACGTCAATAAATTTTATTGGTAGTTTCATCAAAGATTAAAATTGAATCAGTGTTAAAATTTAAACAGTACATATTTGATAATAAATACAAAGTGTACAAATTTTTGGCAATTAAATTTTTTAAAAACAATGGTATTTTGTTTTAGCACACCATGCTCAGCCCCAAGAATGCCTAAATGGGAATCCGCGTGTTAGCCATTGATTTGATTTTTGGTTGGCTACGAAATCATATTGGAGGAGACGAATTCAAAACTTAAATAAAATTAATAATATAAACATTTTATTGGAAAACGAAAAAAAGAAGAAAATGAAATAAAAGAAAAATCTGAGCTTTGACTGCCCGCAGCATAATAAGAATAATAAATAAAATAAAATAAAAATTTGGTAAACGCTCTCTTCCTCTTCTTCTTCTTCTTCTTCCTTCTTTCTCCCCTCTTCTTCTTGTCTAATGCTATGTCCTTGAATACTAACAATACAGAGAGAAAGCAGAGAAACCATTGATTCTAATTGATTTTTTTTCTTAATTTATATGATTTGATAATAATAATAAGAAGAAGAAGAATAAATAATAATACTAATAATGAGTAAGCACTCAGTTGCAGGTGCTTCTCGCACCTCTAAACCCCCGACCTTCTTCCAAAAGATCAAGGTTTTCCTTAATTATTTTTTGAATTTTTTTTACTTTGTTGATTGCTTTCTGTCTTTAACTCTTGAACCCATTTTTTTTAAAAAATTCTTGAATATGCTGATCGTGATTGGGTTTTTTTGTTATTCTTGATTGAGCAGAGTTCATGCCTGAACTCATCATCCCCAGACACAGGAAAAGGAAGAAGTAAATCATCAAGTAAAAAGATGTCACATGGATTTCAGCTTGTAGAAGGCAAATCAGGACATGATATGGAAGACTACCATGTTGCTGAATATCGAAAAATCAAGAATCATGAGCTTGGCTTATTTGCTATCTTTGATGGTCATCTTGGGGATCGTGTTCCTAGTTATTTGAAAGACAATCTTTTCCTTAATATACTTCAAGAGGTTCTTTTTCTATTTTACTTTGCTTATTTCTTTCTCTCTTTTTTTTTTTTGGTTCATTACTGTTCTATATATGTTGCTATATGTATGAGTCCTGGTTTTCTTTTACAGCCCCAGTTCTGGGATGACCCTAAAACTGCCATTAAAAATGCTTACAAAAACACTGATAAGTTTATA
Organism: Ricinus communis; assembly: GCF_019578655.1. Taxonomy (NCBI): domain Eukaryota; kingdom Viridiplantae; phylum Streptophyta; class Magnoliopsida; order Malpighiales; family Euphorbiaceae; genus Ricinus; species Ricinus communis. The sequence goes on along the minus strand of NC_063257.1, from coordinate 34,210,418 downwards.
TTAGAGAATTCTATGCAATTGGGACCTGGGGGCTCCACCGCCGTTACTGCTATTGTTATCGATGGCAAGGACTTATGGGTTGCCAATATCGGTGATTCTAGAGCTGTTGTTTGTGAGAGAGGCTCTGCCAATCAGCTTACTGTTGACCATGAGCCGCACACTGAGCGTAAGAGGATTGAGAAGCAAGGTGGCTTTGTCACTACCCTTCCTGGTAATGATATATGTACATACTAAAATTAAGTTTGGGTTGAATTCAGTTCAGCTTCTTTCTGTTTCTCTTTTTCTTTTTACTCATAAGCTCATAAATTATCTCAGGAGATGTTCCTAGAGTTAATGGTCAACTTGCTGTTGCACGTGCTTTTGGAGATCAAAGTCTTAAAGCACATTTAAGTTCAGAACCTGATGTAAGACATGTGCCTATAGACTCAACCATGGAGTTTGTTATATTAGCAAGTGATGGGTTGTGGAAGGTTAGTTCTCACAGTACCTTATAAATGGTATTTTTTTCTCTCATTTTTATGATATATTCTTATAACTTGTTTGTTCCACCCTCTTATATTTTAGCTTTTGTGAACTTATTTATACACTTAGGATTTAAAGGTTAGAGTTATTTCTATTAATGCAGATCAATCTCCTTTCTCATACTATTTGCTTGGCGTACATGTATATAAGCACTAACAACTATATGTATGAGTGTGACATACTCTTTCCTTTTGCCAATTTCATTTGGGAAGCTAAGATTGTTTCTAATATTAGGCTTTTATTTAGTTGGTACTCTAACCCAAAATTATAGATAATTATATTAAGAGACTAATCTTAAGGAGTTATTATTTGACAATGCTTGCTCTGATGAGTAGTAGGAGTGCTTGCAAGCTTTGGAGAATTTACTCTGCTTGCAGTTAGTTGGTGTCTGTTTGAGAACATTGCTTATGTTTTACAGTACTTCATGTTGCAGCTATATGGTGCTATATTCCTAATTCTTATGGCATGTTAACTTTTAGGGCATCTACAGGTGTTTTGGATAGTAAACATGATTTAATGATTTCACATTGTTGCATCTATTTTTATTCATTTGTTGATTAAATCAATGGGTTTTATTAAACCTTACCCTTTTTCTTGTTCTCAATAGAAGAATTATTAATGTTATTGCGGGAGTTTAGCTTTGTGCCTCAAACAAAAGGATCCTTGTATTCTTCTTTCATACATTCAAACAAGAAAATTGCTAATTGTATTACTAACATTTTTTTCTAGCAAATATGCACCAGTATGCCATTAGTGCCAAAGAATTTTACTTGCTGAAAGTTTGAAAAGTCTCAACTTTTATAAGCAAACATTTTATTGGCATAACATATCAAATTTTGGGAATGGGTAGCAAGAGTTTTCAAGTATCGTCAGCCAAAGGGACAAATAATTTAATAAGGATAAATCAAACAAGTGAAGTGTACAAAATTCCTAAAACTTTTAGGATTTTGGTTGATCTCCTAGAATTATATTATTTAAAGTGGCTCGGCATTATAATTCAGAGGTAGAAAAATGATGCAATCATGCTCTCTATAGTCAGTTTAAGCTCTTCTAATATTTTCTCTTGCATTCTTGGACCACACTCATGCATGTAACTCGAGCACAAATGTGTGTTTCCTGGAAAATTCACGACTCTTAGGATAATGACAATTGTAACAAGGTTGAACTATGTTTTCCTGTGTATTGTGCAAACTTTGCATGAGTGTTCTAAAGTGTTCCGTTTAGAAAACTTGTCATTGGCAGTTATTTGTAAACATTAATCAACTAGTAAGTATTACAAATGAACAGTTAGATGTACAGATATAGGATTTTGTTACACCATTATTACAAGCTGGAGGATGTAACTCTAATCCTGTATTCCACTTTTACAAGCTGGACGACATAAGTCCTTGTCATTCTCCGTAATCAGCTTATGGAGGTCACTGTTTGTGGGATGTTGTTGCCACTTTTTTTGGTCCCACACACTTGGACTGCCCATCCGTTAGTGGATGTTTTGCTGGGGAAGTCTACTTCTTATATTCCATTGACGGCGAGATTAACTAGGTTATTAGGAAAATGATCTGTGCTACAAAAATGAGTGACATTTTATTGTGCATTGGACAACTGCATGAGTTTTCATAGTTGTTCCTCCTGATGCACTTATTATCGGTAATTATACGAGTATGATACAAGTCATAAGAGCTAAATTATTAATCTCATGAGGACAATATTCAGGACACACGAATGGTGTGTTTAAGTCCTTATAAATGGAAAAGTCTTTTTATTGAGATTGTTATATCCTTCATTATAGTGTTTCTGCATTCAGTACATATCGTGATCCAGTGAGATAAGATCACAATGACTAAAATTCTGCAAATGTCCTTATAAGTTGCACATTAGTAATAACCTAGTTCTTCCACTACTAAATAAAATCTTTCATTTATGCTATATTCATTTATGTTACTATAAAGAACATGATTTTCACTTATATATGGAAATGTTTCTGGTATTTGCATATTTACACCAAATAAATTTAGCATAGTTATTAATGGCACAGGCACTATTTAAAGTGCCTTAAACTCTAAAAGGTGAGTGAATTGTCAATGCACACATAGATCCGCTCCTTTGTAATATTTTAATTTGCGGCCTTTCTTTTCCCTTTTTTCTTTAATTTTCATCCATAAATATCCAAGATTGATTTGACTATGGAAGTAAACTTGGTATGAACCCATACATGCTGAATCAAGTTAAAACAACTATATGCAAGAAAGAAGCCTTGTGGCTTTAGATCAGACACAGTCTATATGAGGGAAAGAAAATATTGTTGTACACAACTAGGTTTCTTCTATATGTCACTCCATTTGTTGATTCATTCTAACTCTTTGTGTCAGTCCTCCACCCTCTCTGGCTCTTGTACTATTCTTTCCTTTCCCCTTTTTTTGCTTTCCTTTTCTAGGTGCCTCTCACTTCTTACACTGACAACCACGAAAATATTTCTCTTGTAATATTAATTTATTATTGTACCTTGGAGGAGCGATTTTTTTTTCTTAAACGAACAGAGCAAGAAATAAGAGGGGCAGTGATATTTTTAAGGGGTGCAATCATAGTATTTCCGTCAAATTTAGTGTTAATATACAAAATTTCCGAGAAACAATTGGGGGGGCAATTACCTCACCTGCTTTGATGGCAGCTTCGTCACTAATAGCACAATCTTTGTGCCAAGTCATTTGTTAATTATGCCATGTCACGTCTCTTAGGATTAAGTTTTATGGACTTGGTTTTTTCAAAATATCATTCTATTAATATTGAAGTATGAATTATCTATGTATATGTTTTTAAATTTATTTGCTTTTAAATTTTTTAAAAAAATCTCTTATTTGTGCCTCACTTATCTCAAGTGCATGCCTATGCCTTGTGCCTTGTGTCTAGGCTCTAGGATCTCTTAGCGCGTTAATTCACTTGTGCATTTAAGAATTATAGACCACAGTAATCTAGACTAGAGATGTAAATATATATTAGAAAGTATTTTCTTGCTTATACAAGGCATTAGTCTACTTTTTTCAGGTTTTGGTTTCTATTTTCTGGTAGGAGTTTCAAAAGGCTGTTCTTGTTTGTAATGCATATATTTACATGTACAACCATCCAACCATTTCTTTTTCATATCTAAGCGATTAGGGGTCTATGGGATTTATAGTCCTGCATTTGTTATGATATCTGATAGGTGAGCGGATTCTGTGGTTTATATTCTTGAATTTTGTCCAAGGACCTCGTGAATGAAACATTATATATATATATATATATATGTGTGTATGTATGAGCTCGACACCACATCCAACTCAAACTTTAATCCAAGGTGTACGAGTTCAAACACACTTGCTTTGTACTATAATCCCAACAGAGTATGCTAATCAGTTATCTAATACTTGGCAGGTAATGCAAAATCAAGAGGCAGTTGATTTGGTGAAACCCATTAAGGATCCGCAAGCGGCTGCCAAGCGCTTGACAACTGAGGCATTAGCAAGAAAGAGCAAGGATGATATATCATGCATTGTGATCCGTTTTGGATGATTGTGGTTGGTAGCACACTGCCATTACCAAAGTCACCGAGCATTGATATATGTTGGCCCTTCACATTATGAGCTAGTTGAGTATATATTTGAAGCTGGAAACAGGGGGCTTATCTGGGTGTGAAGGCTTTGTTTATGTAGTTGTAATTTTTCTTATTGTTTAGAAAGCTGAGTGTTAGAGGAAGTGGTGAAGCATTTTTTATTTGATCAAGGAAAGAGATACCCTTCATGGTTGATGATGCCAATGATCTATTTATTTGCTGGGGATTGGGGTGCAATTAATGGGGGCTAATTCTTTCATTGGACAGATGGTAGGAGTTAAACAAAAAGTGAGTTTAGATTCTAATTCTGTGTATAGGTTGTGAACATAAATAAGCTAATTGTGCTACTTTTCTGGTGTAATATAGTGCAGTGGTGGTTGTGGTTATAGATTTATATATCACACAGTGACTGCTACTTTGTTAATGCAGTCTTCTTGTTTTTTTTTTTTTTACCTATTATTATAATATACTACTGTCACATAATTACTTTGCTTTTTGACAGTCTTTAAACTTTAGCTGGCCAAACAGTTTCTTAGATTAGTATAAGCACAAAAAGGAGTTCCCCTTTTTCACCTTACAATGATACCCTCATGATTAGCACATTCTGAATAGTGTATATAAGCCAAGTCAAACATTTTACCCTATGTTTGGCTAAGTGGTGGAAAGGAAAACTAAAAATAAGGAGAGTTAAATAAGGATGAAAAATAAAAGAAAGAAAGTTGATGTTCTTTAAATTTAAATTTTCACATTTGCCCTTCACTTTTACTTAAGTATTAATTTATTTCTTTTATGTTTATTCTTATTTTTTTCTTTTATTTATTGAATCATTATGTTGTGCCATAGGTGTAAGCACTATATATATCTATAAGAATTAATATAATTTTAATTATAATAATTTATTAATATAATTAAATACTACGAGCATTTCTAAATGACTCTTTATATAAGCTAAATTTTTTATTATAAATAATTATTCAACAAAATAAAACTCTAACATTTTTTATTTGTTAAAATATAAATTAGAGAATGGATTTGGCTCTCTACATTTGGAGAGCCAAGTTCACTCTGTCTTTATTGTTATTAATACATTACTATGTTTTGGCCTTTTCCTTAAAAATAATTTTTCTTCTTTCTCTATAAAAAAAAAAAAATTAAAACATTAATATTTGTTAGATAAATCAAAATAAAAATAAAAATGAAGAAATATTGGATTCAAAAAAATTATTTATAAATAAAGATATTCTTTATTAAACAAAAGATGTTTTTTTGAAATAAAGAGTATCATTACGGATGCTCTAAATTAGCCATTTATATATAATACTTAGTTATTGATAAATTAAATATATTATTTTTTATTAAAAATTTAACTATTTTTTAAATTTAATCAGTAGTACTTAATAACTATAAGATTCATCTATATAATTTTAATTTATATAAATAATTAAAAATTAATATAAATTTACCGATAATTTAAATAAGTAGAACTTGCTGGATTAATAAATTAGTTAAAATAATATGAATTGATTCTTTTATAATGGTAAAAGTATCGTAATGATATACTATTTTTATTTTTTTATATTTCTTTCATTTTTTTTTTGTTTTCGAAACCAAGCGGTTAATTTTCGATTTTCTCTTCTCCAATTTAATTAAATAATGAAAAAGTTACTACCATCTTTTTAGAGGGTGTTAGATTAATTTATTCTTATAATTTCCAGCTAATATTTTTATATATGCATATAATTTCTGATAAAGGACAGGCCTTTATAGATACTGTAGACTAAATTATTGGTACAGACAGTCTCCTTACTCTAGTATATTGGAATGAACAAGGGTCCATAACTGCTATCATTGTATGCATGCATTAAAGAGATGGGCAGGATATTTAGATTGGATTCCAAGTAAGGCATTAATAACTAGAAACTTCAGGAGGGTCCCAAAGTCCTGAGAAATAATTTACTGGAAGCGTTTATGACAAATCTGTTCTTCCACTAGGCCATCTTCTTATCAAAGATATTAATGTATGTTTGCCTCAAAAGATTTTGTGCATACCTCACCTTCCTGTAATAACTAGTCAAAACTCCTTCCTGTAATAGCCAGTCAAAATTGGCTATTATTCGTCAAGAATATCTAATTTCTGATAATAAATGTATATTTCAATTTAATTAAGATTGCAGATAGTCTCAACTTAATCAAAATTGTTGATGGTAAGTACATATTTGAAGTTCATTGGTAATCATGTAATGAATGTTTCCAAGTAATTACGAATTGGAAATGATACGCCCGGAATTGGTAAAGATTTTGTGAGGATCACTAAGTAAATATGAAAACTATCAAGAGATTTAATCAATTAATTGCAAAGACTAGATGAAAGAAATCAAATTATACACAATTCTTGTATTAAAAAAGCTAAGTTTTAGGCCTCAAGTCAAGAGCACCACAGAAGTGATACATTCATACATACATATGAGATGATATATAAGAATACAAATTTTGATGTAATAAACAGAAATGGAACTATATAATTAAATTATTGCTATAGATTAAACTTCTCATCAGAAAATGGAAAAATAAATAATGCTTTGAAAAAAAGAAAAAAGAAAACACACAATATTGGAATCAGTCCTCATTGTTGCAGCGGCAAAAGAATTCTCAATTTCTTAAATAAGAAGCCGATGAATGACATCATTACATAATAGTAATGGCTTGGTTCTAGTAGTATGGAATTGTTGGAGGAGGAGGAGACGCGTATGATACTCCTACAATTGGTGGAAGTGGAGTGTTATCGGCTGGTGGTGGTGGTGACGGAAATGGGGATAGTGGGGGTGGGGGTGGGGGACTTTGGTGATGAGAATAAGAGGGTGGTGTTGGATAATGCCAATGTTGTTGTGGAGGTGGAGGTGGAGGTGACGGCGAGTGGTGATAGCTTGGTGTGGATGATGGTGGAGATGGTGGAGTTGTTATGCACCCAGTTGGTGGCGGAGATGGGAGGGGATGGAATGGCTCTTGTGGAGGTGGAGGTGGAGGTGGAGGTGGACTTTCTCTTTTTGGTGGGTAATGCCCATGAGTTGGAGGAGGAGAGTGTGTGTATTCATTCTTCGGTGGAGGTGGACTTTCTCTTTTTGGTGGGTAATGCCCATGAGTTGGAGGAGGAGAGTGTGCGTATTCATTCTTTGGTGGAGGTGGTGGCGAGGAGTAAGTGTCATAACCAGGTGGTGGTGGTGGTGATGTTTTGTGTTGATAAGGAGGTGACTGGTACTCAATAGGTGGTGGTGGTGGTGGTGGTTTATGATGATAAGGAGGTGATTGGTACTGAACTGGTGGTGGTGGTGGTGGTGATGTTTGGTGTTGATACGGAGGTGGATAGTACTCAACAGGCGGTGGAGATGAATGTTTAGGAGGAGAGGGAGTGTACTCAACCGGTGGTGGAGGTGAATGTTTAGGTGTAGGAGTGTAGTCAACAGGTGGTGGTGGAGGTGGAGCATGATGCGTACTTGGTGAAACTTTTTTAGTAGGTGGAGGTGGAGCATAAGAATGGTAATGAGCGGGTGGAGGTGGTGACTGCTCGACTACTGGAGGTGGTGGTGGGGGTGGAGGAAGATGTGTTTTGGGCGATACCCTTTTAGTCGGCGGTGGCGGTGGAGAAGGTGGTGGATGGTAAGACTTTGCTGGTGTCTGTGGTGGTGGTGGGGGGGGATGTGATCTTGTAGAAGGCGAAGATTTTGAAGTGGGTGGTGGTGGAGGTGAAGGCTTAACAAATGGCCTTCTAGGAGGTGCTAGTTTGGGTGATGGTGGATTCCCAACTGGTCGAGGTTTTCTCCTTGGCGAAGGAGATGAGCCACTACCACTACCTCCACCGCCGCCCCCGCCGCCAGAACTTCCACCACATTTGAACTTACTGCAGTTGACAGGACGAGCTTTTTCTGAAGAACACTCTTTAGCAGATCTTTGATCCATCTTTCCAGGAATGCAGTTCTTGGTACCTTTTGTAAGGACCCTGCTGCCTCCAATAGCAGCGCAGCTTGGGGCTTCGCCAGTGAAATAATTGAAAGAATAGGTAAAGTTTTGCAAACTTGGCAACTGGCATATGCTTGCAGGTACAACACCTGTAAAGCTGTTGTGTGCAATATCAAGCTGTTCCACCTTCTTCATGTTACCAATAGAAGAAGGCAATGAGCCCTGGAGATTGTTAAAGCTAACATCAAAAACTGTCAGCTCTTTGAGCAACCCAATTTCAGGAGGCAAGCAACCAGTGAGATTATCATTCATCAGAATGATCTCATTAAGAGTCTTACCCATGTTGCCAATGCTCCCTGGAATGCACCCACCAAGATTGTTGTTTGCAAGAACAAGAACAGAAACTGGAGAGTTGCCAAGATTTTCAGGAATGCCAAACTGGAATCTATTGTCGTTCAGGAAAATAGCATCCAGAGGACGATCAAAGAGATTAGAAGGAACGGACCCTTCAAACTCATTGAAACGTAGATCCAGGTACTTGAGAGAAGGCAAGGAAAGAAGGACCTTGGGAAATTTACCGACAAAACGATTGTTGCTGAGGTCAAGCTCATGAAGGAGCTTGAGTTTCCGGAAAGTGGCAGGAACCACACCACAAAATCTGTTGGAGTTGAGATGGAAAAGTGCTAGATCTGTCAACAGACCAAGCTCAGGTGGGAGATAGCCAGCAATATCAGCATGATTAAGGTCAATGCCAGCAACAACTCTTATCTTGGGATTACTAGGAGAAGGTGCACAAAAAACACCCATGTAAGAACAAACATTTGGGCCTTTCCAATTGGTTGTGAAGTTAAAAGGGTCAGAGAAAATGGATTGTTTCAATGCTTGTAAAGCAATGTAGGCTTGGCCAAGTCTTGGGTTTTCAAACTTGAAACTTGGATCTACTTGAATGTCTAGCAACTCATCTTCGTGGGTTGCACAAGAGATCTGAAGAAGGAAAGGAAGCAAAAGAAGAATGAAGAAGAAAAAGGGAGGAGGAGAAGAGGAAGAATAAGACATTTGATTGGTTGGTGACGGTGATGGTGGTGACGGTGGTGGTGCTGGCGGCAGCAGGGAGTCACATGAAGGAAAGAGATTGTGCCGTATGAGAGATCCTTTATGTCCATACCCATCTCTCCACTCTTTGTTTTTATAAAGACTGAATAATTTTTTTAAGCCTTGGGGTTGATGTGCTTTTCACTTTTTTTTACTATTTCACTCACTCTTTTTGTTGTTTTCTTTCCTTTCTCCAAGGTTTTGCATATTTTCTTTTTTATTGATTGCCTGTGACCAATATGGTAAGGTTGTCATAAGGTAGTTGTCCATGTTAATTAATTATATAGTTTTACTTTGAAAGTGTCTTTATTCCAACTTTCTTAATATAATCATTTTCTTCTATGTTTATGGTTTTAAATTTTTTTGAATTGGTTTTGCTTTTCAAATTTAATAAAACTTAAATTTTTGGTTGGTTATAGTTTTACGATATAAAAAAACTACAACGAAAATCTAATTTAACCTAACATTATATAGAAAACATGTTTTATTTTATTACATAGAAAATGTTATTGTCGTATATTAATATAGAAATTGAAACTCATTATTTATTCTAATATGACATGTTAATTTAGATTTTTTATAATTTTATTATAACTTTTATTTTATTAATTATAATTTCTTTCACAAAATAAAAAAAAAATTGTTAATTCAATAAAGCAATGTGATATGTTAATTTTTATTGGAATGAGTTCTATTTTGGCCCTCAAACCTATTGCTGAAGTTCATATCACCCTTTTGACTTTTTTATATCAATTTAACACACAATTTAATAGTTTGGATCATTTAATCCCTTTTTTGTCAAAAATAAAAAACACCAAGTATTAATTAATCTTTAGATTAAGTTTAATAAATTTATAATTATTTCTATAATAAATTAATAAATAATAAATACCAAGTCTTTAATATTATTACACCACATCCAACATCCCACCTTATTAGCACTATCATTATTGTCACCCATTTTGGCCGTTAACATCTCTATATTGAATAAGATCTTCTCATTAACATTGATATAACCCAATAAACAATAACAACATCAACCACAACAATATCATCAATAACAAAAATAATAACAAAATCTAGCAAAAGTAATAACAAAACCCAACAACACTACCACTATAAAAAAAAATAAATAAATAAATTTTACTTGGGCCTTTTGTCAAACACCTTACTTATATTATTAAACTTTCAAACAAATAGCCATTTACAAGGTCTAGTTACTTCTTATATTTTATTAATGCCGCAAGATGACAAACTCAAATCAACACCACCAAAAATGAAAAAATAGAACAAAAATACTTTGTACTTTTAGACAAAAAGAATTAATGATTTATAGAAAACCAAGTACCAAACTATACTCATTGAGAGATTTTATGACTTAATGAGCAATTTTAGTTTCTTTTGCTAACAACAATGTCATGGTTAGATTAATATATATTTGTTGTTGATTTTTTGCGAATCAATTTGAGGCAAAAGTAATTGGGCTTGTTCAATGTTGCTCCTCTTCGATCCTCTCATTGTGCTTGAATGGCATAAGAGTGGCAACAGTTGGGTCGGAGTGAGATAGAGACAAAGTTATGGTTTGTTGTTGATTTGAATTTATTTTTTTAATTTGAATTTAATTTTGAGTGATAAAAATTTATAAGAGAGAGAAAGAGATGAAAAAAAAAATAACATAATATAATTATACTATTCTAATGATTTTTATTGATTAATTAGGATTTAAAGCTCATCTTCACTTGGCCAAACGAAGGGGTAAAATGAGCTACTTGCTAAGTTGCGTGTTAAATTGGCCTAAAATGGTCAAAAGGAGTGATTTGGACTTTCACAATAAGCTCAGGGGCCAAATTAAACCTTATTTTATTTTTATTTATATTGTATGTATAAATGTATATGTCCATAATCTTTCAAGAAAGGTTTTTTAGTATTATATCAACTTGTACTGTAAGCCGCCCGATTTTGTATTAAAACGTTTAAACTAATATTGTACTAATTATAAAATTTTGTCTCATATATTTTAAATTAATTAAATTAATTTTAAATACTAAATAAAAAATAATTTAGCATAGTTATAAACAATTTAAAATTTGAAAAAGGAAATAAAGGGAACCAAGAACAATAACATGAAAGCACGTCTAAATGGAGAAGAAAAGAATTGTATGGAAAGGGAAATAAAGAAAAACGTAGAGATGTTGTGAAAGGGCATATAGTTAGATGTTATTGTTTTGACTATCAAGAGGACGTGACTGCCACTGTCCTTTTCCCTTCCTTTCCACAACATTCCAAAATCTTTTTCTATTTATTTATTATTTTAGATCCGAATGCCAAAATAATTATTAATAAAAAGATTTTAAGGGTTTTTGACAGGAATAGCAAAAATTAGGATATTCACCCGTTAAGAGGTATTCAATCTCGATTTCGTTTATAAAGTAGACTAGCATAAAAATTTGATTTTATTCACCCCAACCCAATTTCATTTTATATTTATAAATATTAATTTATGAATATTTTTTCACAAAAGGAATATTTAGTTTTCAAAAATCGAATTATTTAATGCATTAGCTACCCATTCAATAAATCCATTTAATATAATGATATCAAAATATATTGGATTAAATTAATAAAACTAAAATTGAATTTTTTGTTAACTTTGATAAAATTCAATAATTTGAAGAAGGTATTATTCTTTCATATTCCGCTTTCCTTTTCATACACCTAAAATTCCAAATGTTCTACTTTCTTTCTAACTAATGCAACTAATTTTCCACCTTTGAATTTATCATAAAATAAAATGATCTAAATGCTATTTTATCCTAGAATTAAGTGACACTGTTTTTAAAAATATTTGTTAAAGTCTAAATTTTATCACTCTCAAAAAATAAAAATAATTAGCTTAAAATGTCAAGAATGTAAAGTTTGTTATTAATAATTTTGATACCTAATTTATAATAATTAATACATCAAAAGTAAGAGGTGCCATTTGAAAATTTACCTTTAGACAAGTTTTTATTAATAAATATAAAAATTTATTTTAAAAAATAATACTAAAATCTAAATTTAAATAAATTTACCAAAAGTGAATTTTTTCGAAATATTTTCAACAAAATCCAATGAACGTTATATTATTTATGAAGTTAATTATTTACACTGTTTTACTGATTTTATTATAAATCAGTTTATTTATTAATATGATGTTTATAATAATTTATTATTATTATTATTAGCATTACATATATAAAATTATATAGATTATTTTTATGTTAATTATATAGCATATATTCTACTCATAATTTTATAAAAAATATAGTTAAGAAGTTTAAAAGGAAAAATTAATTTTTTATATAAAATATCTAAAGCATATATAAATTTATATTTCGATTTTTTTTGATTTGGTTAATCATCAGTATCCTAACATTAAAACATCTTTTTACTCATTTCCAAATAGAAATAATGAAAATAGTAAATAAATAAATAAAGAAGTAAATTAGATGTTTTGTGTTGTTAGGGTTTTGGGGGATGACAGAAAGGATATGGGGCCATGCAAACACTGTCTGCACGATCTTTAAGACCTTTTCAAATTTCAGAATCTTTAATGTTTTTCTTTTTTCTTTATTATTTAGTAAAATTTTTAGACATTTTTTCTTTTGTAGAAAAAGAAAACAGAAAACGCGTATGCCAAAATATAATAATGAATAATTATTTAATATTATTATTATTATGATGATTATTGTGTGCCGGATGTGAGAGAGAGAGAGAGAGAGAGAGAGAGAGAGAGTGACTATAATGTCTTTCGATTGGATACAACACTTTCATTAGATTGATTGCACCTTTTCCTCTCTCTCTCCTTCTGCACTTCCAACTGGGACAGAGTAGCACCTCTCCTTTCTCTTTTTTTTTTTTTTCTTTTTTTGTTTGTTGTCCTTTTCTCTTTGGTTTTTCTTCCTCTTAAGAAAAAATGAAAAGAAATTGCTCAAACGTCTTTTTGTTTTGGGAGCCTCCATTCTCATTTACAACTCATCCCCCCTTTTTAAAGTAATTAATACATATATTATATAAAAATAGTTAATTTAAATATAATATATTTGATTAATTGTATTAAAATATTAAAATCACATTATTAAATTTATTAATCAGATTTTATAATTCAGCCGATTTAATCGGTTTTTATATTTTTAAAGATATCTATATTTTTAAATAAAATAAATTATTTAAATTCTAAAAATATATTTTTAAATATAAAACGACCCAAATTTAAATTATTATTTTAAACCATAATTAAATCTTTATATATATATTTTCAATCCATGCAATGCATCAACACACTTGATCTTTTTTATTTTCAACTTCAAAATAATAAAAAATAAATCGTTTCCAAAAAGCTCAATTTAAATATTTTCATTAATCCAAAACCACTCTCAATTTTTATTGCAATATAGGAAATTATCAACATAAAATAAAATAAGCCATAACCATTAGCTTTGAATTTTCACGAGGACCTCCCATCGAAGAAGAAATCCTTTTTTTTCCGCATAAAATAAGTATCAATTACCAATTTAGAATGCTCATGAAAAAAAGTGGAGTAGTGATATTGAAAAAATAATAACAAAAAAAAAAAGACGAATAGATTAGAAAGAGGAGTTTATCTTTTCATGTAATTCTGTTCTTTGGTCATTCCCTAATCTGTTCTCATATTAGTATAAGAAATTGTTGAATATGAATATTCTTTATTGTCAGGAAGCCAAAATCGGGGTCTAACTGATGCTAAAGTATTGGAAAATGCATGTGGTTATAGTGCCCATAGCAAGCCTAATAACATACATTTTAAACTGAATTTTCATATCTCTTACAACAATTTAACAAAATTTCTAGAGTTTAGGAGGTCACAAGTCTCAATTAATTTGATGATATCAATAGTTATTGATCAACTCTTTTTTATTCATGCATAATTCATTCACAAAATAAATTTTAACCTGTACTCACAAGGCATAGGGGTAACGCATATGCATGAGTATCTAAAATTATCATTTCACTTAATTTATAATCTAATCAAACTAATATCATTTATTTAGCAACTTCATACAATTGTATTATCCAACTTTAACATTATCTATTACAAAATTATAGTATGCCATAAAATTAGTACTGCAGAATCTAAGTTAGTTTATTCTCCACAATAATACATTACCTTGATACAAGGACTGATTCATTTCAATTTGGCTCAACTCCACCCTTCACTTTCTAAAAAGAAGAATTCAAGAAGATCTAAATGATATCTTTGTTAGTGATAGATGTTGTTCTTTGGAACTAAAAAGTGGGGTTGAATTTGTGACCTCAAATCGCGGAAATAAATTGAGATATGAAAAACACAAGAACTTTAAGAATGATAAAGGAATTTGAAAGAGAATTAGGGTTAGAGAGATTCACATAAAGGTTTTGTAGTGGTTCAAGAACAATCCTCTCTACATCCACTCCTTAAGATAAAACTTGAGTATTCCATTATAATCTTCAAGCTTACAACCTTTGGATTTTGCAAGTTCACCCAATAATTTGGTGCTTTTCAAGGTTAATACTAAACCTCTTTCTTAGTGGACTAATTTCTCATTAATTATCTTAACCTTTGAGTGTTAAATGGTTACTCAATCACTAATTCCTTGTATTTTTAATACCTAAGCTCATACAAAAACCCTTTAAAATTTAGTTGAATAAAAAGACTCAACTTAATACACTACAAAAAGAAGAAAATCAAGTGTAGAAAGTTGAAAAATAAACTTGCAAGAGTTTGGGTATAATAAATTCATACACTTATATTTTTTAAGTCTTTATAAGGGATATTTATACTCATATAACCTTATTGAGACGTTATAATGCTCCCAAAACTCATTTAATGCAAATTGGATGACTTGGCAAAAAGTTACTAATTGAACGAAATAGGATTTTCAAAATAAGGAATAAACAAACCATGGATAAATCCAAATGGCCTTCCT
This sequence comes from Ricinus communis, assembly GCF_019578655.1. Lineage (NCBI taxonomy): Eukaryota > Viridiplantae > Streptophyta > Magnoliopsida > Malpighiales > Euphorbiaceae > Ricinus > Ricinus communis. The sequence goes on along the minus strand of NC_063257.1, from coordinate 34,195,280 downwards.
ATAGTCATGAATAGCGCCCTTGCACTTTTTGAAAAGAGTCATTGAGACTCCAAAAACTCCAGACACGTGGCTTTGACTTGGTAATTAAAGTTGCAACAGTCATTGACATCACATTAAATGCGAAAACCACCTTGCGCTAGAATGTTGCTCTCGCGCTTGACTTGGGCACGCTTAGAAGCGCCATCATGCTTCTTTTCGAGTAAATCCCTGTTACATTAGAGCTTTTATCCCAAATTAAGCCGTTCTTGCGTTTCTAGCAGGGTTGACTCATTTACTGCCAGATGTCTCTCTATCTTTGGAGGGCTTTTCAGAAGGTCTTTTCACGTGGCTGGTCAACTTTGACCATATGAAAAGTGCCATTGCGCTTTCAAGGCGCCCTCGCATTTTTCAAGACTTTTTACAATCCTTACTTGAGAGCTTGAGGAAACCTTGCCTTATAATTAGACCCTTAATGCACTATCAAATAGACACTCAAATATAATATTAGCCACATTCAATTTGGATGTTAAGATCAAAATAAAGATCAATTGACCCGTAGGTCAACAATCTCTCCCTTTTTGATTTTGACAACCAAATTGATAAGAAAGATAAAATTGAATGTTTATAAGTGTAATTATAAAATTGAATGTTTATAAGTGTAATTAGGTAAATTATGAATATGATTCAAAAGATAGAAAGATAAGTCTTTGAGTTCTAGCAAGATAGCAAAAAAATTTAAGAATAAAGTCATAATTACTTAGGCTATGTTGCTCCTTAGGCTAAATTGCTTCCCCTTAATGTGATATTTATTTTTATTTTTATTTCTCCCTCTTAATTATTGTCCTTATTTTGTTTCCACAAAAATAATTATATTTCATCAATTATGTCATTATCTCCCCTTTTGGAAAAAGTAAAAAGATAAACACTAAGAGAATATAAAAGACATAATACAAAAGGATAAGTAAGAAAATGAGAATTGTATTAATAATAGAAAAAATACAAAGAAAGATGTGTGACCAATGAGAAACTAATGCATAAAAAAAATTTAAAGAAAAACTTAGAAGAAAATAAGAAAGATGGTCAATCTTTTTCTTCATCCTCTTTTTCCTCCTCTTTCTCTAGAACCATAGGCTCATTTCCTTTGCCTCTACTACTTGAACTAGCATGAATAGGAGGAACCAGTGCCTTTTTTTCTTTTTCTTCCCAATCTTCAACATGACAATAAGGGATTTTGTGGACCTTTTGAATTTCTACTAAATATGTATGCAAATGATGAAGGTATTTCCAAGTCCTTTCCATTTGCTTGAAAACCTTATCTTCGAAAGAGAGAGAGGATTGGCCTTCAAAGGTAGAAGGGGTAGGCTTACTTGGAATTCTATGGTTCTTTTTCCTCTCTTTCCTCTTCTTCCTATCATCTATAAATTTTCCAATAAGCAAAAAGAACTCACCATCCATTTTTCACTAAAGGCCAAGTCTAATTACCTTTGCATGCTCAAAGAAAGGTAGACCTAACTAAATGTGAGCTATAGGAGTAAGATAGATTTTGTTGAGAGATGAGAGAAGTTGAAGATGTTTTGCTATTTTTGTGATGTGAAAAGACATAAGAATAGCCCCTTTTTGATAATTCCCAAGATAAAAGAGGTGTTCAAGAAAGAATTTTGAGGGTAAGATTCTCTTACCATGAATCATAGCATAAAAAATGAGAAGATGCTTTTGAGATACTTTTTCCATCTCATTATCCCTTGCATGAATGTTGGAGGTAATCATCCTGTGCATTACACAATGAGAAAGAGAGACTTGAGGCCTTTAGAGAGGGAGTATTTGTTGTGGGTGTCTTTAGTGGAGATTTGTCTCCAAAATTGAGAAGGGGAGAAAGGCATTTTAATAAAGTTTTCTATTATTTGCATAGGGCCTTTCTCTTGAAATCTAAAAATGGAGGAGAATTGGATTCTAGAATGGTTCTTTTTCTCTCCAAACAACCTAAATTCTATCTCATAATACTCATCCCGATCACCCATTTTATTGATCATCAAAGAGGAGAGAATTTTTTGGTGAGATTCTCATAACATATATCTAAAGCCTGGGGTAGAAAGAAGTCTCTTAAAACCATATTATCTAATAAGGTATGTATCTTTTGAGACACACCAAGCTTTAAAAGAGATTCTTCATCAAAAAATCGATTAGGTTAAACCTCCTTTCTCTCTATTGTCATAAACTTTATTCTTGCCTCATCATCAATTATCTTCATTCTTTTTTGAATAGTTTGAGAAGAAGAAGGACCTCTCCCAACATATTTCTTTGGCCTCATGGTTGTAGACGGAAGATGTTGAAGAAGATTGTAGAAATTAGATGTAGAAAGAGTTTAAAAGGATTTAGAGTTTAAGATGTAGAAAGCTTTTGAAAAGTGATGAATATCCATCAAATGACCCTTATGTAGCTTTACAGAAGGTAAATAAATGGCTAGTTTTACATTAAAACTCATTTTCAAAATGATTGTAATAGCTAGTTTTTATAGAAATTGAGAAAAAGTGCAGGCATGATTGCGCAATTGAAAAAGCAGGCATAACAACTGTAATTTGACTGAACCATAATCATGCTTTAGAATCCCGAGTGCGCTTTTGAGGTCAGTTTCCAGTTCCATAGAGACCTGTAAAGCGCGATTCTCTTCTAAACCGCGAGCGTGCTTTTAAGGGAGAAAAAGAGAAATAGAAATTTTAAAATCATGCAAAGGTATGCTAGATCACTTTCTTTACTTTGAAAGTATTAAAATGCATAATGAGTTAAAATGAATCTCATATGCTAAATAAAATTTCAATACTCAATTTCATAAAATAGAGATGCAAACAAAATATATTCCTACATGCATATCACATCAAACATTCACCAAATATTTTAAGAATTGAGAATTAGAAAAATCATACCAAAGAACTAAATTAGAGATCAATCATTCCTAATTCTCTTTTAATGTAACTTAATCTCTCATCATTTAGAGATTTGGTGAAAATATAGGCAAATTGGTTAGTTATATCAATAAATTCTAATACAACATCACTACTTTACACATGATCTCTTAAAAAATAATGTCTAATTCTATATGCTTACTCCTAAAATGTTGAATGGGATTCTTAGATAGATTTATAGCACTAGTGTTATCACACTTTATAGGAATGTGATCAACCTTTCTCCCATAATCTCTTAATTGTTGCTTCATCTAAAGGATTTGAGTGCAATAACATTCCGTCGTCATATATTTGGCTTTTGCGGTGGAGAGAGCAACCGAAACTTGTTTCTTGCTAAACCAAGATACTAAGCATTCACCTAAAAGATGAGAAGTTCCCGAAGTGCTTTTTCTATCTAAAAGACTTCTCCCATAATTGGCATCCGAGTAGCCTATTATGTCAATCTAGGATACCAAAGTTCTAAATGCAAGGTGCCATGCAAATATTTCAAAATTCTTTTTACGGTATTAAAATGAGATTCTTTAGGAGAAGACTGAAACCTAGCACATAAACAAACATTATACATAATATCAGGTCTAGAGGCAGTTAAATATAAGAGAGAACCGATCAATACCTCTATAGAGCTTTTTATTTACACGCTTACCCTTTTCATCTTTGTCTAATTTTACTGTGACACTCATCGGAGTCTTTGCTACTTTATAACTATCCATCTCCAATTTCTTTAAGAGTTCTTTTATGTACTTGGATTGGTTGATAGATATTCCGTCCTCGCTTTGCTTAATATGGAGACCAAGAAAGAGCTTCCCAATCATCCTCATTTCAAATTCCCTAGTCCTATACTTAGCAAAATCCTTATAGAGCAATTCATTAGCTGTACCAAACTGTCACGACCCGATTTGTGGGCCCATGACCGGCGATAGGGAATATGGGTAGGTGAAAGGCCACCGAAACCCGTAGCAAGCCTGATTAATCACTAACTCAATCAGAGTATAATTTTATCCATTATAACTCTATTTCATTACTAATTTTCAACTATTAAAATACTACATATTTAAACCAGTCTGTCAGCACAATTAGGCAATATCTCCTCGACTGGTTTAATAAATCAAAATAAAATAATAAGTTTTAGAATCACTACTACGGAGAATCTGAATTCTAATAATCAAATATATAAATAAAATTATTTACACTAAACCCGAAGATGAAGGAATTCAGGCTGCCAAAGGAGAAGAACTGCGGGAAACCTAATAGGTACCTGAAAAATAAAATTTTGAGACTGTTAGTCTGGACAGTGAGTTAAAGTCATATAATTCAAAAATAAATACAACCTTCTCAATAAAATATTTATTTAATCAGAATAAAATATTATATTATATTATATTAAAAGGCATGTCATGCCATGATTCAAGGAAAATACAATTTAAACATTATGGGACGAGTACCTCAGCAGAATTCTAACCCCAATACTATTAGCCTTTTGGCTCTTATTCCAATAGAACTGACACCCAAAGAGCGAAGCTCAACCAGGGTCCTTCAATGCAGTCTAGTGACTTGATTCCTAATAAAGCCAGTGCCTAGAGAGCAAAGCTTGACCAAAGACCTTTACTCCTGCAATCAAATTCTCACAACCCAGAAAGTTGAACTCGACCAGGGCAAGTCCGAATAATATTTTTTTTATTATCTGTCTCTGATTAATACTGGTGCGCACGCAGTCCTGATGCAACCCATCAGGTAACATATTCTACTGCCGCCTCATCCCGAAGTTAGAATCATAGTATCAATAATAATTATAAATGGTATAAATCATAATCAAACATAAATTATTCAATAACATATTAAGAATTAAAGTTGAATAGCCTCGAGTATAGCAAACATGAAAATTATGTGTAATAATAATAATAATAATAAAATAAGAATAAATATGACAGCAAAATAATAATAATAATTATAATAATAATAATGACATCGATAATAACAAAAATAAAATTAATAATAATGATGCTAATAATATTCTTAATAATTATTAATCAAATAAAATTACTAATAATAACGCTAATAATAATCATAATAATTATTAATCAATTAACATTGCATTTAATTTAGACATGATATAAGTACCGTTGATTATATGACTTTAACTCACAGTTCTGCGGCACTTCGCAGTCTGCTCCTACGCCTCGAATGGAGCTGGCTGGACGGAAAAATTATCTATTCACAAAATTAACTCAATTAATAAGACATTCTTAATTTTTCCTAGGCCTAGACTCTTAAATTAGATTGCTTAAGAAATTTCGACTTGAAAATTCTACCAAAAATTCAGCAGAACCTTCCCTAAAATATGGACTTTTACCCTCCATATAACCGGTTTAGAACCTGCTAGAAACACTTTAAATATTTCACATTTATTTAACGGGAGTCGGGCCACCAAAACTGCATTATTTTTCCGACTCCACGATACAACCCAAATCACAATACAAAAATTAACAATCTGGCAAAAATAATAATATTGTTTCCAATACAATCATACAATATTCCTCACATTCAGTTCAACTAATCACAGCCTAAATTTACATAACACCATATTAACTCCTTCTGAAATTAATCTGCAATAATTCTAAAATCAAGCTACTAATTAATTAAATAATTTAATTAATTAATTATAACTAACAATTTATACACTAATTATTTTTTAATAATTTTAAAATAATTTATAAAGTTTAAATAAAATTATATCGAGCCGAAACCCGAACTTCTGCGCGTCTGAGAAATACCAGGGTCCGAAAGCCGGTACTGCCAACAGTGTTGGATTTTGAATCTAGAAGTGCCTACACGAAGCTTGAGTTGTGGGGAGTTTGAATATACAAATGTTTCTGCCGGAAACTCACTAGAAGCCACCGAATGGAGGTCGGAAAGTTTCGGCTCCGGCGAGGCTCATACACTATTGCCGGTGGGGAGCTCATTTCAAGCGTTAGATTCATGAGGTAAGGGCAGCAGAAGGTTGCACTTGCAGCGGCAGCAAGGAGGAGGGTTTCCTTCCTCCAAAATTATCGACGGCAGCAAGGGAGGAGGAGAAGGTGATATCATCGACAAGGGAGGGGAAACGAGAGGAGGCTGTGGTGGTTGGAGGTAGTGGCAGGTGGCGGCGGAAATGGGGGAGTGAGGGAGAAGGAAGAAGAAAGGGTGACGGGGAGAGAGAAAAAGGAGGGGAGGAGAAAAATTAGTTATGTTCTTTTTTAATAAAAGATGGAAAAATGCAAATGAGTCCCCCTCGAAGAAGTTACTACAATGACACCCTTGACCCAATTATTTTTTATTTATTTATCTTATTTATATATGTAAAATACTTAACTCATCAATATTTAATATAAAATTAATTTAAATATTTACCAAATTACCCCTGATAAAAATTTAATAAAAATTTAAATTCACAGGTATTATATTCTCCCCTCCCCCTTTTAAGAAAATTCATCCGTGAATTTTAAAAGAAGTAAGGCTTACCTCAAGATTGAAATAAATGAGAGTAGAAGTCCCTCATCTCCTGCTCGGTTTTCTAGGTACACTCATTTGGCAAATGGTTCCGCTACTACATTAACTATTGGTATAACCTTAGAGTGCAGTTGGCGAATTTGAGTATCCACGATCATAATTGGCTGCTCCTCGCAGGTCAAGTCTTTGCTTACTTCCATATATTGAGGCTGAAACACGTGCAAAGGATCCGGGATGTACTTTTTTAACATGGATATATAAAATACCGGATGCACATGCGAGAGATTCGGCGGTAAATCCAACTTGTATGCTACCTCTCCAAACCACATCACACACGCATAGCGGACACCTTCAAGAACACATACTCCCCAGTATTGAACTCCACATGCTTCCGCTTCGGGTCCGTATAACTCTTCTGCTTGCTGAAAGCTATCTTTAGTCGCTTGGGATAATAGGAATCTTATCTAAAGTGATCTGAACTAACTCTAGTCTTGCTAACTTCCGTTCGCCAACTTTTTCCTAACACATAGGAGATTTGCACTTACGGCCATACAATGCCTCACAAGGGGCCATCTAGATGCTTGCATGGTAGCTATTGTTATAAGCAAATCAATCAATGATAGGTACCAATCCCATTGGCCATTGAAGTCTATCACGCACATCTAAAACATATCTTCCAAGGTCTGAATTGTCCTCTCTAACTGTCCATCAATCTCGGGGTGAAAAGCTGTGCTGAAGTCTAACCTAGTACCGAGCTCCTCTTGTAGCTTTCTCCAAAACTTCAAAGTGAACTACGATCCCCTGTCAAACACTATAGAAATAGGAACACTATAAAGACTGACAATTCTCTCCAGCTATACTCATGCATACTTAGCCACATAATAAGTAGTCTTCAAACAAAGGAAGTGCACTAACTTTGTCAATTGGTCAACAATTATCCAGATAGAGTCATAACCGGCCGAAGTCTTAGGTAAACCCGATACAAAATCCATAGTAATCCTTTCCTATTTCCACTATGGTATGGGAGGCGGTTGCAATAACCCTGACAGCTTCTGATGCTCCAGTTTAACCTGCTGACACGTCAGACACTTGGGGACAAACTCTGCCATATCTTTTTTCACATTCCACCAATAATTGCCTTTCAAATTGTGATACATCTTTGTAGAACCTAGGTGTACATTGTAAGTTGTATAATGAGCCTCTTCTAAAATATCTTTCCTGAGATTATCCATATCGGGAACACACAGCTTAGAGCCCATCCTGATAGTACCGTCATCATCTATAATAAAATCATTAGCTCGACCCAGTTGCACTTCTTCCTAGATTTTCCTTAAGGATGGGTCCTAACTCTGAGCTAACTTGATTCTATCAACAAGCACAGACCCAACCCTGAAATATACCAATAATGCTCCCGATTCCAATACCTCTATTTGCAATCTTTAGTCGTACAACTCGTGCAACTCTTTGATCAGAGGTCTCTTCTTCGTACTGATATGAGCAAGACTACCTGTTGACTTCCTGCTCAAGGCATCTGCCACGATATTCGCTTTACCTGGATGGTAGAGAATAGTACAATCATAATCTTTCAGAAGTTATAACCATCTCCTCTACCTCAGATTCAATTCTTTTTGCTAAAGAATGTATTTCAAACTCTAATAGTCCGTATATATCTCGCACGTCTCCCTATAAAGATAGTGCCTCTAGATTTTTAGGGCAAAGATTACTGTTGCCATCTCCAAATCATGAGTAGCGTAACTCTGTTCATGCCTCTTCAATTGCCTGCATGCATAAGCCACTACCTTACCATGCTGCATCAGAATGCAACCTAAACCCACTCTGGAAGCGTCGCAATACACTGTGAATCCATCAATCCCAGAGGGTAAGGTCAACACCGGGGCTAAAGTCAAACAGTCTGTCAGCCTCTAAGAACTTCTTTCATACACATTAGTCCACTGGAATCTGATGTTCTTCTAAGTCAACTTAGTCAAATGCATTGTTATCCTCGAGAAGTCTTGCATGAATTGGCGGTGTTAGCCTACCAAACCCAGAAAGCTACAAATCTCTATCATCGTAGTTGGTCTCTACCAGTCAGTTACCGCCTTCACCTTCTTAGGGTTCACTTGAATACCCTCTATAGACACCACGTGACCTAGAAAAGCAACGCTTTCTAACCAAAACTCGCACTTGGAGAATTTAACGTACAACCAATGCTCCTTCAATGTCTGAAGTACCATCCTTAGATGCCACGCGTGCTCCTCTTTGCTTCTAGAGTACACCAAGATATCACGAATGAATACAATGACAAAGCGATCTAGGAACAGCTTGAACACCCAATTTATCATATCCATGAAGGCTTCAAGAGCATTAGTGAGTCCAAACGACATTACCAGGAATTCATAATGCCCATAATGCATATTGAACACCGTATTCAGAATATCTTCCTCACGTATCCTCAACTGGCGATGTCCCGATCGCAAATCAATCTAGGAGAAGCATGCGGCTCCTAGAAGCTGAGTGAATAGATCATTGATGTGAGAAAATGAATACTTGTTAGGAATCGTCATTTTATTCAGCTGCCGGTAGTTAATATAGAGGCGCAAGGTACCAACCTTCTTCTTCACTGATAGAACAAGGGTGCCCCATGGAGACGTACTGGGTCTGATAAAAATCTGTATCCATGAGGTCATGCAACTTCTCTTTTAACTTCTTTAACTCGGTTGGTGCCATTCGGTAGGATGGTATAGAAATAGGAGCTGTACCTGGTACCACATCGATGCTGAACTCTATCTCTCTATCAGGCGGCAATCCTGGCAGCTCTTCTAGAAATACATAGAGAAATTCACAGACCACCGAAACATCCTCAACTCCACCTTTTTCTGCGGAGGTATCCCTGATTAATGTCAGATATCCCTAACACCCACGATGAAGCATACGTCTAGCCGTAATGGCTGACACGAGATTTGATGGGGCAGGGATCTCCTCACTTTTAAAATGAAACTCTGAATCTCCTAGAATTTGAAAAGTTACTTGCTTTTCCTGGTAGTCCAATATGGCATAATGCATAGCCAACCAATCCATTCTTAAAATTATATCAAAATCCATTATGTCCAACAGAATTAAATTGGCAATCAAATCTCGACCCTCAATTGACACTGGATACGATTGAAACACAACATCAGTCTCTAAGGCGCCACTTAACAACATAGTGACCGACATAGGAACCTGAAGTCTAACCGGTTGAACGCCCAACCTTAAAGCAAAATTAGGTGAAACAAAGGAATTGGTAGCCCTAGGGTCTAACAAAACTCTAGCCTCATAATAGCAGACTGGAATAATACTTGACACCATAATATTAGAGGTTCGCACATCCTGATGGGTGAGAGTGAATACTCTTGCCTGCCCACGGCTTGACTGCTGAGAGCTCGAAGCCTGACTCTGAACTCTACCTCATGATCAGCCTCCCATAGGCCTACCTCCAAAACAACGGCCCTGTTGGCCGATAAACTGAGATCCACCCTAAGAATATTTAGGAACTATAGAAAAAGCTAGTCGGGTCTCTCTAGCAGACGAGCCCTGAGGGAAAGCTGACTGACTGAAATAGCAAGGACATGCTCGAGCCATATGGCCCATCTCGCCACACCTAAAACAAGCTCTGTTGAAACTAGGCACGGTCCTTGATGTGACTTGCCTCACATCTGACAAGTGCTGGCTCTAGAGCTAGAGCTGCTGTAACTAGAACTCTGCCCACTATCAATGAAGTCCTGTCCTAGCCTGAATCCTCGGTTACCCTTCCGATTGTGTCTATCCTTCTTGTGAGTATGATAGCCTCTCTACTCGAACTGCTGGTCAGAACCCTCAGAGTAGCCTCCACTGCCGTAAAACAGCACAGCTGGCTGTGCACTAGCCTGACCCTCAGTCTCATTGTTCTTTTTCTTGCCTTCATCAGTCCCCTGGCCAAACCTCCGCAGGGTCATCTCCATCTGTCTGGCCATATCAGTCACCTCTAGAAAGCTGCTCCTCCTAGACTAAACCAACGAGACAAACTCTGTACCAAGTCCCGTAATATACTTGCTGTTCTTCTGCTCCTTAGTCCCTATAGCATAGGGCACATACCTACTCAGCTGTACAAACTGCCTAGTTTACTCTTCCACTGACAGGTCTCCCTTAACCAGCCTCTTGAACCTCTCTCTGTACTTATACCTCACACTGAAAAGGAGAAGTACTCCTCGAAACTGTCCCTAAACTGTCTCCATGACATACCATCCAAAAAAGGAACAAATATAATCCCTGAACCACTGAGATGCTATCTCCTTTAGAGAGAAACCTGCCATCTCGATGGTCCTCTTATTCGAATAGTGCAAATCTGATGCCCTCTTCTCAATCTCGTCCAAGAAGTCCAAAGGATCCCAAAACACCCCATCTAACTCCATAGGCCTCAACTTAGTATAATAATAATAAAAAAAAATAATAAATATGATAGCAATAATAATAATAATAATAATAGTAATGGTATCGATAATAACCAAAATAAAATTAATAATAATGATGCTAATAATATTCATAATAATTATTAATCAAATAAAATTACTAATAACAACGCTAATAATAATCATAATAATTATTAATCAATTAACATTGTATTTAATTTAGATATAACATAAGTGCAGTTAATTATATGACTTTAACTCACAGTTCTGCCGCGCTCCGCAGTCTGCTTCTATGCCTCGTATGGAGCTGGCTAGATGGGTAGATTATCTATTCACGAAATTAACTCAATTAATAAGACATTGTTAATTTTTTCTAGACTTACACTCTTAGATTAGACTGCCTAAGATATTTCGACTCAGAAATTCTACTGAAAATTTGGCATAACCTTTCCTAAAATATGGACGTTTATCCCTCATATAACCGGTTCAGAACCTGCTAGAAACACTTCAAATATTTCACATTTGTTTAACGGGAGTCGGGCCACTAAAATTGTATTTTTTTCCCGACTCCACAATACAACCCAAATCACAATACAAAAATTAAGAGTCTGGCAAAAATAATAATATTGTTACCAATACAATCACATAATATTCCTCACATTCAATTCAATTGACATAGCCTAAATTTATATAACAGTATATGAACTCCTTCTAAAATTAATCTGTAATAATTCTTAAATCAAACTACTAAATAATTAAATAATTTAATTAATTAATTAAAACTAATAATTTATATACTGATTATTTTTTAATAATTCTAAATAAAATTATACCGAGTCGAAACCTGAACTTTTGCGTGTCCGAAAAACACCAGGGAACGAAAGCCGGTACTGCCAACGATATCAGATTTTGAATATGGAAGCGCCTACGCGAAGCTTGAGTTTCGGGGAGTCCGAATATCAAGTCTTTCTGCCGGAAACTCACCGGAAGCCACGGATCGAGCTAGAAAATTTCGGCTTCGACGAGGCTCGCACACTACTGCCGGCGGAGGAGAAACGACAGAGAAGCTTGGCTTGGGGGTTTTCAATGACGGGGAGCTCATTTCTATCATCAAATTCGTGAGGTAAGGGCGACAAAAGGCTGCACTTGCAACAACAGTAAAGAGGAGGATTTCCTTCCTCCAAAATCATCGACGACAACAAGGGAAGAGGAGAAGGTGATGTCGCTAGTGAGGGAGGGAAAAGAGAGGAGGCTGCGGTGGCTGGAGGAGGAGGCAGGCGGCGGCGGAAATGGGCGGTTGAGGGAGAAGGAAGAAGAAAGGGTGACAGGAAGAGATAAAAAGGAGGGGAGGGGAAAAAACTTATTATGTTTTTTTTTTTTTTTTTAATAAAAGATGAAAAAATACAAATGAGTCCCCCTTTCAAGAAGTTGCTACAATGATACCTTTGACCCAATTATTTTTTATTTATTTATCTTATTAATATATATAAAATAACTAACTCATCAATATTTAATACAATATTAATTTAATAATTTACCAAATTACCCCTGATAAAAATTGAAGTAATTAAAATTTAAATTCATGGGTATTACACCTCATTTCAAAATACAATTTCATTAACACAAACTTGAACAATTAAAGTATCATGATTGTGTTTCTTTACAAATAAAGTAATGTCAACTTTTCCTTTTGAAAGTTCATTTTCAATTAAAAAAGAACTAAACCAAAACTTTCATATTGAGGAGTGGATGTAGGCAAGTGTTGGCCGAACTATTATAAACCTTTGTGTGAATCACTCTAACCCTAACTTTCTTCCAAATTCCTTTATCCTTGTTAAAGTTCTTGTGTTCTTCATATCTCAACTTATTTCCACTATTTGAGGTTACCAATTCAACCCCTTTTCTTGGTTTTAAGGGACATAAGTGGTAACAGAGCAAGAACACTCTTCTCAAGCTTCATTGCGAGTGTAAAGATCAATGGCAACCAATGAAGGAGCTCAACACCTCAAGCCATTCTTTGATAGATCTGACTATCCCTTTTGGAAATTCTGTATGAAAATCTATTTTAGATTCATATGGCATTGAGGTATGAGACTATATGATGAAAGAATGGAAGGCTCCCACAAAAATCAAGAATGGTGAAGAAAGAATACTTTCTAGAGAAGAATAGGTAGATACTTACAAGAAGCATAATCACAAGAATACGCAAGCAATGTCCATTCTTATGAGTTGTCTATCTCAAGAAGAATTTGGAAAAGTGCAATATTGCACTACAACTCATCATATTTGGACTACCTTGGAGAATTATCATGAAGGCACCAAACAAGTTAAATCAAGAAAGATCTGAATGTATGTCACCGAGTATGAGATGTTCAAGATGAAGCCAAACGAATCTATCACCGATATGACCAATAGGCTTCTAACTATCATCAACAACATAAGAAAGCTTGGCAAGCATTATGAGCTTGTGGACATCAACAACAAGATCTTTAGGAGTCTACCTTTGGACAAGTATGGTGCTAGAGTGGCTAGAAGAGGCAAATGAGAACCAGGCTATGCAGCAATTCGACCCTTTATTCTTGTACTCGATATCTCGGGGCTTATCCTACGAAATTCGGCTTCTTCACGGTGATGGATATAGTCTCGATTACTTTGCCCAAGTATGGATATAGTCTTTTTTTTTTTTCACAAATAAGAAGTTGGGAAACTAGACTTCAAAAGTTCAGGGACTTGAGAATGGAACAAAAGACAGGTAGACTCAACCGTCTTCCGAAAGGAGATGCGGCTCGGTTGAAGAGACAGTTAGCTCACTTGCAAACATATCTGGGTGGGATTAAATATATGACGGGGTTACCCGATATTGTAATAATCGTTGATCGGTAAGAAGACTATCTACGGCTCTTGGGAATGTATCACTTTGGGAATCCCAACGATTTGTTTAATTGATACAAACTGTGACCCGGATCTCGCAGATATTTCGATTCCAAATGAATGATGACGCTATAGCTTCAATCCGACTAATTCTTAATAAATTAGTATTTGCAATTTGTGAGGGTCGTTCTAGCTATATACGAAATCCCTGATTAATAATAAGATAGAGTAATAATACTAATATTTAATCGAATATTTATTTTTAAATAGAGTTATAGGATTAGGGGCGGATGTAGCCAAGTGGATCAAGGCAGTGGATTGTGAATCCACCATGCGCGGGTTCAATTCCCGTCATTCGCCCTAAGATTTATTAACCTCTTTTTTTTTTAATGTCATAAATAAAGTAATAATTTTAATGAACGAGAAAAGTCAGAAAAAAAATTTAAATTGTAAAATGAAACTAATAAATATACATATCTTTAATTCTAAATTACTATTACTCTAAATCTAAATTACAAAATACTATTCACTATTCAAATATCTATATTTTCCTTTTCAATTTAATTGAAAATTTTCTTAATGATAGATATTCTCATAGGTAAAGTTCTAACCATGAAATGTCTTTTGTCAATGATGACTTTGATAGAGATGGGGGAAAGAAGGCATTCTTAGCACTCAAGACAAGCACTAGAGCTCAAAAGGAAAAAGATATCCCAAGTGATAATGAAGATCAAAGGGAAGCAAATAGTGAGAGTAATGATGTGACTCTCATCACCAAACATGTCAAAGGGATTCTTGAAGCCAAAAAAAGAAGAAGCAAAAAGTCTTTTACAAGCAAAGACAAGAAGGATGTTGTTACTTACTATAAGTATGGTAAGCAAGGCCACATCAAACCAGATTATCCTAAGTACTTGAAGAGGAAGAAAAGAGGCAACTTGGAGTGATGCATCCTCATCTTCAAACATAGAGATGAAGAAGCAAATCTTTACTTCATGGCTAACCTAGAAGAATCTCATTAGGTATGCTGCACTTCTAATTCAGTAATTCTTATTCTTCATGTTCATCTTCTCTTCTTCTTGATGATGACGTGTTAGATGAGGAGGATGAGCTCTTATAAAACAGGCTCTCAAAATTAAATTGTTAAAAAAACAAGTGTTCAATTTTTTACAAAGAACTTGAAGTTTCAAAGGAAGAAACTACCTCTTTAAAAACTTCCAATGAGGACTTAAATGAATTATTGGATGAGATTTTAAATGAAAAGCTTCTTAAGGAAAATAATGCGTTGAAAAATAAAGTTGAGGAGCTTAGGAACTAAATCTCAAAGTTTCACAAAGAAAAGGAAACTCCTGATAGACTAGTTGTATCTCAAAGACCTTTTCCTTGTGAGACATGGACTTGGGTTCAATGGAACTTCATCTTCCATATATAACTCACACTATAACTTTTATTAAGGCCTCTCAACCTCCTAAGATTGAAAGAATTCTAAAGCAATTTCGAAAGGCAAGACACACATTAGTCCTCTCATTCATAAGAAAAAGAAGGCATCACAAGTTCTAAAGGCTAAGCCTAAAGGAACAAAGCATGCATTTAGGTATAAGCAATCAAATGTCAAAAAATCTTGCTCATACATGTGCAATAATATGGTAAATGCATTGAGGCCTAAACCTCAAGAAAAAGTGGCTAAGAAGACTAAGTTCAACTCCTCTTATAACTTAAAAATCACTTGCCACAAATACATGAGATTTAGGCACATCAACATTAAATGTAAAATAAGGAAGATTTATGGATGACTCTTCTAAAGCCAACTCTCAAGGACCCAACCTTGTTTGGGTACCTAATACCAAGTGAATAGACCTTTCCTTGTAGGTATGTCTTAAGTCCATAAGCACAAATCTTTGGATGTTGATAGTGGATGCTCAAGGCACATGACGGGAGACAAGAGTCTCTTTGTAAATGTCAAAAACCATGATGGAGGTAAAGTCATATTTGGTAATGATTCCAAGGGTAAGTTAATTGGCATCGGTTCTATGGTATGCCTAGTGAGGATGCATTGACATTCATTAGAGAGTTCTATGCTATAGTTCACACATTCCCATTATCTGGACTCAATGAAGATCAATTAAAGATGAGATGTTTCCCTTACTCATTAAAAGATAAAGCAAAGGCTTGGTTAATGACCTTGCCTCCTAATTCTTTGAGAACTTGGAATGAAGTTTGTCAAAAATTTATGAGTAAATTTTACTCACATCTAAAGACCAAAGAATTAAGGGCTGAGATTTCTAATTTTTATCAAAAGGATACTAAATCCTTTCACGAAGCATGAACCACTTCAAATCACTTTTACTACAATGCCCACACTATGGTTACCCACTTCCTGTTACTAACCAATCATTTTATGATGGTTTAACACAACAATACCAATGTATGGTGGATAATGCAGTTGGGGGTGCTATGCTAGAAAGCACTGCTGATGAGGTTTATGAAATCTTTGAGATGTTAGGAGCCAATTCACAACAAAAGAATGTGAGGACAAAAAGAGTAGGAGTGAATGAAGCTGTATCTAATAATGAGATGGCTATGCAAATAGCCGAATTAACTAAACAAGTTAAGATTCTTGCTTCAACTAAGAATGTACAAAGCAATGAGGTATGCGGTATATGTGGTGTTTATGGTCATGGTGCTAATGTTTGTTCTTCTTATGAGACTTATGCAGGAGATGATTATGAACAGGTTAACTTGATGGAATCTTATCAATCTAGGCAACCTAGGAATAATCCATACTCCAACACTTATAATCCAGGATGGAGGAATCATGCAAATTTTTCCTGGAGAAATAACGATCATAACCCACCACAAATACCGAGGAACCAAAACCAGCCCCAGTATCAGAATCAAGAGCCTTAACACCCAAGGAATCAGAACCCTCCATTCCCTTATTAAGGACAAGCCCCTAAAAGAAAACCAAGTTTGGAGGAAACACTCCAATCTTTTATGACAGCTACCCATGACAGAATGGAGAGGAATGAGAAAAAAACTAATTCCATAGAAGCTTCTGTAAAGCAATTGGAGATTCAAATTGGGCAAATTGCTGAAGCAGTACAAGAAAATAAGAAAGAAAAATTGCCAAGTCAACCTGAGCAAGCTAAAGCAATCATTATTCTTAAGAATGGTGAATTATTTGATAATAATGTTGAAAATCTAATTGAAAAAGATTCTTCTTATGTAGGTATATTAAAAGAAGGTGGACTAGTTGATGTAGAGATAACTGAAGGAGGTTTAGAAAAAGAAGGAAGAAGAGCCTAATCTTGGGCAGAAAGAGAAAGACAATGAGGCATTTTCAGGACCTGAGTTTCATAAGGCAGCTGAACCTTATAAGCCTCCTATTATGTTCCCGAACAGATTGAAAGAAAGCAAACAGGATAAGCAATTTTCTGAAATTTTTGATATGCTTTCTAAAGTTAACATTAATTTGCCTTTGTTGGATGTGATTAGGAATATGCCAGCTTATGCTAAGTTCTTTAAGGAACTCAATTCCAACAAGAGGAGATATGGGAACAATGAAAAAGTTATGGTGTCTGAAACAGCGAGTGCAGTTCTCCAACAACAGTTACCTCCTAAGATGAAAGACCCTGAGAGCTTTACCGTTGATATTACAATGGGGGACAAAAAAGTTGCTAAAGCCATGTTGGATTTGGGAGCAAGCATCAATTTGATACCATATTCAACATATGCACAACTTGGCTTAGGAGAATTAAAGCCAACCACCATGTCTCTGCAACTAGCTGATACGTCAATTAAATATCCAAGAGGCATAGTAGAAGACTTGCTGATTCAGGTAGGAAAACTGATAATCCCTGTTGACTTTATGGTTCTAGACATGGAAGGAACATCAACAAGGGATAAGGAGTAAACAATACTCCTTGGTAGACCTTTCATGGCAACTACCAAGACAGTAATTGACGTGCATAATGGGAAGCTGACTATGACAGTCTTGGGAGAGACTGTAGAATTTAAAGTGTTTAATTTCTAACCATATCTCTTAGCACTTCAATTGATGAATGTTCATATGTTGGTTGCATGGATTATTTTGTTTATGAAACATATTTACAGGATAAGGATGATAAGTTAGAAGTTGCATTAATGTTGGAAAAGCATGAAGAATGTTTAGATGAAGAAGTCTTAGACCTACATGATAAGTTAGATGAAACTATTCCAGTGTTATCTGATGAAAGCACTATTGAACCTTTAGATTTACCCATTGAAAGCAAATAAGAAATTATTGATGAACCACCTAAGGTTGAGCTTAAGGAGTTGCCTAACACACTTAAATATGTCTTCTTAGGAGAAAAGAATACATATCTAGTGATCATAGCCTCTGATCTTTCTCCTTTAGAGGAAGAGGCAACTATTAGAGAATTAAAAAGACTTAAAAAAACTATTGGGTGGGGAATTTATGATATTAAGGGGATTAGTCCAATAATGTATATGCATAAAATTATTTTAGAAGACAATTCTAAAACGATTAGAGATACATAACGACAACTTAATCCCAATATGAAAGAAGTAGTAAAAAAGGAAGTTCAAAAGTTATTGGATGAGGGTATTATATACCCTATAACTGATAGTAATTGGGTAAGCCTTGTTCATGTAGTGCCTAAAAAGTCAGGCACAATAGTTGTTAAAAATGAAAAGGGGAGTTAGTCCCCACAAGAATGACAACAGGGTGGAGAATGTGTATTGATTATAGAAAGTTAAATGCAGCAACAAAGAAAGATAATTTTCCTCTTCCTTTTATTGATCAAATATTAGAGTGTTTAGCAGGGCATGAATTTTATTGTTTTCTTGATGGACTTTCAGGATATTACCAGGTACCTATTGCACCTGAAGATCAAGAAAGGACAACTTTCACATGTCCCTTTGGAACTTTTGTGTTTAGAAGGATGCCTTTTGGACTGTGCAATGCTCCAGCAACATTCCAAAGATGTATGCTTTCTATTTTCTCTGACATGTTAGAAGGTTGCATCGAGGTATTTATGGATGATTTCTCAGTTTTTGGTTCCTCATTTGATGCATGTCTAAGAAATCTAATTTGTGTACTTGAGAGATGCATTAAATGTAACTTAACATTGAGTTAGGAAAAGAGTCATTTCATGGTTAAACAAGGTATTGTGCTAGGACATGTTGTTTCTGGTAAAGGTATTGAAGTAGATCAAGCAAAAATCGATTTAATTGCCAAATTGCCCCCTCCTACTTCAGTAAAGGGTATTAGAAGTTTTCTTGGCCATGCAGAATTTTATAGGCGTTTTATTAAAGACTTTTCTAAAATTGCTCATCCTTTAACTGAATTGCTGACTAAAGATGTTAACTTTGTTTTTAATGATGCATGCCTATATGCTTTTAACATCTTGAAAGAAAGATTGACTAGTGCACCGGTTATCGTGGCACCTGATTGGTCTCTTCCCTTTGAAATCATGTGTGATGCATCTGATTATGCTATAGGAGCGGTCTTGGGCCAAAGAGTTGATAAAGCGTTACATGTAATATATTATGCTAGCAAAACTCTTGATGATGCTCAAGTAAACTATTCGACAACTGAAAAAGAATTTCTAGTTGTTGTATATTCACTAGACAAATTTAGATCTTACTTGGTGGGATCTAAAGTCATTGTTCATTCAGATCATGCAGTTTTGAGATATCTTCTAACTAAGCCTAATGCTAAACCACGGCTTATTAGGTGGGTGCTCTTATTGTAAGAGTTTGATATAGAGATAAAAGATAAAAAAGGGAGTGAAAATGTAGTAGCAGATCACCTTTCAAGGTTAATTTCTGATTTTGATAACCTTGGTTCTAAAAAAGTAATTAATGAGGCTTTCCCTGATGAACAATTATTTGTAGTAAGTCATGAGCCATGGTATGTTGACATTGTGAACTATTTGGCATGTGGTGTTATGAGAACTGACTTAACTTGGCAGGAAAAGAAATGATTTCTATCAGGGTGTAGGCATTATTATTGGGATGACTAGTATTTGTTTAAATATTATTCCGATCAAATGATTAGAAGACGTGTTCCTGAAGATGAGCAACAAAGCATTTTGGCCTTTTGCCATGAAATGCATTGTGGGGGTCACTTTGGTGGTAAGAAAACAGCCTACAAGGTTCTGCAATCAGGTTTCTTCTAGCCTTTGTTATTTAAAGATGCTCATACTTTTTGTGCTAAATGTGATAGGTGCCAAAGAAGTGAAAGTATTAGCAAACGAACTGAAATGCCTCAGACTTTTAATCTTGTGGTTGAACTATTTGATGTGTGGGGTATCAATTTTATGGGACCATTTCCACCTTCTCATGGTTATGAATATATACTTGTTGCTGTTGATTATGTGTCTAAATGGGTAGAACCAATAGCTATACGAACTAATAACGCTAAGATAGTATGTAAATTGGTAAAATATAATATTTTTAGCAGGTTTGGAACACTTAAAGCAATCATTAGCGACGGGGGAACACATTTTTGCAACAAGGTATTTAGCGCCTTATTAAGGAAATATGGAGTAACTCATAGAGTTGCAACACCTTATCACCCACAAACATTAGGACAAGTAGAAGTTAGCAATAGACAAATTAAGTCAATACTTGAGAAATCAGTGCGGCCATCTAGAAAAGATTGGGCTATGCACTTGAATAATGCTTTGTGGGCATATCGTACGGCTTATAAACACCGATTAGAATGAGTCCTTATAGATTAGTATACAGCAAGGCTTGCCATTTACCGGTCGAATTAGAACATAAAGCATATTGGGATATTAAGGAGCTTAATATGGACTTAATTAAACCAGGTGAAGAGCGTTTGTTGCATCTAAATGAGCTAGAAAAAATGCGTAGTGAGGCATATGAGAATGCCAAGCTATACAAAGAAAGGACCAAGAAGCAACATGATAAGAGTTTACTTCGTAAATCTTTTGTCCCTGGAATGAAAATACTATTATTTAACTCACACTTTAAAACTTTTCCAGGAAAGCTTAGATCCAGATGAACGGACCCTTCGAAGTAATAACGGTTTTCAATCATGGTGCAGTGGAATTACGTAACATTAAGACCTAAGAACAATTCAAAGTTAATGGCCATCACTTAAAGTCATACTATAAAGGGATGGCCTATGGACATGAAGTGGAGTGCATGGAAGCACCTCCAATTTGAAATAACTTTTGTCAATGTCTAGCTATAGACAATAAATTTAGCACTTGTATATTACATATTTTCTATTTTTACTATTTTAGTTTTCAATTTAAAGTATTTTCTCGCTTTGTTTTTAGGAACCTGCAAGAGATTCAACCATCCGAGCACATGCACGATCATCAAGTACAACAAAGGAGCTTTATGTGGTAACACTTAATTTACTAGTCGATATTGTGCTTCAAGTATTTATAAGATTATGTGTATAATATAAAGGTCATTTAGTTAGGATTTGAGTATCCCTTGCAATGCTTGTCTTTAGTTAGGAATTTAGTCCTAATACTAGTTAAGTCATCCTTGATAGCTTAGATTTTTTTTCCTATTATTATTAGATACAATTCTGTTTTTTTTTATTTTTTTTTTTTTTAAATTATTTAAAAAAATTTATTTTTTGCGTGAGACGCGGATGCCCCCGCGAGGTGCGCAGCAGTGGAACCCCGCGGACCAAGCACCTGCGAGCTGCAGATGCTCCCACGAGGCGCGCAGCAGCAGTACCCCACGGGCAGGCACCTGCAAACCGCGGATACTCCAGTGACCTCGCCAGCGGGGGGGGGGGGGGGGGGGGGGAGGAACCCAAAAAAAAAAAAGAGTTGAGCAACTTTAATTTGAAATACATTAGGACTCCAAAGTTGTTCATCTCCCAAAAGACTTTTATTTGAATTCAAAAACATACCTCCTCAAAACCCTAACCCTCACATAGAACTCTCTTCTTTTCTTTCCTTTCCTCCATTAACACCACCTCCTATTTTCTCTCTCCTCGTTTTTCTTTCTCTCTCTACAAAAAACCTCAATTTTTCTTCCAAAACTTCAAAATCTTTATCCACCAATCCTTATTCTATCCATTTCATAGGTAAATAATGGCCCCAAAGAAGAGAACAAGAAAGGAAACGAGGGAAGAGATAGTCTCAAGCTCTTATAAAGAAGAACAAAGCTTAAAGGCAACTTATGGAGCTCCTTTTGATCTTTATTCTCATGAAGAGGGCAATCGATTCCTTAGCCTTGCTTCAAGAGTGCAAGTTTCATGTAAGTTCTTGGATGCTCCCTCTCTAGTTAAGTTAAATATTTTTGAGAGAATGATGATACTCTTGGATAGATTAGGATGGAAGGATTTTGCCTTTAACTTATTGCCATCATATAATGAATTAACTTTAGAGTTTTCACAACTTTACATTGTGATCCTTCCAATGACAAGGAGTTTAAGGTAAGATTGGGCATAATTATACTGTTATTATTGATGCAATTGTTCAAGCTTTCGGTTTAAAGAAAGGAGGTATTTTGAGCAACATCATAAGTTTGATTTAGGTAAGTTTTGAAAAAAATTAACGGGTGAAGACAAATATGATATTAATAACATGCCAAATAATGTCTTCAATGATCATTGTTATTTGCTTATGTCAAAATTCATGTGTGGAGGCATCTTTGGTAGGAAAGAGACAAATAAAGTGACGAAGCAAGAACTAAATATTCTATAGTGTTTGGATACCCATAAATCTATTTCTTCGGCACACTTGCAAGGTTTACTAAGGACACCGGCTAGACCTAAGAATTGTATCGGGTTAGGACAAATTGTTACAGGGTTGGCTATGTATCTTTGTAGTTTTGATCCGGAGTCTTCTCCATACGAGGCATTATCCTCCGCGGGCAATTTAGATACTAATGCATTGATTAGAGCTAATTTGGTAAATTATCATGGTGGTCCTCTTACTTTTAAGCACGGATCGAGTGGAGGTAGTAGTAGTGTGCTAGAGATGAGCCACCAAGACATGATATGGAGGAAGAATTGGATAGTGAAGAAAGTAGAGGGTAAGAATGGGGTAATCAAGGTTGGCACCAAGTTTTAACTAAACTTCAAGCGATGAACACCAACCTTAACCAATGGCTCGATGCCTTTGATTCTCGATTGGCTAATGTGGAGAAGAGTCAACGTCGATAAGCATACAAACTCGATTGCTACTTCGAATCCATCGACTTTGATGCTCCTTCACCACCATCATCCCCGCCTCATCATTGATTCTAGTTTTGTACTAAGTGTTTTTTTTTTTTGTTTTAGGATTTAGCTATCTAGTTACCATATGGCATTTGCTTTGATATTTTTAGCTATCTTAGGATTTCCATGCTTTATAGCTATTTAGGATCTCTGTTATGCATTTATTTTATAATAATAACTTTTAAATTCTGTTTTATTTATGATATTTTATTTTAAGCTAATTAGTTCTTATCAATGATAGTTCTCTAAAGCTTGTTTAAGGTTTATATGGGATGATGATTACTTATGGCCAGTGGTGATTAAATGACACTCCAATTTCCAAAGGAAGTACTCTATCATTTTCTCTTTTATGTGTTCTTTTTATGATTAAGACATTAAGGGCAATATCTAAAATAAGTTTGGGGAGAAGATTTAGAGTAATTCTGTTATATATGCCAAGTATTTAGTAGCTTTTGATTAATTTCTGTAAAAAATTTTAAAACTATTCTATACTCAGCTTTTTGTTATTATTCTACACTAAAGAATCAATGAAAGAATGCTATTATGATAAATATTTGAGTTCTTGAATTAATTTTTAAGCACATATGAATGTGAACTCATGAATTGATTGCACTTAAATGATCAAGTGTTCAACGTTTGCATAAGAACATGATTAGTAGTTTGGCAACATTTGACATGGGTATGATTAGAAGTGTATTGTAACACCCGGAAATTTTATATATTTAATAATGAGTTTTTATTTAAGTTAATTTTAGCTTTATTTTTATTCAGTTTAATTGGAATGATTTAAATACAAATTTTGAATGTTCATGTTAGATAAATAAATGAGTTATTTTTCCATATCCAATTAGTTTGATTTTTAAGGAGTTAATTAAATAAATTATTTGAGGAATAAATTATATTTTTATTTGGTTATTCAAATTTTTTCCAAATGTATATATATATAAATAAAATTATATATTGAAAAAAAATTATGATAGAAATTGTAAGGGATGTTTTTATAAAAGAATTTTGGGAAAATTGGTATTATAATTGATTAGTAGTATTAAATTTTGAGTTGGAAATTGATTATTTAATTTAATTGTGTGTAGGATTTAATTGGAGGATTATTTTGGAATAAGGATTAAAAGTATAATTTTATTTTTGTGGGGTTCTAATGGAAATTTGTGAGTTTGGTATTTTTGTAAATAAATATGTCGGTTAGGGGTATTTGTGTAATTGTGTATTTTCAATAATTCGGTTTTGGCCCAATTAATTAGTTAAGGGCTTAATTGAAAGGATAAAGAAAAGTTTAGGGATTAAATTGAAATTCTGCAGGATAAGATTGTAAGTAATTAAGAAAGTTGAGGGACCAAAATTGTAATAAGGAAAAGTTTGGGGGCCTAATGTCGATATTGAAAGGAATGGGATCGGGGAGAGAGAAAGTAGATCGGGAGAGGGAGTGAGAGAGGGTGATGGCCGAAGAAGAAGAAGAGGAAGGCGGTGGCGTGCGTCGTCGGTGGCGGCTTTAGAAGTCGCGGAGGCAAGCGAGCTGGCGGAGAATGGCGGTGTCTGGCGGTGGGAATCAGCGTAGGAGGCGGCCTTGGGAGGCCGTTCCGGCGGTGTTGGCCGAGTCAGTGGCGATCGGCTCCCTCTCGGCAAGGGCTCTCTTCGGCGATGGCGGCCTTTGGGGTGGCCGGAGTTGCAAGATCCGGCAAAGTGAAATTTAGAGTGGCAGCCGGCATTTTAAAGCTTTTCCGGCGAGCTCCGGCGGAGGATGGACGATCGGAGCACGTATCCCGACTCTCCTCAGCTCAAGCTTCGCATTGGCACCGGTTTCGTGGCGATCGAGCTTCATTTGCAAATCGACGGCTGAGATCGTCCGTAAATCTCTCCGGATGATCAGGTGTCAGATCAGAAAATCAATAGCGGTGATCGTTGTCAGCGCGTCGTTTCGAGTCCGATGCTGAGTTTGGATCGTCGATCGGACTCCGGCGGCTGGAGGCGAGTCGACCGAGCGACCGAGCGTCTCGGTAATTTTTCTCTGGCCCGTAATTTTGGAATTCTTGGTTTAATTGTGTGTCTATTGGATTATATTGAGTATTTGATGATATTTGTGAGTCAAAATAATTGTCTGTCAGTTTGCCTGCCTCGTATTTTTGCTGTGTGGCGGAGTCGGGAAATAGTGAAGTTTGGGGACCCGACTCCCATTGTTTGAATTGCTAAGTATTTGAAGTGTTTATCTGGCAGGTCCTGAACCCGTTTTTATGGGGGGTAATGTCCGTGTTGTAGGGGAGGTTCTACCGGATTTTCGGTAGAACTTTTCCGAGTCGAGATTCTTAGACAGTCGGTCCTAGGAGTCTAGACCTAGGATTAATGATCGATTGTTTCAGCGTTTTGATAAATTGTTTTCCGTGACTAGATTATCCGTTTGTTCGGCTCGCTCCAACCGAGGCACCGGAGCAGAGCTAGGAGGTCGCCCAATCCTGTGAGTTAAAGTCATTTAATCATTGTACTATTGCTAAGTCTGATTTTAATATGCTATTTTAGAATTTGTGCTCAATATGATTATTAGTATCGCAAAATAAATAATTTTACTTGATTATTAATTATTGGAAATAATATAAATATTATTATTAGTAACGTTATAATAATACAGATATTATTATTTTTTTCGACACGAATTGCACGTTGTCTTATGCTAAATTTTTAATCTTTATTTTGATATGTGTTGAATGATTTCATTAGACAATGATATTTATTAAATGTGATGATTGCGTTTTGGGAAATGTGGCTTTCGTAGAACATGCCACCTGGTGGGTTACATCGGGTAGCGTCTGGTAATGATCATGGATATAAGATTATTATGGATTTGTTTGCCCTGATCGAGCATTGCTCTCTGGGCTGAGTTCAGTTGATTGCCGGAGTTAAGGTCCCTGATCGAGCAACGCTCTCTGGGCGCCGGCTTATTTGGAATTCAAGTGTTCAGGCTGGAGGTAAGGACCCTGATCGAGCTTGCTCTCTGGGCGCCAGACCTGTTGGATTAAGAGAGCCGAAAGGCTACTAGAATTTGGAGTTAGGGTTCTAATGAGCCACTCGTCCCGTAAAAATAAAAATATATTTTTTATTTATTTATTTGGTATGATTATAATATGAGTTGTATTTACGTGCATGGTTTGATATACTGATTCGAACGATTAATATTTTCTGTGAAGATTGCAATAGTCTATAGATTATTTGATTTTAACTCACTCTCGAGACTGACAGTCTCCATTTACTGTTTTTCAGATTCGTGACTGTTAGTCTTCCCGCGACTCTTACTCAGTAACCCGACTTCTTCATCATCGGGTGGTGTTTGATTTGGTATGTCAAATTGTAAAAATCTTAGATTCTCTGCAGTAGTAATAGTAGATGTATCAGTTGTAAATTTTATGAGTTTCGGGTCTCGCCTAATTTTTCTGGCAGACCGAAGTATTTATGTAGAATGTAACTATTAAGATAATTTATGGCTTTAATAATATTAATTTGAGATGAGATTTGATTGAGTTAGTGAGTTTCAGGCTTACTACGGGATTCGGTGGCCTTAAGCCTACCCATTCCCTAGTGCCGGTCACGGGTCCAAGGGTGGGGTCGTGACATGTATGATTTAAGTTATTATTCCCTTGTTATTATTATGGTTTATCTATGTTTGTGGGAAATGATATGAGTAAGTTAAAAGCTCTAAGTTAATAATTCTACTCCGCTAGTTTTAGTTGCTGAGTAACCGGGGGTCTTCATGACCAATGTTGATTTTTGCATAAAAAGACAATTGAAATTATGAGTATGCAAAGCATCTTGATTTTTGTTTTGTTGAGTAACCAGGTGCATTCATTACCCATATTTGTATTTGCGTAAAAAGGCATAACATATCAAGAAAGAAAGAAACCCCAAGTATCAAGTAAATCTAAGGGGTGAATAGAAAAGAAAATTAAAAAAAAAAAGAGCTTGCAAAGCAAGTGAAAAATATAAACGCCCATTGATCTCCATTTGAACATTTAGGTTTTCCTTCTTGAATAGGGTTATCATAATTTGGGTTATGTGCATTATAGTTATATTCATTGATAATGAGTTAAGCTATTTGTTGTGAATATATGTAAATAATGAATACTTGAATCTCTTGACCAACTATAATTGAGTTTACAACCTTTTTAGAAAAATTCTTATGATTCAAGTTTTCTTTGATTTGCATAATTTTTACATTAGTAAGATTCTTTTGAATAGTACTTTTGAGCTGAATACGAATTACTTTATTGAATTTTTGCAACGATTGATTCTTAAGTTACTGTTTACTTGAGAACAAGTAAAAGTTCAAGTGTGGGGGTACTTGATCAATCTAAATTGTATATAGATATTTAAGGGTATTTTAGAGCTTTAATGATTTGTTTCTATATATAATATGGTATAAAGATGTGTTTTACCTCACTTAAGTTTTTCTTGTCTAAATTGAGGAAATAATGCAAAAAAGGAGAATTTGAGCTAAAAACGCACTAATGAGCTAATTGCACTGCGGCTATTAAAGGCTCGAGAATCAGACATGTGGGCTATTAATAGTTTGGGCTTAACTTAATTCATTAAGGCCCAAAAAGGGGAGTTTAAGTAATTATTATGTAATTAGTGGATAATTATCATTTGAGTTATTTAGTTTGTTTAGGACAATAAGGGATAAACTATAGGAGTTGTGTATGGAGAAAAGAACTCTAAAAAGAAGGGAGTCTCTACAAGAAGTAGAGGTGAATTAGAATAGGGAGTTTTTTTGGCTACTGGGTCTCTCGGAAGAAGGGTTCTATTATTCTCTACAGAAAATTCTGGAGTTCATCATCTTTGACATCTTGCTAGCTTATGTTGCATCATTCTTTGAAGAATCAGAGAAGCTTTTCGAAGACTTAGAGAAAGAGGACCAATCTTCTTCATTCCTTGAAGAGCCTTTGAACTTTGAGGGAGTTTTAGTTTTCTGTTTTATGAATTTTAAGTCTTTCTATTTAATTACAATGATCATTAGATTAAGTATGTTAGGCTAAGTCCCATAAGTGTTTAGTTTAGCTTTTTACTTATGTATGAACTTTATATATTTTAAGTTTAATTAATGATTTCTTTTCTTTCATATGTTCATTAGTTTCACCTATTATTATTGAGTGACCATCATATCAATTTAGTAGTAATATGTGTTACGAAAATCTTTAGGTTAAAAGTATTAGAGACGTCATTTTTACTTTAATCTATGTTGGTATAAGAAACCTAAGTTGCATCATTAGCTTGAATGACTTAGGGAAAAGGCACATCACCATCTCATTTATTAAATTAGGGCTTAAAGGAATTAAAGGGATTACTAAGTAAAAGCTAGACTAAATGCTATTTTATCATATAGTTCATATTAATCATTCTAGTTGCATATTTACTTTCTGGTTATTTAATTTCTTTTATTAAACTAAGATCATTCTCAAAACATCGGCTTAAAGTGTTTATATTTACTTTCAGTAATTTGTGTGATAGTTGGTTTTTATAATATATACTCTACAGTTCCTTGTGAGATCGACCTCGGAATGAGCTTACCCGAACTACCATTCGTTTCGTACACTTGCGAGTACTAGATTAGACACATCAGTTAGTTTTGCTAAATTTGATTTACCTATTATTTAAGTAACTCAAATTACCATTCAATTATTAATTTTTCTATTACTTTCTTCATTTTTATCTCAAATTACCATTCAATTATTAATTTTTTATTACTTTCTTTATTTTTAATTTTTATTATGTATTTTATCTTTTTCATTTTAAGTTTTGTTAAAGTTTGATTTAGCTATTATATTTTTATTACATTACTATTTAATCAAAATAATTATAAATGTATTTGTTAAATAAATTATACAGGTACATAGCATTAGCAATTTACACATTCACATAATATATTGTTATAAATATGTATACACACACATTCATATAAATTCCATAAGGATGAAATGCATAAGACACAAAAAAATAAAAAGAATACTAATTGCTCTTACTACTTTTTAAACTTTTAATTAAGGATTTACTTTCAAAGGTGTCCGCGGTGCCTGACCCTCTAATTATCTCATGTGATTTACTAATATTCACCTGCCGTCTTTCAAGGCTTGTTGCCAGTCCTTGCGGTACCTTCTATCACATCCCTTGCCTAATTCTTTTCCCAAGTCCGTGAGCAAGAGCACAAGCATATATCACACATTAACATTTAAGCATATAATACTTATCGCATTCACATTGAACATGCAGCATTTCATCAAAACTTGCACTTACTTTTCATAAGTACACCACCAATGATCATTCATACATGAATCACCATATACCAATTCATCAATAACATATAGTATATGAATCCAACTAAAGTTCTAACATACATTAATAATATAATCCAATCAATACTAATATTTATCATATAGTCTTATATATTCTTCACATACATATACCAATCATTAATCTCAACATCAAAATATCATGAAAATCTTAATAATGCATGGCCAAAAGTTGAAGAAAGCAAAGAGTTCAATCCAAAGCAATGATATAGCATATGACCTGATTCGGGTCACCCATAGAAGAAAATCTTGTCTAGTCCATGTGGAGGGGAAGAATTCCTTCTCTGAGGAGCCATCCGCTCTGGGGGTAACTTGTATAGACGGTTCTTCAGGTTTACTTTATGTATCACAATAATTTTTAAATTTTAATTTATATCATTAGACTCTTTAAATTTTAATTGGGGTATCACTAAACCTTTTTCTCTCAGTTTCCATTTAAGAAATAAATAGAAATCTAAAGTAGCAGTCCATCTTATTAAATATTTTTCAAAAATTATATATCATCCTTATATGCTACAACAGCATTGCACAAAACCAATGTCTTATAAGACATTTGGCACTTATTTAAAAATAAAAAAACACTAAACTAAATTAATTAAATCGAATAATAATATTCAGAAATACTAAAATTAAAATTAGCATGTTAATATAAATTGAAAACTAATCAATTAAGACCCTCTTAAATCACCCTAGAAAGACAGTTTTAACAAAATTATAAATCATAGAAAGTTAAAAATCTATTATAGGTAGCAACAATTTTCCCGAGTAAAAAAAAAATCAAACTTTCTAGAAAAACAAACAAGGATTTTGTCTCAAATCTCTGCCGTCGCTCCTCCTTCTCCACCTCCACCACTGCTCCTCCTCTACCTCCACCACCGCCCCTAGAACCTCTGCCAACATTTGCACCTCCCAAATCTGTAACCGTACATCTTTATCGGCATTAACTTGATTAATCTGCGAGAGTAGCAATACTAGACAGTGATAGTAACGACAACAGGTAGTGATAATAGCAACAAGAACAGGCAACTGGAACCGGTCATGAAGGCAACTAGACCCAATCGTACCTCTCCCACAACGAGACTCGAACTAGCAGTTCCTCTTCCTTTACCACCATCATCAATTCATCAACGAGTGATCATTACAACAACAACAACTACAAGGGCTCTGTTAGGATTCAGATCTGCTGCGAGAACGAGATACTTCGCGAACTTAATCATACTGGCCATGTACCTTAATGCCATGATTTCTAGATATCCAGTTGCGCCATGGTCTGCACCAGCCATTAACAGGCACAACATTAAACATTAATGAAGAGAAGTGGATATAGCAGTGGTGTCATGGTTATGGATACTGAAGTTATGGTGTTGGAAGTGGTTTGCAGGCAATGATAATAAAGTAGAGAGTTATGGGTTTAATCTACGACTCATGTTGGTAAGATAATCCTGTACCAAAGCACTATCCCTTTATGGATTAGGAGCATTGTTAAGAAATGAAAAAAAAGGTGATGAAATTTTTTTGGGATGAATTTCAATTTGCTCAAAAGTAAAAAAATGGATCTCCTTTCGCCAATCCATCCAACAAAATAAGGAAGATGGCATTGCAAATAAATTTTAATATTTGGGGTGTTTGGATTGTGAGAAAGTTAAAGAAAAGTGAAAGGGAAAGTAGTAGTTATTTTGATTTTAATTTCTTTAGGTTTTGTTATTTGATGTAATTAATTGCTTATAAGTTTTTTTTTTTTTTAAATTGAGTAATATCATTGGCTTTTGTTAAAAATGAGTTGCTGATATGGCACGTGGAAATGACATTTAATTTTTTTTTTTTAAATTTAAGACATGGACAACCATATCATTATGCTTTTAAATAGAGATGGACAGAAAAGGATTTAGTAATATCCAATTAAAATTTAAAAAGTTTTGTGATATAAATTAAAATTTAGAAATTTTAGTAATATTAGACATAAAATTGAGGGACTATATGTGTAATTTACCCTTGCTCTAGGTGACTCACAAATAGAACTCCATAAGTGGATCGATAGAGTATAAGTGTCACGTGAGTTTTGTTTTGTTCGCCAACTTAGTCCACGTGCGGCCTAGCACACTTAATTCACCCAATGTCAAGGTTGCTAGTAAGCCTTCCCACGAATGCCAAACTCGGCAAGATGGCAGCAAATACGCCAACGCAAGTATGCTTAAGTAAAAGGCACAAAGAGAGCATAAGAGTTTGGAAATGTATGCTTATATTACTATGTTCTCAACCATGTACAAATGAAGAATGAATGGGGTATTTATAGGCATGGATGGCTACTATTCCCACCTCCTTAAGTAAATATTCTAGAATACTATTTATATCCATACATGAGTAGAATATTCTAGAGTAACCTAGTGTATACAAGAAATATCTACACCATTCAAGAGTATTCTAGAGAATTCTACACTACTCTACTTATATCCTTACATGAGTAGAATATCTAGAGTAACTTAGTGTATATAAGAAGTGTCTACACCATTCAAGAGTATTCTAGAGAATTCTACACCACTCTAATATTCTCGGCAAAAATTTTCAGGCTTGAGCTCCACGGTATGACATTCTCCCCCATCTAATCGAGAAATGCCCCGTTGCTTTCTCCTCGTAAGCTTTGATTTGCTCCTCGAATTGTCACAAGTTGCGAATAGGCTCCCAACTTGCCTTACTTTCGGGAAGTCCCTTCCACTTGACAAGAAACTCGATCGTTGTGGGCTGTTAGATTGTGGTACCTTACGATGGGAGATGATATAGTCCACCTCTTTGTCATATTAAGCTCACACATTCAAAGGAGCGCTTTTAGACTTGCCTCGACTTAGGTCATCGAGATCCTCCTTATAAGGCTTTAGCATGCTCGTATGAAAAACAGGATGGATCTTGATGCCTTGTGGAAGTTTCACCTTATATGCTACCTTGACCACACGTTTAATAATGGAGAAAGGTCCATCGTACCTTCTTTTGAGGCCCTAATGAAGTCCATCGGCTTTGCCATGCAAATATAGCTTGACAAGCACCTTGTCCTCTTTCTTGAACTCCATTGGTCTTCTTTTCTTGTCCGCCTACTTCTTCATTCTCTTAGACGCCTTCTCCAAGTAGGCTCGAGCGACATCGGCTTGTTCCTTCTATTCCTTCGCAAGCTTGAAAGCCGGTGGACTTCGACTTGACCAATCCATGGCAAGAATGCTTGGTGTGTAAGGTTGTTGGCCCATGACTATCTCAAATGGACTCTTGCTCATAGATTCAGTTCTTTGCAAATTATAAGAGAATTGGGCAACATCAAGCAACTTAGCCCAATTTTATTGGTTGGCACTCACATAGTGCCTTAAATATAGCTCCAAGAGAGCATTGATCTTCTCAGTTTGCCCATCGGTGCAAGCTTGTAGAGAACTTGAGGTCGGTGCCTAGTAGCTTGAATAATTCTGTCCAAAAACAACCCGTGAAGCGAGCATCTCGATCATTCACTATTGATTTTGGCATACCCTAATACTTCACCACATGCTTCATAAAAAGATGGGTGGCTTCTTCGGCTGTGACGGACTTTGGAGCGGCAATGAAGATGTCATACTTTGAGAATTGATCCACCACCACGAAGATCCATGCACATCCTTCGGACAAATGAGGCCCTATGATAAAATCCATGGAAACATTTTCCTACGATCTCTCGGAAATAGAAAGTGGCTTTAGCAAACCACTTGGGGCTTGTTGCTCTATCTTGTCTTGTTGGCACACAAGACAAGTCCTTACATATGCTTCCACATCCTTCCTCATACTAGGCCAATAGTAGGCAGTCTGCATAAGTGCCATTTTGCGTTGTATGCCTGGATGACCTGTCCATTTACTATCATGGCACTCTTTGATAATCTCCTTCCTAAGATTGTCATAGAGCGGCACGTATAGCCTCATCCTTTTGGTGTAAAGTAATCCCCTTCTAGTCAAAATCTCCGAGTCTTGCCTTCTCAAACAAGAGCCATGAAGTTCTTAGCCATGGAATCATGCTTTAGCCCCTCTTTGATGCACTCCACCAAGTTGCATGTAGGGCGGCTTATATCGGCAAGCTCCCCCTTTCTACTTAGTGATCGACAACAAGGTTTGCTTTATCCGGCTTATACTCCATGACATAGTCAAATTTTGTAAGGAAGTCTTACCACCTAGCTTGCTTCAGAGAGAGCTTCTTTTGTGTTTGAAATTAGCTAGTGGCAACGTTGTCGGTCTTGACAATAAACTTACTCCCAAGCAAGTAGTGCCTCCACATTCGTAAGTAATGCATTATGGCGGTCATCTCCTTTTATTATACCATATACTTCTTTTCAGTGTCGTTGAGCTTGCTATTCTCGAAGCCTATTGGACGCCCCTCTTGCATAAGTACTCCACCGATAGCAAAGTCGAAAGCATCGGTGTAGATCTCGAATGTCTTTGTTTGGTTGGAAAATGCTAAAACTAGCTCCTCCATAGTGGTCTTCTTTAGCCCTTCAAACGCTTGTTGACATTTTGTAGACCAATCCCATGCACGCCCCTTCTTTAACAGATCTGTCAAAGGAGCGACAATGGATGAATAACCCTTAATGAACCTTCGATAATAGTTCACCAAACCAAGAAAGGATCTCAACTCAGTAACCTTGGTTGATGGCTTCCAATCTCGGATGGCCTTCACCTTTAAAACCATCCATTCTTAGCTTTCCAAATGCCAATGATATGCCCAAGGAATGCCACCTCTCGTTGAGCAAATGAGCATTTCTCCTTTTTGACATAGAGCTCGTTGTCGCGCAAGGCTTTGAACACTAGCCTTAGATGCTCCACATGCTCCTCCAAACTGTTGCTATACACAACAATATTGTTAAGATAAACAACAATAAAACGATCAAGGTAAGGAGCAAGTACCTTATTCATAAGAGTACAAATGTGGCTGGTGCATTTGTAAGGCCAGAGGACATGACAAGGAACTCGTGGGATCCATATTTCATCACGCATGCCGTTTTTAGCTCATGTCCCTCAGAGATACGCACTTGATAGTACCCGGATTACAAATCCAACTTGGTAAACCACTTAGCACCACCAAGTTGATTGAAGATGTTGGCAATATGAGGAATGGGGTACTTATTCTTGATGGTGATCTTGTTTAGCACACGATAATCAATGCATAATCGAAGAGAACCATTATGCTTCTTTTGAAATAAAAACGGCGCACCATATATAGCTTTAGATGGCCTAATGTAGCCTGCATCAAGTAGCTCCTTAAGTTGCCTCCTTAGTTCCTCTAGCTCCGGAAGCGCCATACGATAGGGTGCAAAAGCGGGTGGCTTGGCTCCCGGCTCTAACTCAATTGTGGTCCACCTCTCGTCATGGGGAAGCTTCTTTGACAACTCGGGTGACATAACATCTTTGAACTTGTCAAGCATGCCTTGGATAGGACTTGGAAGTTTAGCACCATTATCGTTGGGACCTTCTTCCACCTTGAGGGTTGTTAGAAAGGTTGGCTCCTTCCTTTTCACCCCTTTGGAAAGTTATATAGCCGATACTATCATGTCTTGGCTTACTTCCCTCTTTATAGGCACCATACAAGGTTGGCCATTCTCCATTATGCACATAGTGTTGGTGTATAGAACTAAGAACGCCTTCACCATGTCGAGGAAGTCCATGCCAAGATAGAAACATTAATCATCAATAGGAGCAATGGTGATATCGACCTTACCTTGCCATTGGCCTATACGAATGTTGGTCCCTCTTTGCCATGTACATTGTGTCGGCCCCGGTATCCATCATGGCTTGGATGCTTGTGCCTCCAATATTAGTCTCCATGTACATTCGACCATGAGGCTTTTGCTCCATTTTAGCTTGGATGACATTAAGGAGTCCAAGAGAGGCAATTCTTCGTTCTTCTTCTTGCTTCTCCTCGTCAATGATTACTAAGACTCTAAGATTCCCATGCTTTGGACACTCATAAGCACGATGAGGTCCATCGCAAATTAAGCAAGTAAGCTTTTTCAGAGAAGAACCACCCTTATCTTCATTTCTCCACTTGCCTTTGTCCTTGTATGAAGCCTTGCCATCCTTGGTAGAAGATATTCCCCTATCTCCTCCACCTTTGTCACTTCCCTCATACTTCTTTACCTTAGGCTTAAACGAGTCCTTCTTCTTCAACTCAATTAAGGACTAGTGATCGCCATCACGGTGGCAAGGTCTTGCACACCTTGCCTTTCTAGCTCTAATTAAGCCCACCATGACAAGCCATCGATAAAGGCATGGAATGCTTCTTTCTCTCCTAAGTCAGGAATCTCCAACATCAATTCGGAGAATTCTTTCATATATTCCCAAATGTAGCCATCTCTATGTTGGAGTCGTCGAAGCTTTGACCTTGCCTCCTTCTCGGCATTATCGGGATAGAATTGCTTCTTAAGCTCCCGCATAAAATCATCTCACGTATCAATGGTGCAAAGGCCCTTTTTCACATCCTCGCACATGCGTCTCCACCACACGGTAGCAACATCACTTAAATAGAGAGATACAGACTTTACCTTAGTGGCTTCGTCTACTATGCCCACCGCATCAAAGTATCTCTCCAAGTTCCATAAGAAGTTGTTGATCTCCCTCGCACTCCTAGCCCCACCGTAGGCCTTTGGTTTAGGAGCATCGACTTTATGCATTGTTCTGACTTGCGCTCCCCCATTACTTGCCAACGTGGCCTTGCACAAGTTAAGCTCCACCTCAAGCTTATCGACCTTCTCCATACATTGGACAAGCAACTTCTTAAGAGCCTCGTTGTCCTTTGCTATATTGTCGGTGAAAACATTTAAGGCACCTTGCATCTCCCCACGAAGCTCCTCATCGTCCTCCTTGGACTTTAGCTTCTCGATATGAAGGTCCATGTCTTCGATTTTATCACTCCAATTAGACACGGTAATCTCCACCTTGACTAGCCTTTCTTCCATCACGCCAATCACGTTGCGGGACTTATCCTTACGGCCTTTTCCACCATCCTTTCCTCCTTCCCTTGGAGCGGGAGGAGTGGTAGAAGTGGATTGCTCGCCAACTTTGGCTATAATCTCGTGCAAGAATTTCCAAAGAGCTCAACCACGCTCTGATACCAACTGTCACATGAGTTTTATTTTTATCCGCAAACTTAGTCAACGTGCGGCCTAGCACACTTGATTCACCCAGTGTCAAGATTCTTTGTAAGCCTTCCCACGAATGCCAAACTCGGCAAGATAGTAGTAATTACGCCAATGCAAGTATGCCTAAGATAAAGGCACAAAAGAGAGCACAAGAGTTTGAAAATGTATGCTTATATTACTTTGTTCTCAACCTTGTACAAATGAGGAATGGAGAAGGTATTTATAGGCATGGATGACTACTATTCCCACCTCCTTAAATGAATGTTCTAGAATGCTACTTATGTCCATACATGTCTAGAATATTCTAGAATAATCTATATATGTGTAGAATATTCTAGAGTAGTCTAGTGTATACAAGAAGTATCTACACCATTCTAGAGTATTCTAGAAGGGTCTATACTATTCAAGAGTATTCTAGAGAATTCTACATTACTCTAGTATTCTCGGCAAAAAATTTGGACTTGACCTCCAGAATGTGATACCTGGTTGAAGCTTTTATATAATTATCTAAAATATTGCCTCGATAGTTAAACTCTCACATTGACAGAATTGATTGCTTAGCTATTATCAATACCTATATAATAAAAGTGTTCTGTTGTGAATAGTAGAATTGCAATTCAATTTGGGGGCAAGGGAGTCTTTTCAACCGCGTTAATTTACATATTCAACCCAACTGACCTAACAAACACTTACAAGAACGACGACGTTTCGGTGAGGTTATATTGGTCTTTAC
Organism: Ricinus communis; assembly: GCF_019578655.1. Classification (NCBI taxonomy): domain Eukaryota; kingdom Viridiplantae; phylum Streptophyta; class Magnoliopsida; order Malpighiales; family Euphorbiaceae; genus Ricinus; species Ricinus communis. The sequence goes on along the minus strand of NC_063257.1, from coordinate 34,158,127 downwards.
AATAGTTTCGACAAATACAACCGAAAAGTGTCCATTATTTAGCAATTTATTGAATTGTCCCTTTACATGAGAGCACTAAGAAAAAATCCCACAGGCCAACCAAGTATTTTCACATGAAGAAATAGGAGCATATGACAGTTGTATACTTCTACCCAAATACCACCCCTGCCCATACTATACGGCAGTCGTTCGTGTCATTTCATGAGTCTTGGAAGTCATTTACAAACACAAACTCTTCCCCTCCCTTAACATAATGCAAACACCCCAACAACCCTAAAGAATAACCTATCACAACATATTCCTCTCTTACATTTATCTCAACCTAAATCTTCCCACGTTGTTTGCTTTACTCCTCATAACTAGAAGACTCATATCAACAGTCCTTCTCTTCCTTATGCTGTTGCCATGTTCTTACATTTGTCGTTTCTGTTAAATGTCTTGGATTTGTTATTCCATCTAGATCTATGTTGCCATGGGGTTTCACTGTTGCTCCTACTACTATCTGTCGAGATCTCCATGCGTTTTCATAGATCTACCTCTATTTTCATGGCTTCCAGTTGGAACAAACATCTGGAAATCGTGTCCAGATCTTTCTGTGGCTATAATTACTCATATATTCCTATTCTTACATGCATTTTCTTTTTTATTTTCTTAAAATGAAAAAAGGAAGCTTTCAAAAACTTTTCTTTATGAATTTGTTAGTGTGTTTGATGTTCCTCGGATTCTTTTGGAAAATTATTGTGTTTATGAGATTATTTTGCGGTTTATCATACATCCCTCTTTTTTAAACATATTTTCGTTTTTCTTCCTTAAAAGAAAAATCAAGTCTATAAAAAACTTTGCTTAATGGATATGTTTGCGAGTTGCAAGCTTCTGGTTTTCATTTGGAAAATTTTGCCTTAAAAGATTATTCTGTGTATTGGGACAGTGGGCTGCACTATTGAAATAGCAGGACCTAAACTTATAAGTTTATTGTGGTGTTCTGTATTTTTTTCACTTTGATAATTATAAATTCAACAATTTTTGCCCCTCTTCCTTTTTTACAATTCATGAATTATTGAATTGCATAAGGTCAGGACCAGTATAGTAAAAGCGTTATGGTATGAACAGTATAACCGCAGCTTCATTCTAGAGGTACAAGGGTTTGGATTATTGTAGATGGTTTGTTATTAAGTAGTATATTGATTGTAACACCCGGAATTTTTATATATTTAATAATGAGTTTTTATTTAAGTTAATTTTAGCTTCATTATTATTGGGTTTAATTTGAAATGATTTAATGAAAAATTTAATATTAATCAAATAAATGAGTTATTTTCTATACCCAAATTAGTTTGAAATTTTAAGAAATTATTCAAGTAAATTATTTGAGAAATGATTATATTTTGGTTATTCAAAATTTTCTCAAATGCATATTTATATAAGTAAAATTATATATCAGAAAATTTTGGAAGAAATTATAAAGGATGTTTTTATAAAAGAATTTTGGGAAAATTGGTATTATAATTGATTAGTAGTATTAAATTTTAAGTTGGAAATTGATTATTTAATTTAATTGTGTGTTAGGACTAAATTGGAAATTTATTTTGGGAATAAGGATTGAAAGTATAATATTATTTTTATGGGGTTTTAATGGAAATTTGTGAGTTTGGTATTTTCGTAAATAAATATGTCGGTCAGGGGTATTTTTGTAATTGTATATTTTCAATAATTCGGATTTGGCCCAAATTAAATAGTTAGGGGCTTCATTGAAAGGCTAAAAAGAAGTTTGGGGGTCAAATTGGAATTCTGCGGGATGAAATTGTAAGTAATTAAGGAAGTTGAGGGACCAAATTGTAATAAGAAAAAGTTCGGGGGCCTAATGTCGATATTGAAAGGAAAGAAAATCGGGGAAGAGGAAGAGGAAGAAAGGGAGGAGAGAGGCGTCGGCGTCCATGGTGGATGACGGAGGCTAAGCCGAGGCGGCGTTGGCGTCGGAAGGCGCACGTCAGCAGCGAGCGATGGTGGCGGTGGGCGGTGGCGGCGTCGGCGGGCGGTGGAATCGCGCGACGTGTGGCAGCGGCTTCCGGCGTCGTTCGGCCGTTCCGGTGGCCTTCGGCCGATCTCGGTGGCGATCAACTCCCCTTGGAGAGAGCTTCCTTTTGGCGGCGGCGTCGGTTTAGTGGCCGGAGGAGAGAGTTCCGTGAAGTGGAGGCAGCCGCATTTTGGGCTTTTCCGGCCGAGCTCCGGCGGAGGATGGATGATCGGAGGATGTATCCCGACTCTCCTCGGCTCAAGCTTCGCGATGGCCTTTGGTTTCGTGGCGATCGGGCTTCGTTGGCAAATCGACGGTCGAGATCGTCCGCAAATCTCTCCGGATGATCGGGTGTTAGATCGGAAAATCGGGCGAGGGATCGTCATCGGCCGTCATTGTGAGTCCGATGGTGTGTTCGGATCGTCGATCGGACTCCGGCGGTTGGAGGCGAGTCGACCGAGCGATCGAGTGTCTCGGTAATATTTCTTTGGCCCGTTAATTTTAGAAATTCTTGGTTTAATTGTGTCTATTGGATTATATTGAGTATTTGATGATTTTTGTGAGTAAAAATAATTATGCATCGGTTTACTGCCTCGTATTTTTGTCTTTGTGTGGCGGAGTCGGGAAATAGTGAAGTTTGGGGACCCGATTCCCGTTGTTTAAAATGTTGGATATTGGAAGTGTCCTTCTGGCAGGTCCTGGACCCGTTTTTACGGGGGGTAATGTTCGTGTTGTAGGGGAGGTTCTGCCGGATTTTCGGTAGAATTCTCCCGAGTCGAGATTCTTAGACAGTCATTCCTAGGAGTCTAGACCTAGGATTAATGATCGATTGTCTCAGCGTATTGATAAATTGTTTTCCGTGACTAGATTGTCAGTTCGTTCGGCTCGCTCCTACCGAGGCACCGGAGCAGAGCTAGGAGGTCGCCAATCCTGTGAGTTAAAGTCACTTAATCGTTGCACTATTGCTAAGTCTGAATTTAATATGTTATTTTGAAGGTTTATGCATAATATGGTTATTAGTATCGCAACATAAATAATTTCACTGGATTATTGAAGATAATATAAATATTATTATTAGTAATGTTATAATAATATCAAATATTATCAGTTTTCCACATGAGTTGCATGATGTCTTACTTTAAAATTGTTAATCGTTATTTTGATATAGTTGAATGACTTCTTTAGACAGTAATATTTATTAAATGTGGTGATTGCGATTTGGGAAATGTGGCTTGTAGAACATGCCGCCTTATGGGTTACATCAGGACCGCGTGCGCACCGGTAATGATCCTGGATATAAGGTTATTATGGATTTGTTTGCCCTGATCGAGCATTGCTCTACGAGTGCGGAGTTAAGGTCCCCGATCGAGCGATGCTCTGGCCGGCTTATTTGGAATTCAAGTGTTCAGGCTGGAGGTAAGGACCCTGATCGAGCTTGCTCTCTGGGCGCCAGACCTGTTGGATTAAGAGAGCCGAAAGGCTACTAGAATTTGGGGTTAGGGTTCTATTGAGCCACTCGTCCCGTAAAAGTAAAAATATATTTTTATTTATTCATTTATTTATTTATTATGGTATGATTATAATATGGATTGTATTTACGTGCATGGTTGATATTTTGATTCGAATGATTAATATTTTATGTGAAGGAAATAGTAGGAATGCGATTACAGTATGGTTTGATATCTGATTTGAATAATCTATGTTTTCCGAGAAGAAGCAATAGTCCCTAGATTATTTGATTTTAACTCACTCTCGGGGCAGCGATCTCATTTCTTATTTTTGATTCGTATTTGTTAGTCCTCTCGCGACTCTTATTCAGTATCCGACTCCTTCATCATCGGGTGATGTATTTGATTTGGTATGTAAATTGGTAAATCTTAGATTCTCCGCAGTAGTAATAGTAGATGTATCAGTTGTAAATTTTCTGAGCTTCGGGTCTCGCCTAGTTTTTCTGGTAGACCGAAGTAATTTTGTAAAGTGTAACTATTAAGATAAATTGTGGCTTTAATAATATTAATTTGAGATGAGATTTGTTTAAATCAGTGAGTGTCAGGCTTACTACGGGTTTCGGTGGCCTTAAGCCTACCCATTCCCTAGTGCCGGTCACGGGCCCACGGGTGGGGTCGTGACATTGATCACTTGGTTACTGATGTTCTTTCTTATCTTTAGATTCACGTTGTTATAGCTTGCATGTTTCTACATGCAATAACATATGACACGTGCCTTTTTGTGATTTGCATATCCTTAGAGTTGGATTATTGATTGCATTTGATTAAAACAATTGGATCTGAAGGTTTATATTATATGCACTGTAATATCCGTAATTTTTAAATTTTTATTTATATTTATTTTTGACATTATTTTAATAAATAAATATTTTAAAGTTATATTGAGTATTTAATAAAATATTTTAATAACTGATTAATATAGGCATCATTTAATTTAATTTTTTCAAATAATCATATTACATTAATTTAGTGAATCTTAAATGTTTTGTGATTAAATAAAATAATAATAATAAAAATATAAATTAATATTTTATTAAATTAATTTTAATATGTATATTTATCTTTAAAATATAAAATGGACCCAAATTATATTATTTATTTTCTATTGGAATGATGAATTATAATTTTAATATGTTTAAAACTAATGTTAATGTATTTTACTAAGTACCAGGTTAAAGTATATATATATATATATATATATATATATATATATATATATATATATATATATATATATATATATATATATATATATATGTGTGTATATGAGTATAAATAAATAAAATAATTAATCTAATGGATGTTACTCGAGCAAAATAATAATAAGGGACTTAAGATCATCTTATTTATAAAAAAAATTGTTGCTTTTGGTCCCTGCAACAAGGACCCATACTTTTTCCATTTCTTTCTTTCTTCCCCGACGCCACTACCCACCTTCTTCTCCATTTTCACTATTTCCAGCCATTTGCACCACCACCCAGCATCTTCTCTTCCTCTTCTTCCTCTTTCCTTGCCGACACCAACCTTCTCCTTTATTTCTCACCGGAAAATCGGAGTAAGGTGGAGGAGAAAACGTTCTTCCTCGTTGTCGGTGCTAGAGCAGCCACTTGCCAGCATTTTCCGGCCAAACTGACCTCGTAATCGACTTCCCCCCTTCCAAAATCTTAGGACAGCCCCTCTTCACCATCCAACAGTCGCGTCCAGCTCATCCATGCCACATCGGAGCAAATTCTTCTCCATCTATATCTGGCATTTTTTTATGAGAACTAGGCTGCCATTTTTTTGTATTTGGACTCCACGTGTCTAAAGTTTCATGTAGGCTCCTCTAAATTCGAATTGTAACTCGGTTGACTATACTGGCTTTTGGACTTTGCTGTTTTTGGACACGTAAAATTTTAAATTATTTTTGCTGGTAAAAATTTATTTAGAGTTAATAAATTAATTAAAAATTTTAAAAAATATTATCACTATTAATTATTAATTATAAATAATTAATTAATTTAGCTAAATTAATTGTTAGATTAATTAAAAATATTGTGAATTAATTAGTGGAAAAAAATAAAATTATTTGGCCTTGTAATAATTGTGGCTATGAATAACTAAATTAAAATTCTAAAAAATTATTTGTGATTTGGATTGTAAAATAAATATTAATGTCGGACTATTATTTATTAGTTGTGAACTATGCTATATGGCGGAGTCGGAAAAATGATGTAGATATGGGTGACTCCACTCTTGTTAAATATTTGAAGAATATTAGAAATATTCTTAACAGGTTCTGTACCCGTTGTATGGAGGGCAAACGTCCATATTTTAGGGGAGGTTCTGCCGAATTTTCGGTAGAATTTTCAACTCGGGATTCTTAGACAGTCAAATCTAAAAGTCTAGGCCTAGGATTATTTATCAAATATTCTTTTAATTTATTGATTAAATTATTTCCGTGAATAGATAATCTGATAGTTCAACTAGTTCCGCCAAAGGCATAGGAGTAGCTAAAGGAAATTCAACAGAGCTGTGAGTTAAAATCGTATAATTAATGGTGCACGTGTCATGTCACTATCTAATACAATGTTATTTAATTATTATTATTAATATTTCTTTATTATTATTATTATTATTATTATTATTATTATTATTATTATTATTGTCTCTATTTTATCACTATTATTATATATACTATGAATATTGCATATAACCATAATTTCATTTAATCTAATGCTATTCAATTTTAGCATTTAATATTAAATTGAGTAATTCTATGATTGTCTATGATTTATGTTATTTTAATATTATTGATACTAAGATTGTACTATAACTCGGGATGACACGATAGTAGAACATGTCACCTGATGGGTTGCATCAGGACCACGTGCATACCGGTATAAATCAGAGACACGTAACAAGGGAATATCTATGTGACGTGTACTGGTCGAGCTTCGCTCTTTGGGCGCCGGCTATATTGGTAATTAAGTGATCATATTAGATTTAAGGACCCTAGTCGAGTTTTGCTCTCCGGGTGCCAATCTTATTAAAAATAATAGATCGATTGCTGATAGAATTGGAGTATAGGGTTCTGTTGATGTTCTCGTTATGTATTTTATTAAATTAAAATTTTCTGAAATATGATATGACGTGCATTTTAATTATTTCATGATAGTTTATATTTATTTAATTAATTATATTTATAATAATGGTTGTATTTGTTTTGGATTATATGATTTTAACTTACTCTCGAGACTGACAGTCTCAAATTAAGTTTTTTAGGAAACAATTAGGTTATCTGCAGTTCCTCTCATTTTGGCAACCCGACTCTTTCCTTTCTCGGGCTTAACATAACTGTTTTTCTTATATTTCTAATTATGTAAAATTCTAGATACTCTGCAGTATTCGCATTCAAACTTATTATTTCTATTCGACATGATGAACAACCTGATGATGTATTAACTTTATTATTATTGATAAATCAGTATAAATTCTATTATAATTACATGGATGAAATATTGATATATTGAACAAAATTATATTTTAATTAAGTTATTGTTTAATCAGGCTTGCTATGGATTTCAGTGGCTTTACGCTTACCCATTTTCTAGCGCCGGTCACGGCCTACAGATCAGCCACCCTTGTCTTCCTTCCTCGTTGTCCGTGCTAGAGCAGCCGCCCTTGTCTTCCTTCTTCCACTTGCCTTTGTCCTTATATAAAGCCTTGCCATCCTAGGTAGAAGATCTTCCCCAATCTCCCCCACCTTTTTCACTTCCCTCGTACTTCTTTACCATAGGCTTAAACACCTTCTTCTTCAACTCAATTAAGGACTCGGCGATCGCCATTGCAGTGTCATAGACTTGCACACCTCACCTTTCTAGCTCTAATTGAGTCCACCATGAAAAGCCATCGATAAAGGCATGGAATGCTTCTTTCTCTCGTAAGTCAGGAATTTCCAACATCAATTAGGAGAATTCTTTCACATATTCCCGAATATAGCCATCTCTATGTTGGAGTCGTCGAAGCTTTGACCTTGCCTCCTTCTCGGCATTATCGAGATAGAATTGCTTTTTAAGCTCTCATACAAAATCGTCCTATGTCTCAATGGTGCAAAGGCCCTTTTTCACATCCTCGCACCTATGTCTCCACCACACGATAGCAATATCACTTAAGTAGAGGGATACAGACTTTACCTTAGTGGCTTCGTCCACTATGCCCACTGCATCAAATTATCTCTCCAAGTTCCATAAGAAGTTGTCAATCTCCCTTGCACTCCTAAGCCCACCATAGGCTTTTAGTTTAGGAGCATCGACTTTGTGCACCATTGTGAATTGCACTCCTCTACCACTCGCCAACGCGGCCTTGCACAAGTTAAGCTCCACCTCGAGCTTATCGATATTCTCCATGCATTGGACAAGTAACTTTTTAAGAGCCTCATTGTCCTTCGCTACATTGTCAATGAGAATTTTTAAGGCACCTTGCATCTCCCCACGAAGCTCCCCATCGTCCTCCTTGGACTCTAGCTTCTCGATGCAAAGGTCCATGTCTTCAATTTTATCCCTCCAATCGGACACGGTAGTCTCCACCTTGACTAGCCTCTCTTCCATCATGCCAACCACGTCATAGGAGTTATCCTTACGGCCCTTTCTACCATCCTTTCCTCCTTCCCTTGGAGTGGGAGGAGCGGTAGAAGTGGATTGCTCACCAACCTTTGCCATAATCTCGTGCGAGAATTCCCAAAGAGCTCAACCATGCTCTGATACCAATTGTTACGTGAGTTTTCTTTTGTTCGCCAACTTAGCCCACGTGTGGCCTAGCACACTTGATTCACCCAATGTCAAGGTTGCTAGTAAGCCTTCCGACGAATGCAAAACTCGGCAAGCTGACAGCAATTACGCCAATGCAAGTATGCTTAAGTAAATGGCACAAAGAGAGCACAAGAGTTTGGAAATGTATGCTTATATTACTATATTCTCAACCATGTACAAATGAGGAATAGGTGGGGTATTTATAGGTATGGATGGCTACTATTCCCACCTCCTTAAGTGAATGTTCTAGAATACTGTTTATATCTATACATGAGTAGAATATTCTAGAGTAACCTAGTGTATACAAGAAGTGTCTACATCATTCAAGAGTATTCTATAGAATTCTATACTACTCTAATATTCTCGGCAAAAATTTTGGACTTGAGCTCCACTGTATGACATAAGGCTCTGTCCCGATTTGCCTACCCTAGGTGGAAACCTAGAAATTCAAAATTTTTTAGGGAGATTTTTGCATCTCAAACAACCCAAACATTAGTCCAAGATGACAAAACCAATGTCCAACATAAAAACTTATCAAAATACATTTTAATTGAGGTTTAAACACTTCTTTAACATTAATTAATTAAGGAGCATCGTAATCCAATAATTTCCTTTTTTCAAAATTGGACATAAAACTAATTTTACCATAATTCATTAACTAAAATTAAAATTGGATACATATATCACAAATCCAATATGCCATAATCTCAAGCAACAAATTGCCCAAGTATTTGAACAAAGATAATACACAATCATATTATGATTTTAACCAAAAAACCTACTTAATTTGGAAATCATAATCTAAACACAAATCAAACCAATTAAACATAGTCGTAACTCCAAATAATTCTTAAGAATAATCAACAGTACATCAATTTCACTTTGTGGATACTAATTAATAAAATCTCAAATTACATTCCTAAAATTCCCAAACTTAAGTTTTATAACCTTTGATATTCCATAGAAGAATCCTCTACTCTTGATCATGCAAGCTTGATGATCGGTCCAAATTATATATAGATATTTAAGGGTATTTTAGAGCTTTAATGATATATTTCTATATATAATATGGTGATAATATGTGTTTTTACCTCACTTTAGTTTTTTTTTATCTAAATTCAGAAAATAATCACCAAAGAGAAAGTTTTGAGCTAAAAACACACTAATGGGCTTTAAATAGACTGCGGCTGTAAAAGGCTTGAAAATAAGACATGTGGGCTACCAATAGCGCGGGCCTAGCCGAATTCATTAAGGCCTAAGAAGAGGGAATTAAGTAGTTATGATGTTTAGGACAATAAAAGATAATTATAGTAGTTATATGCTGAGAGAAGAACTCTAAGAAGAGGATCTCTATAAGAAATACAGATTAATTAAAAAAAATATTCTTCTACTACTATTCTCTTTGAAGGAAGGCTTTTATTATTCTCTCTATAGGAATTTCTACAGTTTATCATTTTCTCCATCTAGTTAGTCTTGTTACATTATTCTTTCAAGAATCAAAGAAGCTTTTTAAAGACGTGGAGAGAGGATTAATCTTCTTCATTCCTTGAAGGACCTTTGAATTTTGAGGGAGTTTTAATTTTTTGTTTCTTTGTATCTTATGTCTTTCTATTTAATTACATGACCATTGAATTAAGTATGTCAGACTAAGTCCATAAGTGTTTAGTTTGCCTTTTTACTTATATATGAACCTTATATATTAGAAGTTTAATAAATGATTTATTTACCTTCATATATGTATTAGTTTCATCTATTATTATTGGTTGACCATCATATCAATTTAGTAGTAATATTTGTTATGAAAATCTTTAGGTTAAAAGTATTAGAAACATCATCTTTACTTTAATCTATGTTGGTATAAGAAATCTAGGTTGCATAATTAGCTTGAGTGACTTAGGGAAAAAACACATCACCATCTCATTCATTAGATTTGGACTTAAGAGAAATAAGGGGATTACTAAGTATAAGCTAGACTAAATGCTAGTTTATCATATAGTTCATATTAATCACTCTAGTTGTATATTTATTTTCTAGTTATTTAATTTCTTTTATAAACCTCAAGATCATGCTCAAAACATTGGCTTAGAGTGTTTAGATTTACTTTTAGTATTTTGTGTAATAGTTGGTTTTTATAATACATGTTCTACAATTTCTTATAAGATCGACATCGTTGTGGACTTACCCGTGCTATCATTCGGTTCATATACTTGCGAGTACTAATTTAGATACATCACTTAAAAGGGAGAGTTGTAGAGAGGAGAAAAAAAGAAAAGAAAAGAGGAATAAAATGAAAAAAAGGGATTTTTTTTATACATATTAGTTTTTCTATTCACTTGCCTTGCACGTGAATATTAATTATTTGACTTATTATAATTTAAATTATAAAATTATGTATATATATTTGAATTTATTAGTATAAATATTTATAGTATTAAGATAATGATAAAAATATTTTTATATAGTAAATTCATTTTTAAATGAACTTATTCTTGAATTATGGAATTTATATTAATTATTTGTATAGCTATCAATAAGTATATTTAATATATTATTAAAGAAAAATCAAGATTTACAAAAAGCATATTAATATAATTTAATAATTATACAATTTAAAATAATTATATTTAGAAATAAGTATAAAACAGTAGCATGTGGTAGAGATGGATCCTCCACAAAATCCTTATTGAATTGGGATTTCATGATCAATGGATCTATTGGGTCATGCAATGTATAACTACTATCAAATACTCAATCTTGATCAATGGGATACCAACTAAACCCTTTCATCCAACCCGTGGGCTCCGTCAAGGAGACCCACTTTCACCATATTCTTTTTTATTTATTTTTAATATCTTGGCAGGTTTGATTAAGTAGGCTAAGGAAAGAAGGTCGGCTTCAAGGGTTACAAATTGATTGTCATTGTCGGGTCTTAACAGATTCCTTTAGATGATATTATTTTATATGGGCAAGCTACTAAGTCCAAAGCATAGGCTTTTACAACTACTATTGAGTTATAGAGTTTTAGCCTAGGGTTAGAAGGTTAGTTTGGACAAGTCTAAGATTGCTTTCAATAAAGGTACTCCCCCACACTGCAAGTGTGAGATTATTGCAATGATGGGTTTCAAGGAAATGGGAAGGTATCTCGGTCTCCCGTCTTTCTGGGTAAAGTAAAGAAAAAGAGGCTCTTAAGTTCTTAAAGGATAGAATTAGAAAGAAAACATAAGGCTGGAAACAAAAGATGTTGCTTAAGCACGATGTGAAATTCTCATTAAGGCTATTCTAACTGCTATCCCGGCTTACTCAATAGCGATTCTCAAGTTTCCTAAAGGCTTTTATAAAGATTTGAATAGCTTAGTGACAGAATCTTGGTGGGCAACAAAAACATTGAAGGAAATAAAATACATTGGAAGAGTTGGATATCCTTACAAGGACCAAAAAAATCAAAGTGGCATGGGTTTTAGGGATTTTAAGTAATCAACGGAGCTAGTTGGCTAAGCAATGATGGAGATTAATCCCCGATCAAGATAAACCTTGGGCTCAGCTCATCAAAGGTCAGTATTTTCTCTTTGATAACTTTTGGACAGGGAGAAGAGGCAACAAACATTCTTGGCTTTGGGGGAGTTTATTCGAAGGTAGAGATGTTTTGGAAGGTGGCACCCAGTATAATATAGGTCAAGGTGATGACATCCTTATTTGGGAGGACAAATGGATCTCAAACCTTGCTAATTGCAAGCTTCACTCTTAGACCTGCCAATATTGAGTTATTTATGGTGGCAGAACTTATGACTTCAAACAATCGAGTTGAGACAGAACTAAAGTTGTCAGTATTTGTTCAGCTGAGGAATGCAAAGGTGTGCTTTGAATTCCAGTTACAACAACAGGGCAAAAGGATCGGTTGGTATGGCATTTTAAAATAAATGGTGTTTACACAGTCAAGTCGGGCTCCTTCGTGCTCCGAGGATCGACCTAGCTCATCCTCCTCACCTCTAGAGAAACTTTGGAAGTTTATTTGGTCTACCAAAGCCCACCAAAAGTCCTTCACTTAATTTGAAGAGCTGCCACAAACTCTCTCCTAATTAGAGTTAACTTGATGAAGAGAAAGATTATCTCTAGCCTTTTATGCCCTATTTGCGGTGCGAAAGAAGAAATAATTAAACAGTCGTTGTTCTTGTGCAATCCAGCCAGGTGTCACAGCCCGCCTAATCTTGGGCAAGGCAAGGCTTTCCATGGGCAGAAATATGCCCAACATATGCCCAGCTCGAAAGCTGCAGCCTAGCCCAAGTTGGCTGCCCAAGGAAACCAAGGGAAGGATCTAGAGATTGTTGGAGGATGCAAGGCTTTGTGCAAGCCAAGGAGCTGCCTAGAAGCTTCCTTTGTTTGTACATAGAGTAGCTTCCAAAAGAAGCCTTGTACATATGTAACTTGTAGAAAATTCTAGAAGAATGAATTCTAGCCACAAGTTAAGGAGGTGGGAAGCCTATAAATACCCCCTCCATCCATCATTTGTAACATACAAGAACAACAAGTGCTCTCCATATTTTCAAAAGCTCAAGTGCTCTTAACTCTCTACCCTACCCAAGTCCTAAACCCTGCTGCTTACTTTGCTCACCTAAAATTGCTCCTAACTCTCATCTAGGCTTACTTAGTTCAACTTTGTCAAGCAAGTTAACTAAGTGTCGCACGACTTCGCTAACTTCTAAGCCGAAGTTTTGTGACAGGTGGTATCAAAGCAACGGTTTGAATCCTAGGGCGTGATGAACAATGATCACAGCCTAGACGGGGCAAATCTAAGGCTCCAACACACGAGCCTGTCAAGTCCCGAGTTGCTAGCCTTGAGAAAGATTTGGCTAGTGTGACTTTGACTATTGGCGAGCTTAGTGATCAGGTTGACAACCTCATCCACGAAAATATGGAGATCACAAGGGCTGCCAAGGCCATGATCGAAGATCTTGGCAAAGCCTTTCAGGGATAACTACACTCCCTTAGGGAGGAGTTCGTCGACCAGCAAAAGACCCTACGAGATGAGCTGAAAGAGCTTCGTAGGGAGATGGATGCTTTTCATCGAGGTAGTCCACCCTCGACAAGCACAGCTGCCACTACTAGTTCCGCTGCCCTGCACGGATTGAAAGTCCCTAAGCCTGCCATGTACAATGGCACACGCAACGCCACTATGGTGGAAAACTTCTTGTTCGGGCTTGATCAATACTACGATGCGATGAACGTCACAGATGACTTCTCGAAGATTAGCAATGCTGCCATCTTCCTAAGGGAGTCCGCCCAACTCTGGTGGAGAAGGAAACATTCCGATAGGGAGAAAGGGCTTTGCATAATCAACACGTGGGAACAGTTCAAGACCGAGCTCCGCAAGCAATTTATGCCTCACAACACCAATAATGAGGTACGAAGCAGGTTGCGTAGGCTAAGGCAAACAGGAAGCATTGCCAAGTACGTCAAGGAGTTCACAACTCTCATGCTAGAGATTCCAGACCTAACCGACGATCAGCTCCTCTTTGATTTCAAGGACGGGTTGAAAGATTGGGTGAAGATGAAGCTCGAGCGATATGGAGTGCAGACCCTTAATGAAGTAATTGCCGCAGTAGAGAACCTCAAGGACTACACTACTCAAGACAAGGGCAAGAAGTCTAGCTCTTCCAAGAGTGGGGGAGGCCAAAAGAGGGACTTCAACAAAGGCAAGGAGAGTGGCTACCAGAAGTCTTCTGGCGGCAACTCAAAGCACGGCAAAGGCTCGTCGCACAAGGAAAAACTTGTTGCCTCTAAGCCGCCCAAGCCTTGCTTCATTTGTGACAGACAACACTGGGTGAGGGACTGCCCAAATCGAAAGGTGATGAATGCCATCGTGGCAGAATTCAACAAAGATAGCTGCCAAGAAGAACCCTAAGCTGGCATGGGTTCTCTACAGCACTTAGGTGCGCTGTCAAAGCTCCTCTCTCGCTCCGTCTCCAAGGAGAGAGGCCTGCTTTACGTTGATGCTTCCATTGAGGGCAAAGCTGCCTGCCCCATGCTCGATACGAGTACTACGCACAACTTCATGGACGTGCACAAGGCGAAGTGCCTAGGCCTGAAGCTATCCAAAGGAGTCGACACGATTAAGGCTGTCAATTCGGAGGCAAAGCCTGTGCATGGCATTGCGAAAAATGTGAAGGTGCAAGTTGGTGGTTGGCAAGGTACGCTAGACTTTACTGTTGTGCCTATGGATGATTTTTAAACTGTCTTTGGTCTAGCATTCTTCTACAAAGCCTATGCCATTTCGGTCCCTCCCATGAGCTCTCTAGTGATCCTCGACGTTTCCAAGCTTCGAGTGATCCTCTTGAAGAGCATGGCGAGATCCAAACCCACTATGATTTCTGCCTTGCAATTCAAGCGGGGTCTTAAGAACGAGGAGTGTTACGTTGCAACCATGAGGGAGCTCAACGATGAGGATGATGTTGAGCAATCTGCCCTACGTTTGCCATAATCCATCGAAGCAGTCCTTGACGAATACAAGGACATGATGCCCCCGAAGCTGCCGCAAAAGTTGCCACCAAAGCAAGATGTGGATCACCACATCGAGCTCGAGCCTGGTGCGAAACCTTCTACCATGGCACCCTACCGCATGGCACCTCTAGAGCTGGCTGAGTTGAGAAAGCAGCTCCAAGACCTACTTGATTCGGGCTATATCTAGCCATCGAAGGCCCCATATGGTGCGCCAATCCTCTTTCAAAAGAAGAAGGACGGTTCGCTACAGATGTGCATAGACTATCAGGCTTTAAACAAGATTACCATCAAGAACAAGTATCCAATCCCCTTGATTGCTAACTTGTTAGATCAATTGGGGAAGGCTCGATATTTCTCAAAGCTGAATTTGCGGTCTGGTTACTACCAAGTCCACATCGCACCTAGTGATGTGCCGAAGACAGCATGCGTGACATGATATGGAGCTTTTGAGTTCTTGGTCATGCCTTTCGACCCCTGCCACTTTCTGCACACCCATGAACAAGGTACTCCATCCCTTTCTTGACAAGTTTGTGGTTGTTTATTTGGATGAGATTGTTGTATAAAGCAACAGTCTTGAGGAACATGTGCAACACCTCAAGCAAGTCTTCCAAGTACTCCGCGAACACGAGCTGTATGTGAAGGGCGAGAAATGCTCATTCGCGAGAGAAGAAGTGGAGTTCCTTGGTCATCGAATCAAGGATGGCAGGTTAATGATGGATCCATCAAAAGTTAAAGCCACCCAAGAATGGCAACCTCCTTCCAAGGTGCCCGAGTTGCGATCTTTTTTTGGGCTGGTGAACTATTATTGGCGGTTCATCAAAGGCTATTCTGCCGTTGCCGCTCCATTGACAGAATTACTCAAGAAGAATAAGGCATGGAATTGGGGTGAGGAATGCCAAGCTGCATTCAAAGCCTTGAAAGATGCCGTGTCAATGGAGCCAGTCATGATGCTGCCTGACTACGGAAAACCATTTGAGGTGCACACGGATGCCTCGGACTATGCCATTGGAGGCATCCTCATGCAAGATAGGCACCATTTCGCCTATGAAAGCCGCAAGCTCAATGAAACGGAAAGACGGTATACTATCCAAGAGAAGGAGATGACTGTCGTCGTCCACTGCTTGCGCACATGGAGACACTACTTGCTCGGCAGCAAGTTCACTATTTTAACGGATAATGTAGCTACAAGCTATTTCCAGACTCAAAAGAAATTGAGTCCTAAGCAAGCATGCTGGCAAGATTTCTTGGCCGAATTCGACTACAAGCTTGACTATAAGCCAAGCAAAGCCAACGTTGTCGCTGATGCGTTGAGTAGAAAGGCGGAGTTGGCTTCCATTGCTGCTAGCACGCCGAAGAGCGACTTCCTTAGTCGTATCAAGGAAGGAATGCAGCAAGACACTTTGGCCAAGAGCATCATCAAGCTGGCGATCGAGGGAAAAACTCGACGATTTTAGGAGAAAGATGGCCTTCTCCTCACTATTGGCAATCGAGTCTATGTGTCGAAGTGGGGAAACCTGCGGAGAGAAATCTTGAAGGAGTGCCATGACTCCTTGTGGGCTGGACTTCCCGAAATGACTCGCACACTTGCATTAGTCCAGTAAAACTACTACTGGCCGCAACTTAAGGATGATGTGGAGGCCTATGTTCAGACCTGCCTTATATGCCAACAAGACAAGGTGGAATAACAATAGCCTGCTGGCCTACTTGAACCTCTTCCTGTCAGTGAAAGGCCGTGGGAGAGTGTCTCAATGGATTTCATTGTGGCCCTACCGAAATTGGAAGGGTTCGGAAGCATCATGGTTGTCGTGGATAGATTTAGCAAGTATCCTACTTTTATCCCCACCCCAGCGGACTGCAAGGTAGACGAGGCAGCTCGCCTCTTCTTCAAGAATGTTGTGAAGCTGTGGGGCTTACCGAAGAGTATAATCAGCGATAGAGACCCTCGGTTTACCAACAAGTTTTGGCGAGAGTTGTTCAAGTTGCTGGGCACAGACCTCAACTTCTCCACAAGCTTTCATCCGCAAAGCGACGGCCAAACGGAAAGGATTAATGCTTTGTTGAAACTCTACCTAAGGCACTATGTTAGTGCTCATCAGCGAGATTGGGCAAAACTGCTTGACGTAGCCCAATTCTCGTATAACCTCCAAAGGAGCGAGTCCACGAGTAAGAGTCCCTTCGAAGTCATTATGGGACAGCAGCCGTTAACGCCAAATGCCATTGCTGCTGGCTATGGAGGAGCCAACCCTTCCGCCTATAAGTTTGCAAGGGAATGGCACGAAGAGGCGGACATAACAAGGGCATGCCTCGACAAAGCAACAAAGTGCATGAAGAAGTGGGCTGACGTGAAGAGATGCCCCAAGGAATACAGCGCTGACGAGTTGGTGATGGTGAAGCTGCTTCCTAATCAGTTCAAGTCCCTCCGCAAAGTACACAAAGGCTTGGTTAGGCGATATGAAGGCCCGTTCCCAGTCGTGAAACGTGTTGGTGCTGCTGCCTACCAGCTCCAACTGCCTTCGAGACTAAAAATCCATAATGTCTTCCATGTGAGTATGCTCAAGCCATACCACGAAGGCAAGGAAGACCCCAGCCGTGGCGAATCTAGAAGAGCTCCAATAGCCGTTGTCACCGAGTTCGATAAGGAGATTGAATGCATCCTTGTGGATAGAGTAATAAGAAGAAGAGGAGTTCCCAACTACACTGAATACTTGGTGAAGTGGAAAAATTTGCCCGACACCGAGGTTACGTGGGAACGTGAAGATTTGCTATGGCAATTCCCCGAGCATATCCAAAATTATAAAGCTCAAGGCGCGACGAGGACGTCGCGAGATTGAGTGGGGGAGGGTGTCACAGCCCGCCTCATCTTGGGCAAGGCAAGGCTGTCCATGGGCAGAAATATGCCCAATATATGCCCAGCCCGAAAGCTGCAGCCTAGCCCAAGTTGGCTGCCCAAGGAAACCAAGGGAAGGATCTAGAGATTGCTGGAGGATGCAAGGCTTTGTGCAAGCCAAGGAGCTGCCTAGAAGCTTCCCTTATTTGTACATAGAGTAGCTTCCAAAGGAAGCCTTGTACATATGTAACTTGTAGAGAATTCTAGAAGAATGAATTCTAGCCACAAGTTAAGGAGGTGGGAAGCCTATAAATACCCCCTCCATCCATCATTTGTAACATACAAGAATATATACAAGAACAACAAGTGCTCTCCATATTTTCAAAAGCTCAAGTGCTCTCAACTCTCTACCCTACCCAAGTCCTAAACCCTGCTGCCTACTTTGCTCACCTAAAATTTCTCCCAACTCTCATCTAGGCTTACTTAGTTCAACCTTGCCAAGCAAGTTAACTAAGTGTCGCGCGACTTCGCTAACTTCTAAGCCGAAATTTCGTGACACAGGGCTCCCCTGGTTCCTAGGGGAGTTAGGATATCAACCCCTGTAGGGCAAGTTTGACATCCTTTTGAAAATGGTGGTATAACATTTGTGAGCTTATGAAAGACATTAAGGAGGATGTTATCATCACTAAGATCACTTTAACCTGCTGGCATATCTGATTAAGCTGCAACGATGTGATCTTTAATGACAATACTCCAAACCCTCACTCTACAGTTCTTAAGATTTTCAGAAATGTGAACACAATGTTTTTGGCATTAAAGGAAAACCAACTCAAATGCGGCTCAGGGTAACCAACTCACCTCCCAACCCTTGCAACTTGAGCTCTGCAGGTTGTCGAATCCTCCCCCTATGGGTTTTGTTAAAATTAATACTGATGTGGCCTGGACTTAAAAGACACCCCTACACGGGGGGCGATTGTGGTGAGGAATTACACGGGTAAATTAATTGATGGCACTTCTTCCCTTTTTGGTGTAAGTCTGCCACTGTGGGTGAGGCTCTAGTTTTGCGTGGAGCTTGTTGTTTTGCCAAGAGGATAAGTGCTACTCAAGTTCTTTTTGAAATAGACGCCAAGGTAGTTGGAGAAGCCACGAAAGACCCCAACTTTCAGAATTAGGAGTTGGACATTATCATTCGAAATATCAACTACCAGTTGACTTCTTTTAGTAATGCTTCTATTAGTGTTCTGAAACGATTAGCCAATTGTGTAGCTGATTGGGTAGCAAGGAATTTTATGTTTTCTAGCCTTTGTTTTTATCCTCCTCCAGTTTTGGAGGACTTGTTGTATCGAGACTGCCTTTCTAGGGGCTGATTGAAAAAAATTTCATCTTTAAAAAAAAAAATAATAAAAGATCTAATAGGCCAATCGATCGACCCAATTATTAATAACTATTGCATTGCATTAAAGTAAATTTAATAGTATTAATATATCCTTAAAAAATCTAAAAAAGAAAATTAAAAACCATAGCCTGTAAAACTGATCTGAGACTGACAGTGGCCTTTTTCATTCTTTAACATGCAATAAACGTTATCAAATTTCATAAACAACTAAATGAATGCCCTAGCGGCTCATTTTAATAAAATAAAAATTATAAGATTATAAATTGAATAATTTTATATAATAGACACTTAGTAAAATACTAAAACTATTTAAAATGATTTTATAATTAAATTTTAAATTTTAAAATTATAATATATAATTTCTAATGAGTTTTTATTATATATCAAGCATATATAAAATATTTTACATAGAATGTATAAAAATTTACTTATGTATATTGTGAGCGATTTAATAATATAAAATGACTTTCTACGTTCAATGATAAAATATAGTATATAATTTTAAGATATCAAATGAAAATAATATACTACATATAAAAGAATTTAATTTTTTTTACTAATTATTAATTTTATTATTTTAAATATAATTAACAATTATCTATTAACTAAAATAATTTTAAATAATCTAATATTATTTGAATACGTCAAACAATAAGTAGTTTAAAATTTATATACATATCTAGTAAGTAAACATAAATAATCGTATGTAAAATAATTGAATTCAATTAATAATAATAATAATAATAATAATAACCTTATATTGAATATAAGTAAAATCTTAGAATGAATGTGAGTGCGTATCTATATATAAAAAATATTTATGAGCATTGAAAAGAATATAAAGAAAAATATTCATTCATCTTGTAGAAGAGAAAAAACTTTAAATAAGGAGTTACATATTGATGTCTATCAATATGTACTTGTAAGTATATGAACTGTTCCTATCGCAAGAGTAAGTTTACTACGAGGTCAATCTTATAAGGAACTGCATAACATTATTATAAAGACCAACTATCATACAAAAATACTGAAAATAAATCTAAACAATTTAAATCAATATTTTAGGAAAGTAATATATCCATAAAACAAATACAATAAACTATAAAATAAATATGAAATGATTATGATATATAAAAACTATATGATAAAACTCGTATTTAGGCTAGCTATTTACTTAGTAACCACTCAAACTAATGATGCAACTAAAGTTTCTTATACCAATATATATTAAAGTAATTATGGTGTCTTATAATACATTCAACCTCAATATTTTTATAACAAATATTATTATCAAAATATGAGGGTCAACTAATAATAATAATTGCAACTAATAAAAATATAAAGGTAAAGAAATTACTCATTAAATAAATAAATAACAAGGCTCATACATAAATAAAAAAGACTAAACTAAACACTTATGAAACTGGCCTGACATACTTAATCAAAGGATCATTGTA
Organism: Ricinus communis; assembly: GCF_019578655.1. Classification (NCBI taxonomy): domain Eukaryota; kingdom Viridiplantae; phylum Streptophyta; class Magnoliopsida; order Malpighiales; family Euphorbiaceae; genus Ricinus; species Ricinus communis. The sequence continues at coordinate 34,137,640 of NC_063257.1, read as the reverse complement.
ATTAAATAGAAAGAAGTAAAAATAAGATAAAAATTAAAAGCTCCCTTGAAATCCAAAATCCTTTAAATAGAAAGATGATTGGTCCTCACTCTTCACTTCTTGAAAACCTCCTTAGATGAATAATTAAAATAAAATATTTTTGAAAGATGAACTGTAGAGAATTGCAGAGAGAGGAATAATAAATAGATGCATATTGAATGTATATCTGGTGTATAACTGATCTCCAGTACTTGTAGAGATTTTTCTTAAAGAGTCTTTTTCCAAGTACAAAATTTCTAAGAGTTATCTCCGACAACTCTTAACTATCCTAAATATAACAAACAACTAATAATGGTCCATAATTACATAAAAGATTTAATTAATTCTCCCTTGGGCTTTGCATAATTCGGCTAGACCTATGAAATTAGTAGTCCACACGTCTTTAATTCTGGGTCTTGGCAGCTTTATTTAAGCCCATTTGGTAGTATTTAGCTCATATTTTCTCTTTTTGGCTAATAATACCTGAAATTGAATAATAAAGCTAAAGTGAGGTAATAAACACATATTTCTGTATATTATGTATATAAAACATATAATTAAAGCACTAAAATACTCTAAATATATATATAATATGAACTTATCAAATACCCCACATTTAAACATTTACTTGTCCTCAAGTAAATAACAACTTAAGAATTAACCTTTGTATAAACAATGAAGGACATTCATACTCAGCTTAAAGATATTACTCAAAAGAATCTCCCTAATACAAATACCCTCGAATCGTAAAAAAATTCTTTAAAAATGTAAACTCAGCTATTGTTAGTTAAAAGATTCAAGCATTCAATCCTTCAAACCTGTTTCACAACAAATAGCCTAATTCATTATCAAAGGATATAACTATTATATGCATAATCCAAATTATCACAACTTTATTCAAAAGACAAAACCTTCATTTATAAACAAGAGATCAATAGGCATTAATATATTTTCTTTCACTTGCTTTTCAAGCTCTTCTTTTTCTTTTTCTTTTTTGCTTATGCCCCTTAGATTTTCATCTAGATATTTGGGGATTATTTTCTTTCTTGAGATGTCAAGTCTTTTTATGCAATTACAAAACATGGGTAATGAATGCACTTGGTTACTCAATAAAACATTCATCAAGATATTTTGCATAATCATAATCTCAATTGCTGCTTTACGTAAAAATCGACATTGGTCATGAAGATCCCCGGTTACTAAGCAACTAAAATTAGTGGAGCAGAATATATTACTTAGAGCTTCTTATACTTGCTCATATCATATCTCACAAACTTGGATAAGCCAATTTAATTGCAAGGAGATAATAATCTAAATTATGTACTTCTATCCAACTCAAACTTGTCAAACTACTTATCAGGTCCATATGCAAAGACTGCTATTTAATCCTTTAAGTGCAAATAACTCATGAGTTTACATATAAAAATGTTAAAACAACTCAAGCACTCAATGATTAGTATAATAGCATTCCTTCATTGATTTTTATATAGAATAATAATAAAAAATGAGTAGAAAAATTTAAATGTTTGCAAAAATTAATCAAAAGTTACTAACTTTATGGCATATTAAATAAAATAAAAATAAAATAAGTATTCTAATTCTCCTCTCACACGCTTATTTTTGACATTGCCCTCAATGTCATAGGTATATATGAACAATCAAATAAGGGAAAAAAAGATAGTATACTTCCTTGATCTTTTGGAGTGCAACTTGTTTGCCATAATCATTCAAGTAATCACCATCCCAAAGCCACCTAAAGTAAAACTTAAAGAACCATCATTGATTAAAAAAAAGAACACATTAGCTAGAACAAAAATTAAATTTTTTAAATTAAATTATAATCATAACTCATGATTACAAAACAAAAGCATAGAATAAACCTAAATGGCTAGAAAGCATAGAAATCCTAAGGTAGCTAAAAGCAAAATAAAATTCTTAAGGTAACTAGGTAGCTAAGTCCTAAAAACATAAAGATAAAAATCCTAATCATAAACATCTAAAACCAATGATGAGCCGGGGATGGTGATGGTGATGGAGAATCAAAATCAACTGACTCAAAGTAGCAATCTAGCTTGTAAGTTTGTCTGTCTTGGCTTCTCTCCACATTAGCCAAGTGGGTGTTGAATGCGTCGAGCCTTTGGTTAAGGTTGCTATTCATGTTTAACACTTAATGCCAACCTTGAATACCCCATTCTTGTCCTCTTCTTTCTTCATGATCAGATTCCTCCTCCTCTTATTCTTCCCTACTTGACTCCCCTCTTGCTACACTACTACTTCCTCCACTCGACCCTTTGCGATCCAAAAAACAAATTGGGCCACTAAAATTATGTATCAAATTTGATTTAATCAATGCATATAAATCAAAATTCCCTAAAGAAGGAATTGCCTCAAATGGTGAGTTCTCTGGATCAAATCCACACAAGTGGCTAGCTAAACTCATCGCAATGTGTCCTAATCCAATATAATTTTTTGGTCTAGCAAGGAATTTTAATAAACTTTGCATGGTAAAGTAAGCCAATTAAATCGACTTATTATTGTCCAAACACCATAGAAAATTATGTCCTTATTTTGTTACTTTGCTAGTTTCTTTTCTTCCAAAGATTCCACCACTCATAAATTTTAAAATTAGCAAGTAACAATGATCATAAAAATAACATTTGGCATAGTATTAATATCATACAAATCTTCTCCTATTAATTTCTTCCAAAATCTATTTATATCAAACTTATAGTGTTGCTCACAAATCCCTCCTTTCTTTAATCCAAAAGCTTGTGCTATAAGTTGCACATGTGATGCTATAATCATGCCCAAATAATCTCCCTTTAATTTCTTTTATCATTTGAGGGATTACATTATAATGTAGTGAAAATTTCTAAACTTTATCCACTATAGGATGGAAGAACCTTGAATGCAAAATCCGTCTAACCTAGTTTAGCTAGCAAATCCATCATTCTTTCAAATATACCCAATTTCATTAAGTAAGGAACGTCCAAAAACCTACATGGGATTTATTCCCTACTAGCTAAGCTAAAAAGTCTATTACATTCTTCGTGGCTTTGGATGTCGAATGGTGCTCCATATATAGCCAACTTATTTTGTTCTTCATTGTGAGAGCTTGAAGCAACATCTTTTCCTTTCTCTTGATCTTGGGGCCATTTGTTTTTGTTTTAGAATACTTAAAAAAGAGACTAGAAAAATAAAGCTCTAGAAATATGGAAGGAAACGTAAGTTTTTTTGTAGAAAGAGAAAGAAAAACAAAGAGAGAGAAAGCTCAAGTGTGTGTTAATGGTGGAGAAAGGCAAGATGGGAGAGAAAAGAGAAATATATATATATATATATAGATGGTTAGGGTTTTGCAAAAAGGTTATTTAATTTAATTAAGACTCAAATTTCTATTAATTATTGTTAAAATAATTTAAATAATTTAAAGTCTTTTAATGTGCCATGAATACCTTTTTATAAGAAATAAATAAAATAAAATTAATGTTAAAAAAATTTCTACAAATGTGCGGTTCAACGCCTTCGCTAGCCTCCAGCGCCTCTGCAGGCTGCTCCTTCGCTAAGCCTGCGTCCGTGTCTGCCCATGTCGTTGACCATTCTGCGCACACGCTGAACCTCTTCTGTGCTGCCGCTGGACTCCCGCGCTGGCACTGACTGCATCGCTGCCTCATCTGTTCTTCCTCCTGCATCTGGTTGGCTCATGGGCTGCTCGGCGCCCACGCTTGTGACGACGCGTCGAGTGGTCTGCGCCCACGTTGAAGCTCCATGTTGTTGTTCATCCTTCTTGCCCAGCACTTGTGCTCCACATGGGCTCGTGTGCGTTGCAGCTGATCCTCTTATGGGCCCGTGCACTGCTGAAGTGACGAAACTACATGCCCGTGCAATTTTGCCTGCCGCAATATGGCTCGTCCAAAAATCAATTTCTTAAAAATATTTTTAAATATTTCAAAATTAATTTTTATATATCTTAGGAGTCATTAATTAGTTAAAAAATGCAATTAAGTGTTTATTCATATTTTAATATTAAATATATTTAAATAATTAAAAATAAAAACAATTTGGCAAATTTTGAACCAAATTTGTGAATTTTATTAATAACTTAAAACAAAAAATTAGCTAACAAAAACGAAAAAATTTGAACCTTAACTAAGATAACTAAACAAAATTTGTTAATTTTCTAACTAATGGCAAGCAAACTAAGAAAAACTACTAGGTTCTTATATTTTCTTGGGCATCCTCTCCTTCTTTTGGCCTTTGTTGGTGTGTTATCCTTTCTTAGGCGTCCACTACCTCTTTTGGACATGACTAGTGTCATGACCCGATTTATGGGCCAAAACAGTGTTGATATGGCCAGTAGTGGTTTGATCCGGGTGTTTACTTCTCTTTCACTCCTTGCTGTGCACCTGTGCTTCGACATAATTTGGCTTCAGAGAGTTTCGTGATTGGTGCTAGGGAATGGGTAGGCCTTAAGGCCTCCGAAACCCGTAGCAACCCTAACTAGCCAATAATCCAGGTAATTACATGCATGAATATATAGTACTTAAATAAACCAACAATTCGTTCACAAATCACCACACATTCAAATTAATCTTTTAACTAGATTACTAGACAATTTTCCATAACTTTAAACAGACTGAGATAAAATGTAAAATACTAAGTCCGCTACTACAGAGAGTCTAGAATTTTAAATAACTCGAAATACAAAATTTAAGATTTAATTACAATAAACTCGAAAGGAAAAGGAAGTCGGTTGCTAAAATAAGTCAGCGGAGAACCTAACTGTCACTTGAAAAATTTAAAATTAAGATTGTCAATCTTGATAGTGAATTAAAATTATATACTTTGAACTAAAGCAACCACAAAAATAAAATAATTATTTAATAGTACATAATATCTCAAAATAACAAATGCGTGTCATATTGTAATTTAAAAAGGATATGTGATTTTAACATACACAGGATGAGTACTTCAAGAGAACTCTAAATCTCTAATTCTAGCAGCCTTTCGGCTCTATTAATCCAATAAGACTGGCGCCTAGAGAGTAAAGCTCGACTATGGTCCTTAAGTTCAGTCAGGTCACTTAATACTAATATAGCCAGTGCTTAGAGAGCAACGCTCGACCAGAGATCTTTCTCCGGCAAATCAGACTTCCATAAGCCCAGGGAGTTGTGCTCGACTAGGGCACATCATTGAATATTCCTCTATTACCTGATGCTGATTTTCACCGGTGTGCACGCAATCCTGAGGTAGCCCATCAGGTGGTATGTTGTAATGTTGCCTCATCCTAAGCCACATAACATTATCATCAGTAATATAGCATGCAACATAATACTCAATAATCGCGGTAGTAATAGCAGTATAGTGAAATAATGCAATTTTATAAAATTAAAAATATTTAAACAACAGCAACAGTAATGATAATAGTAATAATAATAATAATAATAATAATTGAGATGATAATAAATTTAATGACACAAATAGTAATAGTAATAAGAATAATAATAATAATAACAATAATTAATAATATTACTAGTAATGAAAATAAAGAAAATTTTAATAATACTTATGCTACTAAAATAACCATAATAGTTATTTATTTAAGAATTTCACTTAAATACAGAAATGACACATGCGGTAGAATATATGATTCTAACTCATAATTCTGCCGAGTTCCGCTGTCTGTTCCTACGCCTCAGGTCGAGTTCCGCTATATTAATAATAATTGAATTAAGAAAATATTTATAATTTTTTTCTAGGCCTAGACTCTTAGATTAGATTGCCTAAGAAATTCATACCAATCCCGACTTGGAAATTCTACCGAAAATTTGACAGAACCTCCCCTAAGATATGGACATTTACTTCCGTATAACGGGTCCAGAACCTAGTAAAAACACTTCAAATATTCTATAATTATTTAACGGGAGTCGGGCAATCAAAACTGCATTACTCCTAACTCTGCAACACAATCCATATCAAAATACAATAATTAACAGTCCGGCAAAATAATATTATTTTACGATCCAACACATAAATATTTTTCTCATATTTAGTTTAATTAATCACAGCCAATTTACATAATAGAATAATAATTTCTACTATAATTAATCTATAGTATTTCTAGGATCAAGCTACTAATTAATTAAATAATTTTATTAATTATTAATAACTAACAACTAATGCACCAATATTTTCTAATAATTTTAGATAATTATTTGGGTCCAAGAAAAATGTACCGAGATGAAACTCCGAAATTATGCGCGTTTGAAAAATACCAGGGTCTGAAAGCCGATACCGCCAACGGTTTTGGAATTCAAATCCGAAAGCTTGAAACATGTTGAAGCCAAAAACAACAAAATCACAGCCTAGCCTTTACTGAAAACCGCTAGATCGCGGTGAGAATGTTGCTACTTCGGTAAGGCTCTCCCAAGGGTGCTGATGGAGGAATGGGGATAGGGAGGAGCTGTTCCTAGCTTTTGGAGGGCGAGGGACTCAATTCCAACGTCAGATTGGCGAAAGGACGGCGACATGTGGCTTTTTGGGCTCAGTAGCAAGAGAGGAAGCTTCCTCCTCGTGAACAGCTCTTCCTCGATGGCAAGAGGCGACGTGGACGGTGGCGACGGGCTGGTGATGTGGAGCAATCACGGCAGGAGAGGAACGGAAAGGTGGCAAGAGGGAGCGACTGGAAGAAGGAAGGTGCAGGGGGAGAGGGAGGTGGCATCAAGGAGAAGGAAAGGGGAAGGGGGATGAGTTTTTTTGTAATTTTATTCTTTTAAAAAGTAAAAAGATGAAAAAATGCACATAAGTCCCCCCTTACTAAAGTAGTTACAGTAACACCCCCACTAAAGAAAATAAACACACACATACACTCACACACACTCACACACATATATATATATATATCTTAAAATAAAATAAAATAATAAAAGTAATAATATATATATATATATATATATATATATATAAACATTCGTATTAAAGCCGAATAAAATAAAATAAAATTTGGCTTGCTAAATATTACAAAACAATATTCAAATTCACTAAAATTTCAATATACTGTAGTATTGAATAATATTAATGAAACGATACTCAATTCACCTCGAGATCTTAATTTACTAAAATGCCCCAAAAACTATTGAAATTAAAATTTTGAAATTCACGGGTATTACATTTTCCCCCCTTAAGAAAATTCGTGGAAAGAGGCTTACCTTAAGATTGAAACAAATGAGGGTAGGAATCTCTCATCTCTTGCTTGGTCTCCCAACACCTTAACCATCGGTATAACCTTAAAGCGCAATTGGCGAATTTGAGTATTCATAACCATAACTCGTTATTCTTGTAAGTCAAGTCTTTACTTACTTTCACATATTGAGGTTGCAACACATGCGAAGGATCCAAAATATACTTTCTCAACATGAATATATGAAATACCGGATGCACATGCGAGAAATTCAGCGACAAGTCCAACTTGGATGCTACCTCTTCAATCCTATCAATAATCTTAAAGGGTCTCACATAATGAGGGGCCAACTTGCCTTTCTTGCCAAACTACATCACACTATGCATAGGGGACACCTTCAGGAATACATATACTCCCCAATACTAAACTTCACGTGCTTTTGCTTCGGATCCGCATAACTCTTCTACCTACTAAAAGCTATCTTCAATCACTCGCGGATAATAGAAATCTTTTTTGAAGTAATTTGAACTAACTCTGGTCTTGCTAACTTCCGTTCACCAACTTTTTCCCAACACACAGGAGATCTTCACTTCCTACCGTATAATGTCTCATAAGGAGCCATCTCGATGCTCGCATTATAGCTATATTTATAAGCGAACTCAATCAGTGGCAGGTACCAATCCCACTGACCACCGAAATCTATTACATACATCTGAAGCATATCTTGCAAGGTCTGAATTATCCTCTTTAATTGTCCGTCAGTCTAGGGTGGAAAGCTGTGCTACAGTCCAATCTAGTACCAAGCTCCTTTTGTAGCTTTCTCAAAAACCTCGAAGTGAATTGCGGTCCCCTGTCAGAGACATAGAAATAGGAATGCCGTAAAGACTGACAATTCTCTCTAGATATACCCTTGCATACTTAGCCACGGAATATGTAGTCTTCATGGAAAGAAAGTGCGCTGACTTAGTCAATCGGTCCATAATTACCCAGATAGAGTTGTAACCAGTCGAAGTCTTAAGTAAACCCGACATGAAATTTATAGTAATCCTTTCCCATTCTACCTTGTTATGGGAAGCGGCTGCAATAACCCTGGCGGCTTTTGGTGCTCCAACTTAACTACTGACATGTCAAACACTTGAAACAAACTTTGCCACATCCTTTTTATCCTATTCCACCAATAATTGCCTTTCAAATCGTGATACATCTTGGTAGAACATGGGTAGACGCTGTAAGCTATGTAGTGAGCCTTTTCTAAAATCTCCTTCCTGAGATTATCCACATTGGAAACACACAACCTAGTGCCCATCCTGAGAGTGCCATCGTTATCTATAACAAAATCATTAGCTCGACCCTATTGCACTTCTTTCTAGACTTTTCTTAATTGTGGGTCCTGACTTTGAGCTAAATTGGTTCTGTCAAAAAGCATAGACCCAATCTTGAAATGCCCCAACAATGCTCTTGATTCCAATACCTCCATCCGCAACCCTTGGTTGTACAATTTGCTTAACTCTTTGGTCAGAGGTCTTTTCTCTCCATTGATGTGAGCAATACTACATGCTGACTTCCTGCTTAAGGCATCTGCCATGACATTTGCTTTACCTAGATGGTAGAGAATGGTACAATCATAATCTTTCAAAAGCTCCAACCATCTCCTCTACCTCAGATTCAACTTCTTCTACTTAAAAATATACTTCAAGCTCTTATCATCCGTATATATCTCTCACATCTCCCCATAGAGATAGTGCTTCCAAATCTTAAGGAAAAAAATCACTGCTACCATCTTTAAGTCATGAGTAGGGTAATTCTGTTTATGCCTCTTCAACTGCTTGGATGCATAAGCCACTACCTTACTATGTTGCGTCAAAGCGTAACCTAAATGCACTCTAGAAGCGTCAACAATACACCATGAAACCATCAGTTCAAAAGGGTAGGTCAACATTAGAGCTCAAGTCAAATAGTCTTTCAGCCTCTGAAAACTTCTTTGACACACGTCAATCTACTGGAATCTAACGTTCTTCTGAGTCGGCCTAGTCAAAGGCGTTACTATCCTTGAAAAGTCTTACACGAATCGGCAGTAGTAGCCTACCAAATCCAGAAAACTACGAATCTCTGTCACCATGGTCAATCTCTGCCGATCAGTCACTACCTCCACTTTCGTAGGGTCCACTTGAATACCCTCTCTAGACACCATATTACCTAGAAAAGCAATGCTTTCTAACCAAAACTCGCACTTAGAGAACTTAGCGTACAATCGATGCTCCCTCAACATTTGAAGTACCATCCTCAGATGTCACACATGCTCCTCTTCACTTTTAGAGTACACCAAGATATCGTCAATAAATACGAAGATAAAGCGATTCAGGAATGGCTTGAACACTCGATTCATCAAATCTATGAAGACTGCAGGAGCATTAGTAAGTCCAAATGACGTTACCAAGAACTCATAATGCCCATAATACGTCCTAATCACCGTCTTCAGAATATCCTCCTCACGAATTTTCAATTGGTGATACCCCGATCGTAATCAATCTTTGAAAAAATATGGCTCCTTGAAGCTAATCGAATAGATCATTGATATGAGGAAGCAGATGCTTATTATGAATCATCGCCTTATTCAGCTACCGGTAGTCAATACAGAGGCACAAGGTACCATCCTTCTTCTTGATGAACAGTATAGGAGGGCCCATAGAGACGTATTAGGTCTGATACAACTCTTATCTAGAAGGTCCTGCAACTGCTCCTTTAATTCTATTGGTGCCATTCGGTATGGTGGCATAGAAATGGGAGCTGTATTCGTGTACCACATCGATGCAGAACTCTATCTCCCTATCAGGTGGCAATCCTAGTAGCTCTTCCAGAAAAACATCAAGAAACTCGCGGATCACAGGAACGTCCTCAACTCTACCCTTTTCTGCCGAGGTATCCTTGACTAATGCCAGATATCCCTGACACCCATGATGAAGTATCCTTCTAGCCGTAATGGCTGACATGAGATTCGATAGGCCTCTTAGGTCGATCTCTGCTAATCATTCACTGCCTCCACTTTCTTGGGGTCCACTTGAATACCCTCTCTAGACACCACGTGACTTAGAAAAACAACATTTTCTAACCAAAGCTCACACTTGGAGGACTTAGCGTACAACCGATGCTCCCTCAAAATTTGAAGTACCATCCACAAATGCCACACATGCTCCTCTTCACTTTTGGAGTACACCAAGATATCGTCAATAAATACGATGATAAAACGATTTAGGAACGGCTTGAACACCCGATTCATCAGATCCATGAAGACTGTAGGAGCATTAGTAAGTCCAAACGACGTTACCAAGAACTCATAATGCCCATAATACGTCTTGAACGCCATCTACGGAATATCCTCCTCATAAATTTTCTACTGGTGATACCCTGATCGCAAATCAATCTTGGAAACAATGCGGCTCCTTGAAGCTGATCGAATAGATCATTGATACGAGGAAGTATATGCTTATTACGAATCATCGCCTTATTCAGCTGCCGATAGTTAATACAAAGGCGCAAGGTACCATCCTTCTTCTTGACGAACAGTACAGGAGGGCCCACAGAGACGTATTAGGTCTGATAAAACTCTTATCTAGAAGGTCCTGCAACTGCTCCTTTAACTCTACCGGTGTCATTCAGTAGGGTGGCATAAAAATGGGAGTTGTATTTGGGTACCACATTAATGCAAAACTCTATCTCCCTATCAGGCGACAATCCTAGTAGCTCTTCCGGAAAAATATGAAGAAAGTCGTAGACCACAGGAACGTCCTCAACTCTGCCCTTTTCTGCCGAGGTATCCTTGACTAATGCCAAATATCCCTGACACCTACAGCAAAGCATCGGTCTAGCCGTAATAGCTGACACGAGATTCGATGGGCAAGTATCTGCTCGCCTTTAAAATAAAACTCTAAGTCTCCTAGAATTTAAAAAATCAAATGCTTCTCCCGACTGTCCAACATGGCATAATGCATAGCTAACCAATCCATTCCCAGAATTACATCGAAATCCATTACGTCCAACAGGATTAAATTGGCAATTAAGTCCCAACCCTCAACTAAAACCGGACACAACTAAAACACAACATCAGTCTAAGGCGTCACTCAATGGCGTAGTAACTGACATAAGAACCTGAATCCTAATCAGTTAAACACCCAACCTTAAAGCAAAACTAGGCGATACAAAGGAATAGGTAGCCCCAAGGTCTAACAAAACTCTAGCCTTAAAATAGCAGACTGGAATAATACGTGACACCACAGCATTAGAGGCTCGCGCATCTTAATAGTTGAGAGTAAACACTCTTGCCTGCCCACGGCTTGATTGCTGGGAGCCCAAAGCGTGACTCTAAACTCTGCCCCCTAATCGGCCTCCCATATTCCTGAGAGCAACCACGGCCCCGCTGGCCAACAAATTGAGATCCACCCTGAGAATAACCAAGAGTTATAGAAAAAACTGGTCGGGCTATGCTAGTGGATGAGCCCTGAGAGATAGCTGGCTGACTGAAATAGTGAGGACATGCTCGAGCCATATGACCCATCTCGCTACACCTGAAATAGGCTCCACTAGAAACTAGGCATGGACCTTGATATGACCTACCACACATCTGACAAGTGCTGGCTCCAGAACTAGAAATGTTATGCCAGAGTTTTGCCCACTGCCACTGAAGCCCTATCCTGACCTGAATCCTCGGCTACCCTTCCAGTTGTGTCTATCCTTCTTATGAGTACGGTAGCCTCTCTGCCGACCTGCTGGTCAGAACCCCCGTAGTACCCTCCACTGCCGTAAAACAACATAGATGGTTGTGCGCTACTCTGACCCTCAGTCTTGGTCTTATTCTTCTTGCCTTCATCAATCCCTTAGCCAAACCCATGCAGAGTCATCTCCATCTGTTTGGCCATATCAGTCACCTCTAGGAAGCTGCTCCTCCTAGACTGAACCAATGAGACAAACTCTGGATTAAGTCCCGAAATGTACTTGTTGTTCTTCTGCTCCTCGGTCTCCACAGCATAAGGTGCATACCTACTCAGCTGCACAAACTGCCTAGTGCACTCTGCCATTGACAGATCTCCCTTAACCAGCCTCTCGAACCTCTCTCTGTACTCCTGCCTCACAAGGGAATGAAGTACTCTTCAAACCTGTCCCTGAACTGTCTCTACGTCATACCATCTAAAAAAGAACAAATATAATCCTCGAACCATTGAGATGCTATCCCCTTTAGAAAAAAAGCATGCCATCTTGATGGTCCTCTTATTTGAACAGTGCAAATCCGATGTCCTCTTCTCAACTTCATCTAGAAAGTCCAAAGGGTCCCCTGATACCCCATCAAAGTCCATAGGTCTTAGCTTAGTATACTCAGACATGGGGACCTCATCCGGATCCCCGATATCGAACCTACTATTGAGGCTCCCTGACCTTAAGCATCCTACTTTTGCTAAAAACCTAAGAACTGCTCTAGAGCTCTCTGCATCACAGTCATGCCGGCTACGAATCCTTGAATTAGGACTCCACCAGCACCGGGTGCCTCCTAAGCCTCGCGCTGATCTGGCTGGCTGCTTCTCATGGCCTACCTCGCCTCTTGGTATCACGGGCTGGTGTTGGTAGGGCCGACTGGATAGCAACCTCATCTTGGGCCTCTTGGTTTGCTGCTACTGCAGCTGCTCGAGTCCTCGGCATAGCAAAAATTGAAAATAAATGACAAGATATTAAAATAACAACAAACTCTCTAAGGTGTAGCGCAGATACTAGAATCAATAAAACATGCAAGGACAGACTCGATCCTAACTCTAGTAGCTAAGAAAGCTAACCTAGGTTGAAGGAAATCTAAACCTAGACTCTAATACCAACTTTATCATGACCCAATTTTTGGGCCCGTGACCGATGCTAGGGAATGGGTAGGCTTAAGGTCTGCGAAATCCATAGCAAGCCTAACTAGCTAATAATCCAGGTAATCGCATGCATGAATATATACTACTTAAATAAACCAACAATTCATTCACAAAACACCACATAGTCAAATTAATCCTTCAATTAGATTACTAGAAAAATTTCCATAATTTTCAATAGACTAAAGTAAATGTAAAGTACTAAGTCCACTACTGCGGAGAGTCTATAATTCCAAATAACACGAAATACAAAAGTTAGGATTTAATTATAATAAGCCTAAATGGGAAAGGAAGTCGAGTTGCTAAAAGAATTCGACGAAGAACGTAGCTGTCACTTGAAAAATTTTAAATTGAGACCGCTAGTCTCGAGAGTGAGTTAAAATCATATACTCTGAATTAAAGCAACCCTAAAAATAAAATAATTTTTTTATAGTATAGAATATCTCATAATAACAAATGCATGTCATATCATAATTTAGAAAGGACATGCAATTTTAACACACACGGGATAAGTACTTCAGCAGAACCTTAAATCTCCAATTCTAGTAGACTTTCGGCTCTCTTAATCTAATAAGACTGGCGCCTAGAGACCAAGCTCGACCAGCATCCTTAAGTCTAGTCTGGTCATTGAAATACTAATATTAGCCGGCGCTTAGAGAGTAACGCTCGACCAAAAACCTTTCTTTGGCAAATTAGACTTCCATAGGCCTAGAGAGCTGTGCTCAATCAGGGCACATCACGAAATATTCCTCTATTACCTAACTCTGATTTCCACCGGTTCGCATACAGTCCTGAGGTAGCCTATCAGGTGGCATGTTCTACTGTTGCCTCATCCCGAGCCACATAACATTGTCATCAGTAATATTACATGCAACATGATACTCAACAATCGCGGTAGTAATAGCAGTATAGTGAAATAATGTAATTTTATAAAATTAATAATATTTAAACAACAGCAACAGTAATAATAATAATAATAATAATTTAGATGATAATAAATGTAATGGCACAAATAGTAATAGTAATAAGAATAATAATAGTAACAACAATAATATAAATAATTAATAACATTACTAGCAATGAAAATAAAGATAAATTTAATAATACTTATGGTACTAAAATAATTATTCATTTAAAAAATTTATTTAAATGGAGATATGACACAGGCGGTAGAATATATGATTCTAACTCACAATTCTACGGAGTTCAAGTGTCTGCTCCTACGTCTCGAATGGAGCTGGCTAGACTGACGGATTATCTATTCATGAAAATAATTAGATAATAAAATATTCATAACTTTTTTCTAGGCCTAGATCCTAGATTAGACTGCCTAAGAAATTCTAGCCGATCCCGACTCGAAAATTCTATCGAAAATTTGGCAAAATTTCCCATAAAATATGGACATTCACCTCTCATATCACGGGTACAAAACCTGCTAAAAATACTTAAAATATTCCACTATTATTTAATAGGAAGTCGGGCCACCAAAATTATATTATTTTTTCTGACTCCGCAACACAATCCGGATCACAATACAATAATTAACACTCTAAAAAGATAATATTATTTAACGATCCAACACACAAATATTTTTCTCGCATTTAGTTTAATTAATCACAATCTCAATTTACACAACAAAATAATAATTTCTACTGTAATTAATCTATAGTATTTCTAGGATCAAGCTACTAATTAATTAAATAATTTAATTAATTATTAATAAATAACAACTAATGCACCAAATATTTTCTAATAATTTTAAATAATATTTCGGGTTCAAGAAAATTATACTGACACGAAAATCTGAAATTCTGCACATCCGTAGAACATCGTAGTTCGGGAGCTGATACCACCAGTAGTGTCAGAATTGAAATCCGGAAGCACCCGTGCGAAGTTTGACGCGCTGAAGCCAAAAACACCAAAATCACCTCCTAGCCTTTGTGGGAAACTGCTAGATCATGGTGAGAAGGAAGATGTCTGGTGAGGCTCTCCCAAGGCTGCCGGAGGAGGAATGGGTATGAGGAGTTATTTCTAGCTTTTGGAGGGCGAGGGACTCCATTCCGGCATTAGATTGGCGAAGGACGGCAGCAGGTGGCTATTTCGACGGCGGCAGTAGGGGAGGAAGCTTCCTCCTTGCGAACAACTCTTCCTCTTCGGCATGAGGCGGTGCGGATGGTGGCAACAGGCTAGCAATGTCGAGGGAAGCTCACGGCAGGCGAGGAATGGAAGGGCGGCAAGGGGAGCGACCGGAAAAAGGAAGGTGCAGGGAGAGAGGGAGGTGGCGTCAGGGAGAGAAAGGAGAAGGGGGATGGTTTTTTTTTGTAATTTTAATTTTTTTTAAAGTAAAAAGATGGAAAAATGCACACCCACTAAAGAAAATAAAAAAACACACATATATATATATATATATATATATAATAATAATAATAATAATTCAATCTTAAAGCTTAATAAAATCATAGATGCCATTAGTAACAAAGCTTAGGTTCACTTAAAATAAAATAAAATAATAAAAAGTAAAAATATAATAAATAACTAAATAAATAAAATAGACATTCGTATTAAGGCCGAATAAAATAAAATAAAATAAAATTTGGCTGGCTAAATATTATAGAACAATATTCAAATTCACCAAAATTTCAATATACTATAGAATTGAATAATATTTAATGAAATAATACTCAATTCACCTCGAGATCTTAATTTACTAAAATGCTGCTAAAAATAATGAAATTAAAATTTTGAAATTCATGGGTATTACAACTAGTTCGGTTATGATGTATTCATACTTGGACGCCTATGATCTAATTTTGAGTAGATAGTTATCTCACATTCACTTTCATACTCACTCTTATTATTTTTTCTGAATTTTCTTCTTCCTCCGTAGAGGTTTCATCAATAAGATACTTCTCTTGATGTTTTCTCTCGGAACGTTCAATTTCCATAATCTTTTCAAGAGTGAATGGTCTTTTCATTGGTCTTAAGTAAGGTCTATGATAGGTATAAAAAGTGGTGAGCTATTTGGACCTAAAATCATACTCTGTCCTAAGCCTTCTCCTTGGACGCCAACTTTTGGAACATCTAGGTGGAGGGAATGGTGTAGGTGAGTTCCTTCTAATTCTCTCTTTCACAACCAAATTTATTTATTTTTTTTATTAATAATTAATATTCATTAGCATGTCATTAAACATGTCATTTGCATCATGATTATATACGATCTATTTTATTATATTATGTGGTAGATAAATAAATTATTTAGTTACATATTGATTTAATTGAAAAGTAATGATTTTGGACTAAATTGGAAAGTTAGAAAAAAAGAGGATTAAATTGTAATTTGCCTATTTCTACACCAATATACTACCTCTTTCATTTGTTCTTATCTACGTATGCTTTCCAATTTCCTTTTCTTCTTTGTCTCTCTCATTTTTCTCCTTTCCTTCTTCAACTTTGATTTTCCAAATCAAACTCTACAAAACTTTTAGTAAGTGAAAATCAAATTCTTCTTTTAAGCTTGAAAGATTTGGGCTTTCTTAATCAAGGAAAATAAAGGTGAGTAATTTTAATTGCTTGATTTTGCTGTAAATTAGGGTTAATGATATGAAATTGTTGATGATTATGTGTTTTGGAATTGTTTAATCAAGAGTAAACATGCTTTTACTTGTGATCTTGAAGCTGAAATTTCTGGGCAGATATTTCACTTATGATTTCGTGACCTTAGAGGCTTTATCTCGAAAATTTTCAAACATGAAAGTTGTAGGTATATATCTCAAGAATATCTCTGTAAAATGGTTTTGCAGATTGTTGAGTGAGCAGGAACTTATGAGGTTCGATTTTGCTGCTGCTCTGTTTTTGGTTCAGCAGGTGACCTAATTTTTGTGCTGACATTTTGAGGTATTTAGAGGCTGAACCAAGCAGAGAGTTAAACATGAAAGTTGTTCATTTATATATCTAGTATATTTCTGCAAAATTTCATAATTTTTGGTTGAGTATAACGTGAGATATGTTGAACTTAATATGGCCTGCCCGAAACTATTTTAAGCAGAAATCGGGCTTAGGATTCAGAAATTTGTTGCTAATTGTGTGTTTCAAAACTTGAGCTAGAGAAGTCCAAATTGAGTAAAATTAGTGTCTATAGAAACTTTAGAATGTTAACTTTATATCTGGAGAGTTTCATCAGAAAATTCATTCGTTTGATTGGTCATTTAATAGGAAACTTTTTGCTGTTCTGTTTAGATGGAAATTTGAGCAGCTGTATAGAAAATGCCATAACTATTTCTATACCAATGATTTTGAAGTGATTCTTTCTGCTATGATTTCTATAAAAATGGAAGTGTAATTCTGAAAAATATGAGATTTTTATTAATTGTATATAAGTTTTGGTGTAATTTCTAAGTCAGTACCTACAAGCTGCCTTCATCAACAAATATGTTGATTTGTTGTCATTCATCTCATGCATCATATTAATATCTAGAATATATGTTATTTTGTTGAAATGTGATATTTTATTGATAGTAAATATATATATATATATATTTATGCCTTGTGATTGAATTGTATTTATATTGAATATGTGAATAGGTTCATCCAAAGGCAAGGAAGTGGTAAGAGAAAAAGAATATGATTACTTTGTTATCCTATAACTTTTGGTAAGTATTTAATAGACTAAACTTTGTGTATATTGAGTAGGGACTGCTGTTTGATTACTTGATAATTTCTTAGTTGACTGAGTTGATATTAGTTATGTTTTTGGCTTGTTATAAAGTGAATTGATTGTGATGTGTTGTGAAGTGAATTGATTGTGATGTGTTGTGAAGTGAAATGATTGTGATTAAGGATTGATGACTTTTGTATGGATAGCTACCTGAGTATGTGAGATGGCAAGATTGAGCCGGGCGGATAGTTTTGTCAAGTGGTTACTGAAATTTAAAAATGTGAGGAAATGTAAGGATGAGTCATCTGATCCTAATTTGATAGAAAT
Source organism: Ricinus communis (assembly GCF_019578655.1). Lineage (NCBI taxonomy): Eukaryota > Viridiplantae > Streptophyta > Magnoliopsida > Malpighiales > Euphorbiaceae > Ricinus > Ricinus communis. The sequence continues at coordinate 34,119,567 of NC_063257.1, read as the reverse complement.
AATGTGGAATTGAATTATTTGACTTGGTTGAGTTTGAGATTATTTGCATTACGTGAGATGAAATTATATGTTTATGAGAATAACTGAAATGGTTGATTTTGTGATTGTTAGTTAAGTGTTGGTATAATTTTCTGTATTGATAAAGATTTGATAATTCTAGCCTAATATACTATAGTTTAGTAAATTAAATGCTTATTGAGTCGCTAGCTCATTCCTTAGCAAATTTTTTTTTCGGATTAGTGCGGTTGTAGATAGCCTTACTGCATTGCTCTTTGCATCAGTCAATATTATCAGGTGGGCCAGAGGAGTTATCTAAAGCATTGGGGCATTTTGGAAACTTGTGTGAATTAAACTACTGTATAAATATTTCTTATATATATATTAAGTATGTCATGCCACTTAAATTGTATGAATGTATATTGTAACTAAGTAGTAAATTATGTTTATAAAGTTATATATATATATATATTGCTATTCAATGGGAAGTTTTAGTTGGGGTGTTACACTCTCCATATGCCTTGAAGCTCTTTTTTAACTAGATGGAATTGATGGTGAAAGGAATGGTGTGGATGATCTCCTTCTAATATTTTTAGATGTCCTAGATGTTTTTCTTGAGCTTAGTAGCTTGGATTTTGGTGTAGGGTGATGTGGTGATGGTGAAGATGGTGGAGAACTCACCTCCTTCTTGACACTTTCTTATCTAAAATTCATGGTGATTAATTGCTTTGAGAAGAAATTATTTTTTTTTTTGAAATAGCTCTTAATAAGGGGGTGCCTATAATATGATTATAATTTGATTATAATATGATTATACTTATTATTTATTAATTATAACTCCTAATCTCTTCTTAATTGCTTGTCTTAATCCTACAAGGAAACTAAAATCCTAATTCTAAATAAATCTCTACAATCATATGCAACATAATTAATCATTATTATTAAGCATATAATTGTCACAACCCACTCTGTGGATCCGTGACCGGCACTAGGGAATGGGTAGGCGTAAGGCCACCGAATCCCGTAGTAAGCCTGACACTCACAACTCAAACAAATCTCATCTCAAATTAATATTATTAAAGCCACAAATTATCTTAATAGCTACATTTTACATAATAAATTCGGTCTGCCAGGAAAATTAGGCGAGACCCGAAACTCATAAAATTTACAACTGATACATATACTGCGGAGAATCTAAGATTTACCAATTTACATACCAAATCAAATACATCACCCGATGATGAAGGAGTCGGGTTACTAAATAAGAGTCGCGGGAAGACTAACAGTCACGCATCTGAAAAAAAAAAAAAGTAAATTGAGACTGTCAGTCTCGAGAGTGAGTTAAAATCAAATAATCTAGAGACTATTGCTTTCTTCACAGAAAATATTAATCATTCGAATCAATATATCAACCATGCACGTAAATACAATCCATATTATAATCATATCCTATTGCTTAAATAAATAAAATATATTTTTACTTTTACGGGACGAGTGGCTCAGTAGAACCCTAACCCTAAATTCTAGTAGCCATTTTGGCTCTCTTAATCCAATAAGACTGGCGCCCAGAGAGCAATGCTCGACCAGGGACCTTACCTCCAGTTTGGTCACTTAAGTATCCAAGTATGCCGGCGCCCAGAGAGCAAGTACTCGACCAGGGACCTTTACTCCGGCATCTCATTCCAATAGGACTGGCGCCCAGAGAGCGAACCTCGACCAGGGTCCTTTACTCCGGCATCTCACTCAAATCAGCCCAGAGAGCCATGCTCGACCAGGGTAAAACTCATAATAATCTTATTACCGCAATTTACTCAAATCAGCCCAGAGAGCCATGCTCGACTAGGGCGAACCCATAAAAATCTTATTACCCGTCCATGATCATTACCGGTGCGCACGCGGTCCTGATGTAACCCATCAGGCGGCATGTTCTACGAAAGCCACATCCCCAAATCGAAATCATCACATATAATAAATATCAATATCTAATAAAATCATCCAACACATATCGAAATAAAGATTAAAGATTTAGGATAAAACAACGTGCTATTCGTGAGGGAAAAAATAATAACGTTTGTATTATTATAACGTTGCTAATAATAATATTTATATTATTTCAATAATTAATAATCAAGTGAAATCATTTATTTTGTGATACTAATAATCATATTAAGCACAAATTCTAAAATAGCATATTAAAATCAGACTTAGCAATAGTGCAATGATTAAATGACTTTAACTCACTGAATTGGGCGACCTCCTAGCTCTGCTCCGGTGCCTCGGTTGGAGCGAGCCGAACAAACGGACAATCTAGTCACGGAAAACAATTTATCAAAACGCTGAAACAATCGATCATTAATCCTAGGTCTAGACTCCTAGGACTGACTGTCTAAGAATCTCCCTTACAACACGGACATTACCCCCCGTAAAAACGGGTCCAGGACCTGCCAGAAAAACACTTCAAATATCCAACAATTCAAACAACGGGAGTCGGATCCCCAAACTCCACTATTTCCCCAACTCCGCCACACAGCACAAAATACGAGGCAGGCAAACTGACAGACAATTATTTTTGACTCACAAATATCATCAAATACTCAACACAATCAATAGACACACAAATTAAATCAAAAAATTCCAAAATTAACGGGCCAGAGATAATTACCGAGACGCTTGATCGACTATCTGAACACATCATCGGACTCACAACAACGTGCTGATGACGGTCCCCGCTTCCAATTTTTCGATCCGACACCCGATCATCCAGAGAGATTTTCGGACGATCACGGCCGTCGATTCGCAAACGAAGACCGATCGCCATGAAACCGGTGCCATTGCGAAGCTTGAGCTGAGGAGAGTCGGGATACATCCTCCGATCGTCCATCCTCCGCCGGAGCTCGCCGGAAAAGCCGAAAAATTTGACTACCTTCACTTCGCCGGAACTCCCTCCTCCGGCCACCAAAACCGGCGCCGCCACCGCCAAAATGAAGCTCTCTTCGAGAGGAGCTGATCGCCACCGAGATCGGCCGAAAAGGCCGGCGGAAATGGCCGAAATGACGCTTGGAATCCTCTGCCACGCTTCGCGCGATTCCGCCGCCTGCCGCCTGCCATTTCCCACTGGTCGTCATGAAGGACACCACAAAGACTCTCTCTCTCTCTCTTCCCGGCTCCCGCACTCTCTCTCCCCGACAATTTTCTCCTCTTCCTTTCTTCTATATCGACTTTTGACCCCTGAACTTTTTCTTATTACAATTTAGTCCCTCAACTTTCTTAATTACTTACAATTTCATCCAGAAAAATTTCAATTTAACCCCTAAACTTTTCTCTAGTCTTTCAATTAAACCCTTCACTAATTAATTTGGGCCAAATTCAAATTATTGAAATTATATAATTACATAAATACCCCTGACCGACATATTTATTTACAAAAATACCAAACTCACAAATTTCCATTAGAACCCCCATAAAAATAAAATTATACTTTCAATCCTTATTCCAAAAATAAATTTCCAATTTAGTCCTAACACAAGAATTAATTTAAATAATAAATTTCCAACTTAAAATTTAATACCACTAATCAATTAAAATACCAATTTTCCCAAAATTCTTTTATAAAAACATCTCTTACAATTTCTACCATAATTTTCCAATATATAATTTTACTTATATAAATATGCATTTGGGGAAAATTTGAATAACCAAAATATAATCATTTTTCAAATAATTTACTTGAATAATTTCTTAAAATTTCAAACTAATTGGGTATAGAAAAATAATTCATTTAATTGACTAATATTAAAATTTCCATTAAATCATTTCAAATTAAACCAAATAAAAATAAAGGTAAAATTAACTTAAATAGAAACTCATTATTAAATATATAAAAATTTCAGGTATTAAAATAATAAAATAAGTAAATACTCATGTAACACACAAAATTTTCAACTATCATTTTCAGCATAATATTGAGCAATTATATTTAATGTTACCACATGAAGAACCCTTTTTGCACTTGGAGATCCATTTAGAGGCTAGGATGCTTAAATCACTTGCAAGTTCCAAAAAATAAAAATTAAAAAATTAAAATAAAAGCATAACATAATAATAAAAAACCTAATTATAAATTAAATAATAAACTTTATACTTTTTAACAAATTTATCTAATTGTTTCAAAATTTTAAAATAAATACTCATTCTTTTAATTTATTCTCAAAAACACTTTCTCATGAGTTTTTTTGAAGTTTTATGGTAAAAAAGATAATGTGGAAAAATGATTATGCTTACTAAAAGAATAATAATTATGAGTCAACAAAGATAGTTTATTCAAGACTTAAGATATGTGCATTCTTTCACATATTTTACATCTAAATGCAATAAATATTTTATTGACTCACTAATTTTTATATTAGTAAGTAAAATTGACTTGCCATGTTATTTTCTTCATTGTGAAATTTCAAAATTATTACCGAAATTTTTTTTGAAAATAAATTAAAAATATAGGTATTTATTTTAAAATCTTAAAAGAACTAGATAAAATTGATAAAAAGTGTAAAGTTTAGGATTTAATTAGTGATTAGGCCTAATAAAAATGCTAAAGGTTTAAATATACAAATGCTAGGTTTGTTGTCTATAACAAGACATTTGCCAAATTGAACTCAAGTTAATAGTGCATCAATGTACTCCACTTCATTTCCATAGGTCATTCCTTCATAATAAAACTTTAAATGATAGCCATTCACTTTGAATTGCTCTTGCGTCTTATTGTTACACAATTCCACTGCACCATGGGGAAATATCATTACTACTTCGAAAGGTCCATTCCACTAGACTTAAGCTTTTCTAGAAAAAGTTTAAAATATGAATTAAATAATAAAACTTTCATTCCAGTAACAAAAGACTTACAAAGCAAATTCTTGTCGTGTTGTCTCTTGATTCTTTCTTTGTATAGTTTAGCATTCTCATATGCCTCACTGTGCATTTTTTCAAGCTCATTCAAGTGCAATAGACGCTTTTCTCCTGCTTTAGTTAAGTCCATATTAAGCTCTTTAATAGCCTAATAAGCTTGATGCTCTAATTCAACCTGCAAATAGCAAAATTTGCCATAAACTAGTCTATAATGACTCATCCTAATTGGCGTCTTATAAGTCATACAATATGCCCAAAGAGCATTGTTCAAGTGTACAGCCCAATCTTTTCTAGATGGGCAAACTAATTTTTTGAGCACTAACTTAATTTGCCTATTGCTTACTATCCTGATGTTTGTGGGTGATAGAAAGTTGCAACTCTATGAGTTACTCCATATTTCTTAAGTAAAGCACCAAATTCCTTGTTGCAAAAATGGATTCCCCCATCACTAATGATTACTCTAGTTGTTCCAAACCTGCTAAAAATATTGTTCTTGACAAATTTGCATATTATATTAACATCATTAGTTCGGGTAGCAATTGCTTCTATCCATTTAGACACATAATCCATAACAACAAGGATATATAGCCACGAGAAGGTGGAAAAGGTCCTATAAAATCAATCCCCACACATCAAACAATTCAACCATAAGATTAAATGTTTGAGGCATTTCATTCCTTTTTGCAATGTTTCCACTTATTTGGCATTTATCCCATTTTACACAAAATATATGAGCATCCTTAAATAACGAAGCAAGAAAGAACATGATTGAAGCATTTTGTAGACTGTCTTTTTACCGCTAAAATGACCTCCATAATACATCTCATGGCAAAAAGCAAGAATACTTTGTTGCTCATTCTAAAAAAAAAAATCTTCTAATCATTTTATTAGAACAATGTTTAAACAAATAGGGCTCATCCTAATAATAGTGCCTACAAATAGATTAAAAAAATTTCTTTTCGTTCTAGTTAAGTCCAGTCTCATAATACCACAAGCCAAGTAATTAACAATATTAGTATACGAAGTGTCACGACTCGTTCTGTAGGCCCGTAACCAGCGCTAGGGAATGGGTAGGCTTAAGGACACCGAAATCGTAGCAAGCCTGACTGATCACTAAATTAAATTATGATTCCATTCAATATACCAAACACTATATCTACTAATACTCAGCCAAAAATACAATAAAATTCATACCGGTTCATTAGCACTAACAAAATTAATACATCATCACATTGTTCCTCATGCCGAATAGAATTTTAAATCTAAATGTAAATATTGCAAATGATCTAGAAATTTTAAAAAGTTAATAATACAAGAAAAATTATTACGTCAAGCCCGAGGAAGAAAAGAATCGGACTGCTCAAGGAGAGGAACTACGGAAGACCTAGCTGTTACCTAAAAAATAATTAAATTAAGACTGTCAGTCTCGAGAGTGAGTTAAAGTCATATAGTCCGAGTTAAAGCAACCATATATATATATATATATATATATATATATATAGTAATAATAATTTAAATAGTATAAAATATTACAGAATAATAAATATTTGTCATATTAGAATTTAGATAAAACGCAATTTTTAATATACATAGGACAAGTACCTCATCAAAATCCTAAATCTCCAATTCTATCAGTCTTTCGGTTCTCTTATTCCAATGAGACTGGTACCTAGAGAGCGAAGCTCAACCAGTATCCTTAAATCCAGTTTGATTACTTAAATACCAATACAGTCGGCGCCGAGAGAGCAATGCTCGACTAGGGACCTTTCCTCCGGCAAAATAAAACTCTAAAATCCTAGAGAGTTGTGCTCGACCAGGGCACCTCACCGAGACTTTCTCTATTACCTGTCTCTAATTTATACCGGTGCGCACACGGTCTTGATGCAACCCATCAGATGGCAATGTTCTACTGTTGTCTCATCCCAAACCACAATACATATTTAGCATCAATAATATTAAAAGTAACATGATACTCAAACAATCATAATTTTATTTTATTAACATAAAATACTAAAATTAAATCAGATCAGTTATAACGGTATAGATTAATAATGCAATATTCATAATAATAATAATAATTAAAATAATAATAATAATAATAATAAATGTAATGACAAAAATAATAATAATAATAATAATAGTAGTAATAACAATAATAATGATAGTAATGAAAATAAAATCTAATAACAGTTATGCTACTAATAATAACCATAGTAATTATTTATAAAAAAGAATTACATTTCAAATCCATATATGACAAATGCAGTAGATTATATGACGTTAACTCACAATTCTGCCGAGTTTTCGTTAGCAGCTCCTACGCCTCGGGTGGAGCTGCCTAAACCGACAGATTATCTATTCATGAAAATAATTAAATTAATTAAATTTTGTATAATTAATCCTAGGCCTAGACTCTTAGATTTTGACAGCCTGAAAATCCTAACTTGAAAATTCTACCACAATTTCGACAACCCTAAAATACGGATGTTTGCCCCTGTAAAAAAGGGTCTAGAACCTGCCAGAAACACTTCTAATATTCAACAATTATTTACCAGGAGTAGGGCCATCAAAGCTGCATTATATTTCCGACTCTGCAACACAACATAGATCACAATTAATAATTTACAGTGCGACATAATTATTTATTATTCAACCATTCACAATTAATTTGTTGGCATCTAAATTAATTATTTATAGCCACGATTATCTCAAAACCCAATAATAATTAATCGCACAACTAAATTCATTATATTACAATTAAGCTAACAATTAATTAGATTAATTAAATTAAATTATTTATATTTAACAATTAATGGGGATACTATTTCTAAAATTCTTAAATAACTTTTAAGGTCTAAATAAATTTTACCGAGCCTAAAAATCTAAAACTTTTGCGCGTCCGGAAACACCAGGATCCGAAAGCCGATACAGCCAACAATATCGAAATTGGAATCTGGAAGCGCCTACGTGAAGCTTGAGCTACGAGAGTTTGAAAATGTAAATATCTCCGCCTGAAACCCACCAGAAGCCACCGAATCAAGGCCAAAAATTTGAGCCCCAGTGAGGCTTGGAAGAGCTGAATGGCGGCTGATCGACGACAAGAAAGGGTTGCCCAAAGGTTTTGGAGGGTGAGGAACTCAAGTTCGGCGTCATATTTGCAAGAAAACGGCGGCAGGAGGTTGTTCCAGCGGTGGAAGCAAAGGCGACAACTCCTATTTCTTTTGATTTTTCGGTGAGAATGGGGGAATAAGGGCAGCGATGGTAAAGGAAGGGGGAACGAAGTAGTTTTGGTGGTTTGATGGAGGTGCATGCAATGAAAATGGAGGAAAACGGGAAGGGAGAGGAGTGCAGCGAGGAGGAAGGAAAGGGAGGAGGAAGAGGTGAGCACATGGGTCTTTCTGTAAATCTCCAAAGCTAAAAAAAATATCATATATTTAATTTCACCAAAATTAATATATTATATTATTGGATATTATTAAATTAAATGATACTCAAATTATCAAATTATTAAAATATTTAGTCAAAGCTCAATGTACATTGAAAATATTAATTTACTAAAATGCTCCCGAAAAATAATTAAATTAAAATTTAAGATGTAAAAAATTTAAAAAGATTATGGGTATTGCTCATGATCTATAGCAAACAATTATTCATCAAGGTTTCATTTATTGCTTTCTTAGATCCAAGATTATCAAAATCAAAAATCAATTTAGAAAGGTGGTCAACAACCACATTTTCACTATCATTTTTTATCTTTGATTGCTATATCAAATTCCTGTAATAGAAGTACCCACCTAATAAGTCATGGTTTAGCATTTGTCTTAGTCAAAAGATATTTCAAAGCTGCATGATTTGAATGCACAATAACTTTAGGTCCCACCAAGCAAGTTCTAAATTTATCTAATGAAAACATAACAGCCATAAATTCTTTTTCTGTGGTCGAATAATTCATTTGGGCATCATCAAGAGTTTTACTAGTATAATATATAATATGTAAAGCCTTATCAACTCTGTGTCTTTAAACTGCTCCTATAGCATAGTCAGATGCATCATAATGATTTTAAAGGAAAGAGACTAATCAGGTGCCACAATAACAGGTGCACTAGTTAACTTCTCTTTTAAAATTTTAAAAGTAGCAAGGCATGCATCATCAAAAATAAAGTTCACATCCTTAGCCAACAATTCAATTAAAGGACAGGTAATTTTAGAAAAATCTTTTATAAAACAACTATAAATCATGCATGACCAAGAATACTTCTAATACCATTCACCGAAGTAGGTAGAGGCAACTTAGCAATTAAATCAATTTTGCATTTTCAACTTTAATACCTTTACTAGAAACCACAACTCTTAACACAATGCATGTTTAACCATAAAATGGCTCTTTTCCCAACTTAAAGTTAAATTACATTCAATGCATCTTTCAAGTACACAAGTTAAATTACTAAGACATGTATCAAGTAAGAAGCCAAAAACTAAAAAATCATCCATAAATACCTCAATACAGTCTTCTAATATATCCAAGAAAATAGAAAGCATACTATCAGTACCCATTTTCCGGATCTAGATATCGAGAGAATTACGAAAAACCCCATATAACAGAAGTTCCTGCCTCTCGTGTCTCAAGAGATAAAGGACGGGCAAACCCGAGGTTAGGGTTAGGGTTAATCCAACTAAAATTACCTTGTTAAAATCAATTTGAAATTAATTATCAAGAAAAATAAAGTTGACGGGTCAAAACGATGGATTCCACAAGTTCGGGGACTTAATTGTAAATCTTTTTAAACTTTCCATATGTAGAGCCAATCGGCTATGTGTATAGCCGACCGGCTCTATATAGTGTCGATTTAGGCTTTCTCGTTTCGACATCGTTTCTTTTGACACTGTTACGTCCAGATACATATTCTAGAAGGTATTTGACGATAATTGATGGATTTTAATTTAAATTTTAAACATTTGATACTGGATATTTATCGATTCTTTTAAAAGAATTTTAAATAAAGATGAAGTTTATCTATTCTTCTAGGATTTTCTAAAAAACCCTACCTCTATAAATATAAAGTGATTTAAAAAAAAAACTCATACTCATTATTAAGCAGAGGGTTCCCAACCGATCTTCAACTGAACTGCTTTATCATCTTCTGAGACTCATAGAACGATCAACTACAGTGACCACTTGAGGGTTTCCCAACATTCATCCGTCATCATCAACATCACTTTCCCATTAAACTGGTTTTCTTATTCTTTATATTTTTCCTTAGAAACATGATTAGGGTTTCTTTTCTATCTTATTTCCCATGATTAATGTGATTAGATTAGGGTTTCTTATAAATTAGCATGCTACTGATTCATTGGGTTTTGGAATATGATAATAAGAATGTTAGGGTTTTTGAATCTGATAATATGCCTGCCTTTGGGTTTTGAATCTAATTAATCACATGATTAGTATTATATGATTAGATTTGCATTTTCCTTATGATTTTGTAATCAAATTAGTTTATTAGGGTTATATGATTAATCTACCATGTTTGTTCACTGTGTTTTTAGATTCTTAGGGTTTGTATAACTTCTTAGAGTTTCTAGCTCAAACTGGTCTTATTTGTTATTTTATTTTATTTTTTTTATTTTATTCTCTTCATATCCTGATCATTTTTACCTTAATGCATGTTAAAATTAGCCTTGGGACGCAAGGATTACAAAGAAATTGCAGAAACCCATCTAGAGAAGCCCTAGAGTCGATTGGCTCAACGCAAAGCCAATTCGACTCTATGTCTATTTGATCGGCTTAGTACCCCTTTCCCTTGATTTTTAGCGTTTCACGAGTTTTTTTATATATTTTTGGCAATGTTGTGTACTGAAACTTAGTTTTAGGGCTTTTTCTTTACAATTTTAGTTGTAGATTAGGTTGTAATATCTAGATTTATCTTTCTGCACTTTATTTTTATTTATTTCTTAGTTTAATGTACGTTAAATAACTGTAACTTGACTGCTTAATTAAAAATGGAACATAGGCTTTAGGTTAAAATAGGACCCAAAATAAAAATTGTAGTCCATTAGGCTAATTAATATTAATCGGGCTTAAGTTTTAAAATCAAAGTAGTCTTAGCGGGCTTCACGATATTTTAGCTAGGATTAGGCCATATTAGCATTAGGTTCACACAAATGGGCCTTATCATAATAAATAGTCCATCTAGGATTAAAGGCTTAGTAAAATAACTTGTGATTGGGCTAGACTAAGAAGGACTTGTACATAATAAATTATTTAATTATATCTCTAATCTTCTTCACCCTCCGCATGCACGCGTTGATAACTAGAATGAAAAAGAAAGGGAACTAAGCTAGATTAATAACTTTAATGTGGGTTGGGCTTAATAAAAATAGGATAGACCTAAATGGACTATATGTATTATTTGGTATGCTTGTATATAAATTGCTATATTTATAGGGAATATTTTATTAAATAATAAAATTAAAGACTATGATACACAAATAAGGAAGTTGGCTTTCGGATCCATCTCTAGATTTGTGGTGTAAGCTTCTTTATAGAATCTGAGAAACGCCACTCATTAGTAAAAGTGTACCGGTTAATTGCCTGATCTCCGCGCTCGTCTCAGTGACTAGTTAGCATGTTCCTGATTAGGTTGAAAAGCCTTACAGTGCTTCAGTCACTAAAGACACTTTTGATCTAATTTTGCAAAATCAAGACAGTACTTCCATTCACCTTTTCTCTTTATTTTTATTTTTATTTTTATTATTTATGATTCATGTTTTCTTTCTTTTTATCTTTTCTTTTAATTTAGTCACTGAGAACAATGCCTAGGGTAGTGTGGGGAAAGGATAATATATTTTGCATATTACATATCATATGCATTTAGGGATTAGGTGCAGGGTGGTTTCATTTTCATTTTTTTTTATTTTGCATATTATTAACTTTCAACTCAATTTTTCCATATCTTTACTAAAAGCATGTCCTTAGAGTTTTTGTTTTAATTTTTTCATGCAAGATTAAAGCTGAATTGCAATTAGCGAGCAATGATGTATAAGCATGCATTTTTAGTTTAATCATCGAACTAATGAATAGTTTATTATTTATGATAGCACTAAAAACATAAATTCTACTAATGTTAAAAATGGTGGCAAAAATACTCTAAAAGTTTAGATCTTCCCACATTTTACTAGTAAAAATAGCAATTTAGTCACTATTTTATTGTCATAGTTTATATCAGCGATCAAGACAATAAACTGAAAATGTAAATTCTCTTTTATTTATGTGTATTTTGACTTTTAAAATTATATGCATAATTGTGCTATTATTTAGTAGGCTATGCAGATTGCTTTGATGTTTTCGAATAAAAGCCCCCCAAAATGTTTATTATTTCCTTCCGAGATGGCTTTACACCTTTCTTTTTTTCCTTTTCTTAAGGAACAGACACAAATAGTTGAATTTAATTAGTAAGATTATAAAGCCATCAGCTGTATCAGATGATATATTTGATAGGATCTTTCAGCTTAGTAAAAGACAACCCACACATACATCTCTAAAATGTTGTAGATGCATTACAAAGCCCAAATGGCATTCTTCTAAATGCAAATGTTCCAAAAGGACATGTAAAGATTGTCTTTTCTTGATCTTCAGGTGCAATAGGTGATAATAACCTGAAAATCCATTAAGAAAATAGTCTAATCCATGTTTTACTAAATGCTCTAAAATTTGATCGATAAAAAGAATAGAAAAATGATCCTTCTTTGCTGCAGCATTTAGCTTTCTATAATTAATACACATTCGCTACTCTGTAGCTATTCTAGTGGAAACTAGCTCTCTTTTTTTATTCTTGACAACTATAATACCTGATTTTTTAGGCATTGCATGTACATGGCTTACCCAATTACTACCAGCTATTGGATATATTATTCCTCCATCCAATAATTTCTGAACTTCATTTTTCACCACCTCTTTCATATTAGGATCTTCTTTAGGTATTTCTAATAGCTTTGGCATTGTCCTCTAAGATAATTTATGTGTATGTGCATACACATAGTTGGACTAATACCCTTAATATCAAAAAATTTCCACTCAATGACTTTCTTAAATCTCCTTAACTCTTTAATGGTTGCCTCTTTTTCAGAAGGAGAAATATCAGATGCTATAATTACTAGATATGTATCTCATTCTCCTAGAAATGACATGCTTAAGTGTTGTATGCAATTATTTAAGTTCAAGTTTAGGTGGTTCCTTAATAATTTCTATTTTATTTTCAATAGAAAAATCTAAAGTTTCATTTATGATCTCATCTAGTGACATTGGAATAACTTCATCTAATTTATCATGAAAATCTAGAACTTTCTCATCTAGGTTCTCCTCTACTTTTTCCAATATTAAAGCAACCTCTAACTTATCATCTCTATCCTATAAGTATATTTCATACACAAAATAATCCAAGCAATCAACATATGAACATTCACCGATTGAAGTATTAGGAGATAGAGTTAGAGAATCAAACATTTTAAATTCTATAGTCTCTCCCAGGATTATCATAGTCAGCTTCTCATTATGCACATCAAACACTGTTTTGGTAGTTGCCATGAGAGATCTACCAAGGAGTATAGTTTGTTCATTATCCATTACTGGTGTATTTTTCATGTCAAGAACCATAAAATCAGCAGGGATTATCAGTTCACCTATCTGAATCAGCAAATCCTCCACTATACCTCTTGGATACTTTAGTGATTTGTCAGCAAGTTGTAAAGACATTGTGATTGGTTTCAATTCTTCCAAGCCAAGTTCTATATAAATTGAGTAAGGCATCAAGTTGATGCTTGCTTCCAAATCTAGCATGGCTTTTGCAACATTTTTATTCTCTATTGTAATATCAACGATAAAGCTCACATGATCTTTCATCTTAGGGGATAGTTATTATTAAAGAACATTACTTGTTTTAGAAACCATAACTTTTTCATTATTCACACATCTTCTTTTTTTAGAATTAAGTTCCTTTGAAGAACTTAACATAAGCTGGCATACTTTTAATAACATCAACAAAAGTATATTAATGTTAACTTTAAAAAGCATATCAAAAGTTTAGAAAATTACTTATTATGTTTGCTTTCTTTTAATCTATTAGGGAATGAAATAGGAGGCTTGTAAGGTCAGCTGCCTTATGGAATTCAGGTCCTGAAAATGTCTCATTCTCTTTCTTCTTTTGCCCAAGATTGGGCTTTACTCTTTCTTTCTTTTTGTACACCTCCATCAGTTATTTCTACATCAACTAATCTATCTTCTTTTGGTATACCTCCATAAGAAGAATCTTTCTCAATTAAAGTTTCAACAATATTATCAAATAACTCACTATCTTTTAGAATAGTGATGGTTTTTGCTTGCTCAGGTTGACTTGACAATTTTTCTTTCTTATTTTCTTATACAGCATCAGCAATTTGCCCAATTTGAGTTACGAATCGCTTCATTGAAGCTTTAATGGAATCCGTTTTCTTTTTATTTGTGTCCATCCTATCATGGTTAGCTATCATAAAAAATTGGTGTCCTTCTTCCAAGCTTGAATCTTTTTTAGGGGCTTGTTCTTGATTTTGGAATGGAAGATTTTGATGTTTTAGATATTGAGGCTCTTGATTTTGATGTTGGGACTGATTTTGATCTTCAATAATTGTGGTGGGTTTTAATCATTAGTTCTCTAGGAAAAATCTGGATGGTTTCTCCAATTTGGATTGTAGGTGTTAGAATATGAGTTATTCCTAGGTTGCCTAGACTGACAAGATTCGATCAAATTAACATGTTCATAATCATTTCATGCATAAGTTTTATAAGATTAGCAAACATTAGCACTATGACCATAAACACCACATATAGCAAATCTCATTGCTTGGTACATTCTTAGTCAAAACAAGTATTTTAACTTGTTTAGTTAATTCAACTATTTGCATAATCATCTCATTATTAGACCCAACTTCATTCACTCATACTCTTTTTTGTTCTCACACTCTTTTATTGTGAATTGGCTCCTAACATCTCAAAGATATCATAAACCTCATCAGCAATTTGTTTCTAACATAATACCCCAGGTGCATTATCAACCATACATTGATATTAGTGTGTTAACCCATCATAAAATGATTGGTTAGTTACAAGAAGTGGGTATCTATGGTGTGGACATTGTAATAAAATTGATTTGAAGTTATCCCATGCTTTATTAAATGACTCAAAATTCTTTTGATAACAGTTAGAAATCTCAGTCTTTAATTCTTTGGTCTTTTGATGTGAGTAAAATTTAGTCATAAGTTTTTGGTAAACTTCACCCCAAGTTCTCAAAAAATTAGGACGCAAGGTCATTAACCAAGCCTTTACTTTTTTTCCTTTAATGAGTAAGAAAAACATCTCATCCTTAACTAGTCCTCATTCAATCTAGATAAAGGGAATGTATAAACTATAGCATAGAACTCTCTGATAAATGTTAATGCATCTTCACTAGGCATACTATAAAATGAATATTTTTAAGTTCATAATTCCTAGATGCATCACCTAGAATTATGCATGAAGTAGTGTTACCAATTATAAGTCGAGCATAATTCTTTTTAGCCATTTGCCTTCCAGCTGCTACTTGTCTTTGATCATTAGCCATTATTTCCATTTTTTCTTCAGATTCTTCTTCTAGCTTTTTTTCAAATTTTTTTCTTCTTCCTTTTCTTCTAACTTTGGAGGTACAAAGCCATTCTCTATTTCTTAATCCTCTTCTGCCTTTTTAATAACTACTTTCAAGTTAAAGAGATTTTGAGTTGATAAATCACATGATTTAATTTTCCTGCTAGGCATACAAATCAAAAGAAATTAAGATTTAAAATTTTAAAAACAACATAAAAAAAATGATAATTAATCAATATAATATTGGACAAAGTTTCTTGGCAACAGAGTCAAAAACTTGATGTCTATCAATATGTACTCGCAAGTATATGAACTATTCCTATAGTAAGGGTAAGTTCACCATAAGGTCAATTTCACAAGGAATTGCAAAGTGTTATTATAAAGTAATTATCACACAAAAATACTGAAAAAAAAATCTAAACACTATAAATCAATATTTTGAAGTAATATATTCATAAAACAAATATAATCAACTATAAAATAAATATGCAAGGATTATGATATAAAAACTAAATGATAAAAATAGTATTTAGCTTAGCTATTTACTTAGTAATCTCTTTGTTTTACTTTAAGTCTAGATCTAATGAATGAGATAATGTTGTGTCTTTTCCTTTTACCCACTCAAATTAATGATGCAACTAAAATTTCTTATATCAACATAGATTGAAGTAAAGATGTCTTCTAATATATTCGACCTAAATATTTTCATAACAAATATTATTATTAAATTAACATGACGATCAACTAACAATAATAATTGCAACTAATAAAAATATGTAAGTAAAGAATTTACTTATTAAATAAATAAATAATAATATTTTTATATAAATAAAAAGATTAAACTAAACACTTATAGAACTAACTTAACATATTTAATCTAAGAGTCATTGTAATTAAATAGAAAGACATAAAAACAAGACAAAAAGTAAAATCTCCATTGAAATCCAAAATCTTTTAAGTAAGAAGACGAAGGATCATTACTCCACTTTTTGAAAAACTTTTTAAATTTTAAAAGAACAATAAATAATTAAGCTAAAGCGTTTTTAGAAGATGAAATATTAAAAATTGCTGAAAGATGAATAATGAAAAGATGCAGATTGAATGTATATCTGATGTGTAACTAATTTTCACTACTTATAGAGATTCCTCTTATAGAGTCCACCGGATACAAAACGTTTAAGAGTTATCTTCTATAACTCTAAATTATTCTAAATAAAACAAACAACAAATAATGGTCCATAATTATATAAAAGACTTATTAATTCCTCCTTAGGCCTTCATAATTCGCCTAGGCCTCAACGCATCTTTAATTTTGGATCATGGCAGCAACTCGTTTTTAATCCATTTAATAATATTTAACTCATATTTTTCTTTTTTGCTAATATTTAGATATTTTAATGTTTTGATTATATGTTTCATATAAGTATATATTTCTACATATTATGTATATAAAATATATAATTAAAACATTAAAATACCTAAATATATATATATATAGAATATAGTTAATAATGTAACTATTTTATTATTATTATTGAGGGATTTAGTGATAAAATAAATTTAAATAGACTAGAAAATAATAGTTATTAATTGATAATTAATAAAAAAATTATTTATTTATTTAAATATTTATAGTAATAAATTAAATTCATCAAAATATTAAAGAGTCATAGAAAAATTAAATTAAAAACATAATAAGAAAAAAAGAGACTTTCATAAATATTAATGAACATATATAAAAAAGTTATTCATCTTTTTAAAAAAAAATATTTCAAATGAAAAATAAACAATATAAATATTTTTTTATTATATTAAAATATTTAATAATAAAACAAATTAAAATAAATCATTAAAATAATAATTTATTAAATAATAATTAATAGAGAATTATGTAATTTTTTATTTAGATATTTTTCGTAATAAATTAATATATTAAAATATATTAAAAATTATAGAAAAATTGAGAAGAGAAAGGCAAATTAAAAACATGCTCTCAAATATATATATATATATATATATATATATATATATATATATATATATATATCGAACTATTTGGGGGAGCTGGAGTAGGTAAAACAGTACTTATTATGGAATTAATCAACAACATTGCGAAAGCTCATGGGGGCGTATCCGTTATTGGCGGAGTAGGCGAACGTACTCGTGAAGGAAATGATCTTTACATGGAAATGAAGGGGAAAGGGGCAACCAACATAGGGGGCGCTTCCACTGGCGGCGGGCGGGCGAAGGGTCCAAAGGACACGTAGCCGGGGGTGAGTCACAAAAATCCAATAATTCCATTTTCCTTCTTGTTCATCAATCGGGAATCAAGACAAACCGGGCACTACGGTAAGACGTGAAAATACCCGATCCCATTCCGACCTCGATATGTGGAATCGTCTTGCACCATATGTACTGAGATCCTGAATGGGTTTCTTCAATTCTTTTAGGTTTGTGCTCTACTCCGAGTAAAGATTTGCCCGATTTTTATTTGCACATATAGAGCAAATGCCCCAATACCGCGTCTTTTTGTTACAACTTTTTTTTTTATTTAGAGGGAATGCAAAGCTCTTAGAAGGCGCTTATACTTATACGATTTGCCTCAAGACGCCCCGCAATTTGTATTGGAATTCCTTTTGTATCCGCCTGTTCAGTTAATTCAATAGCTTTTTTCATTGCTTTGCAAAATGAAACTCTATTCTTTAATTGTCCGACTATACAGGCCTCTTGAATCTTCTATTTACCCATTTTTTTTGTATTTTTTTTATATGTAATGCAGCCTTACTATTGTTTTCGTTATTATTGATAGGAATTTTCTTGTTAAGATCCTACAAATCGATTGAAACCTCAGATTCATACGAAAGAAACTTCGAGCTCATATTGGTCATGGGTTGAGAACGGGAATTGAACTCTATGAGATCTAATCTCCCGTTGTTCCTCAGTAACTCAGTGGTAGAGCGGTCGGCTGTTAACTGACTGGTCGTAGGTTCGAATCCTACTTCTTTCTGCCCTAGCCTTACTAGCAGGTTGGTTACACCTACAACCAAAATGGAAACCGAACGTTTCGTGGTTCAAAAATATCCTATGGAGTCACTTGAAGATTCAAAAAGAACTTATTTCTTTATCTTATTCTAAATTAGAATTGAAAATAAAAAAATATTCATACAATAAAATATGGGATTAATTTGAATTCTTTCCCCTACAATATCTTCACCGCAGTAGAGTTTAACCACCAAGTTCGGAATGGATTTGTGTTGTTCCTCTACACTTAGGACACCAGAATATTGAACCATGAACGAAGAAAGACATGAGAGAAAAGCATATTGGCTAGTAATTGTAAAGCCCCAATTCTTGACTGTAGGAGTAGTTATGAACCCTGTAGACCACCCCCATGGGGGTGGTGAAGGGAAGGCCCTAATTGGTAGAAAAAAAACCCACAACCCCTTGGGGTTATCCTGCACTTGGAAGAAGTGTTCATACCGTTGTATTAAACGATCCCGGTCGTTTGCTGTCTGTCCATATAATGCATACAGCTTTAGTTGCTGGTTGGGCCGGTTCGATGGCTCTTTATATATATATATAAATATATATATATAGAGAGAGAGAGATTTCACCACCAGAGGTGTGTGAGCGTTTGAAGCGTGGTGTCTCCTATTTTCAGGAACCGAAGAGTGGGCTGGGCTGGTTCTCTGAGATTCCATATTCGAAAGTGTGTATAAATGAGTTATCACACTTCATACAAATTATAAAACTGTGTTCGTGCTATTAACACAAAAATTATTTATTTCTGTAAACTAACCCCCAAGATGGCTGAAGTAATTACCCCAATTAGTTATAATGTTGGTACGATTACTTTAAAAATAGAATTTTCCTATAATCACTACCCCAATATCCAAAAATTGGTACTCTATTATCTTTCAAGTTCATAGCTACACAAGAAAATAGAATACAAAAAATAACCCTTTGGCCAAAAAAAAAAAAAAAAAGCCATCACCTCTTGCCTGCTTACTCCCAAATTTTTTAGGGGGCAAAAAATACAAAATACTCGAGCTGCATCCGACGGATGGGGCGGAAACAAAAGAGCATTTTACCTCATTCCGCATGCAAATTGTTGATGAAATCGAGCAACCTGATGTCACATACAAGCGAAGGTTCTGGTGGCATTCTGTAGCATCTCATCAATCCTGCTGCTACAGACATTATATGGAAGTAATTGAAGCATACACAGTGAGATAAGGAGCTTAAAGAGAGAAATACTAGTGACAGTCTGTGTGTGTGTGTTTCGAGTGGTTTACTTACAGAGATTCTTTCGTAAAGCCCATGGCAGCGGAACTAGTCTTCTTTACGAGAATCAACATATGTAAAATTATCATTTCAAAACACTCCCGAAATAGCAGCAGAAGCACAATGGGGATATTCAGTTAGCTAATGAAAGCAAAAAGGGTAAAAAAGAAAACTGTTTCAGATGATACCATCAAGGCCAGCATTCCAGGCCGCTCAAAAGCTTTCTCCCACCTAAAAGAAACAGACAATTATAGAGTATAAAATTTGCAATCAGAAAACTACGAGCTCATATTTTTCACATGATGAGGTTCTCCAATTTTGGGTGTTAAAGACAATTATACAAAAATCAAGAAAAAAAATAATACAGTAAGGGGACTCTGCAGGAATATGACCATCTAAATTAAGCTATAATTGGCACAAAATCCAAGAAGTTACGTATATAAGTTTGCATAATTAAAAATAAGGGGAACTACTATTTACCCTCTGGATTTTGACCTAATAAACTAGTACAATGAAATAACAATGAATTGGAGTTGCCTACTATCATAAATTTCTTCTTGTCCAATAAACCTTATGTAATTGAAGTCTACTTCAATACCCTCAGATTCTTCTTTAATGGCACTGAGATAATCCTATGTAATAAAAGAACTTGATTGAACTTTAAATTGTTCTTGATCTAAATAGACAAACAATTAGCTTTTCCTTTTCCAACAAATATCATAATCCACCTTCAAATGTATTCAACAACCAGAACAAATACAGGACATGTAAGTATTTCTCTGTTGGATCACATAAATGTATAACAATGGTAAGAAACACAGATGGGTAATATCTCCCTGCAATGGCAGTAATCTTATCTGTCTCAGAAGTTCAATAAGGCAAACATGATACAATAGGAAAAGTAAAATGCACAACACAATAATCAAATTCTAGAAAGTTGTACATAAAGAGGGAAAGAAGAGAAGATCAAGTAACAAATTATAGATTGCTTGAGATAATCGTGATCTATCAGTTGCATTATATTGACCAAATAAATGTTTATTAATGATTGATTTAATCCAAATAAAAAGCACATATCACTACATTATGCTAAAACTTGATGGATTTAAATTTTTGAAATACATGAACTACTGTATATAAAGAAAAGAAAAAGAAACGAGTAAAGTACAGTGCAATTAATTTTATACCCAATGATTTATGATTGAATTATTAGTACATGTCACTAAAGCGATTCTGTTGTTTTGTTGTTTCTAGATTGTCAAATGAAGTGGTTTATTCAGTGAATGTGCAAAGGATAAAATGGACTATTTGATAAGACAATAATTGTAGACATAATATCAAAAATGATATATGCAAAACACAAACATTAAGGCCCATGTATTATTATACAAGTATCATTAATAATTAAAAAGAGAACTATTAACATTTACAAAATTAACCTGAATCAATCTTTTTCTTTTATTCCACTATACCCACTAATTTCACTGTATTAGCACATTGATTAGTGAGTGAAATAACGTATTGCATGTATGAGTAAATAAAACAAAAAACCTCAAATTATTAATAGGCATATCTTAGTTTTAACCAGCAAGATATTTCTTATTCCACGATTAGCAACCACAGATAGTAGTATTTAAACCTCAAATTTTTAATAGGCATATCTTAGTTTTTAACCAGCAAGATACTCCCTCATGGGAAACTATACACACACACACACATACATGTATATATAGGGGAGGGGATCCACTTACACATTGTCTTCACAGTAAAGACAACTAAGAGAGGGAAAAGCCACAAGTTCACTTCAAATAAAAATCCTAGGAAAAGAATGATGCAATAACGAGGAAACGAGTTGTGTAAGACTTTATTTTGCACATTTTAACCATTTATTTTCACTATGTATAACGACTCAAAATTATGTACTTTCCAACTATAACAAAAATCTACATCCTTTACTAAATATGGTATATTATTTTTATTGTAATAATATTCTTTTATTCGAAGAGAGCTCAAATAATCAATAAACAGCTTGAAGAGAATAATATTTTTTGGAATGAATATAGCCCTTTCTTTTATTTGCATTTATTTATTTTTTCCATTCAATTTACTCATGTTCTCTAATTACATATGTACCACTCTTTCGTCTAAAATGCCTAATGTCTTTGATATTATTATTCGAAACTTTGATTTTACATGAGCCATCATAACTGAGCTAGCTATCACTTCTTAATGGAGTTTCATCTTCAGTTCAAAATAAAAAATTATTACTAGTACAGATAATTAATTATTAGTGGAAGACATCAAATTGTTAGTTTCTTATAAACATGGATTGCACATTTTTACATATACATTCACAAACTTATCTCCATGATAAAAATAAAAATCCCATGTTCTTTGCTTACCAAAATGTACAGGCCTCGGAAAGTGACAAAACAAGGCAATCTTATGGTTTCTTCTTTTTTTTTTCCTTATTTAGTCATGTTTTCCCTTTCATTTTTTTTTTTTATTTATTTATTTTTTTTTTTTTTTTGTGTTTTGGGCTTTTCGTTGGGGGTTCCTTTTTATTATTAAAGAAAAAAAGTAAATAAAGGGAAGGAGATTCTTGTCATAGATGAAAGTTAAGTAATAAATGTAATTATTTAATGAATAAGAGAGAGGATATAAGATTAGAAAACTATATGAGATTAATCCTTAAGATGTGTTGGAAATCAATGGATGAAAAATCGTGTAAAACAAAAAGGTTTTACACATGTTTTTCCATATATATATATACAAAACTTTTCCTCAATTCATCTTATTAGAAGAATTAATAAGATGACAAAGCAATACTTTAAGCACGATTTATCATATTTAGACATCACATCAAGATGAAAGAATTCTGAAATAAAAATATAGATCAAAATAAACTGATAAGTCACTCAATATTAAGGAAATTGAAAAATTAAGACTTATCATTAGATTCTTACTAAAATCAGCCAAAAATTAATTAAAGATTTCAAAAATGAAAAGTGAAGCCTCCCAAAAGGCAACAAAGCACATTGGCCCATAATTATAATCTTAGATTGAAATCTAATCTGTCATTGAAAAAAATTAATAATAATAATTTTCAAGCTAATTATGTTTCTGTCATTCAAACTATCTGCTGTTACATCTCATCTCTAACTTTAAACCAACTACAAACCAAAATCTTACACATCAAAGACAAGGCATTGCCCAACTGATTTCAATATTTTAAACTGCCTCAGCTCAAAAATTGGAGGAAAAAAAACAAATTCCCATATCTTTTAACAAAATTACCACAGTAGTAATTTCGTAGGCAAAGGATATAATATGGCTTTGTACTTCATAATTAATTAAAACAATTCATTATCACACTTTTCTTTTGTAATATATATTGAGACCTTAATCCACTTTTGAATGCTGTATGCTTAAGTAAAAGGGATAAGTAAAAACAAGTACCTTTAAGTAAAGGGCTTTTCCGTTTGAGTGTTGTTGTCCTCGATGCCAATATGAGATTTGTCCTTTGATTCTTCCATATCTAAAGCCTCCCCATTCTCCTGAGTCTGACTAATTTTCTTCTTCTTCTTCTTTCTCTTCCGAGAGTGATTATCATTAACAGACTGTTCAAGATTGCTGTACATATCAAAACAACAAATCTTTCATTGAGGATTACAAATACAAATTCAAAGAATTCTCATGCGCGTAATACATGCATAGAGGAAAAACACATATAAAGGTACCAAACTGTCCCTTCAATTATTCACAAGTTTTAAAAGATACAGCGCTTTTTCTTATTCCAAATAAAGTAAAAACCTCTCTATAGTCACACTCTTAAGACCAAACAAATTTCATTATTATGAGAAGGTTATAACTTACTAGATGCATAGTCATAACAATTTTTATTTTGACTTAATTATTCTCATTACTGAAGTGGTATAGAGGCAAAATATGCATGATTTTAATATAATTAATTAATTGAGCATGTCCAAAATCAAGTATACATAAACATTGAGAAAAAAGGTAAACATAAAGGGCTACGTTTACGTTCGGACATTGAAACTCTTCAAAAACCTTCGGACACGTCTCGAAAGCTTCAAATAACATTTCCTACTACTTTTATACTTTTTATTTATTTTTGGAAACTTTGAAGAACTTTTTCTATTTAATAGGATATTCAATTATTTTTCTTATTTATTTATCTTCCTATTTAGAAATGAAAACTTATTTAATTAGATTTCTTACTTTGAGAAGTTTTTTTTTTAATTTGTTTCCTATTTGTTTGGGTACCTATTTATAGATGATTCTCAACTTTTTCCTATTACTTAATTTCTTTGTTATATTAATAATCATAATTCTTAATTGTTTTATATCCAAAAGTCTATATATATATATATATATATATTTTAAATTTTTTTTTCATACATTGTTCTTCTCTTGGTCTATAGTAAATAGCTATTTTTAAAATCTAACAAAAATCAACTACATTTTAATGGAGAAATTACGCAAACAAGGTATGGCTTACTTTTTATAATTAATATTTATTATATGCCAAAATGACCAATTATATTAATTATCTAATTTGTACTTCATTCAATAATTAATATATGTGAATTGGTTTATATCTAATTTTTATTAACGATATTCAGGATGACAAAGATGACGATGTAGTAGAAAATCTAAAATAGTCATTTATTGTTTTTATATTATAATTTTTCATAAATAATTAGTTCTTATTTAAATTTACTTAAAAAAATTGGCCTGACTTGTTTGATTTATTATTATTTTAATAAAGTTTTGATATTGAATTACTAATATTAACATTTTAATGTATTTATACACACATTTTTAGAGTATTACTTTTAGAAAATCTTGTATCTCTATGTCATACCATGTCGTGTCACATTTTCCATTTTCGTGCAACATAGAACATAATTATAAAAATATCTTAGCTTCAATAAGCATGTTTAAGTATTAGCAAGTTATTACATGTATGCATGTTTAAGTATTAGCAAGTTATTACATGTATGCATGTTTAAAGGGGTAGTAACAACTCTAAAAAGATAAATTACTATACCAAATCACTTTACATAAATAATTTATTTTATCTTAAGCTTTTGTAGCATGTTGTACTTTTTTGAAATTTACATATTACTACTACTATATGGAGGCAAAATTTTCTTAAGATGGAACCTAAAAGAACTTTTAACTTATTACTATGGAGTTTATTCTTATTTATACAAACCGAAGTTGAGACCAAAACTTTTTATGGCTACATAGAAATTATTCCTATGTAGAATATGCTTATAGAGAGGTTCTACTACGGAACATGCTACATTGCTTTAATATCCTATTTCATTCAACCATGAAATAAAGTCAAAACTCAAGAGCTAAAAACAAACTACTTTTTTTATTTTAAAATCCAACTGATCAAGCTCATAATTCCCATAATCTTTTATTATCTTATTTTCCCTTGTAAATAACTAAAGGGACCTAAGATAGGACTTCTAGTCTATATAATAAGCAAACAACATTGAAATCAGATAACAACATATAAGAAAATCCATAAAAAAACCACGAGAAAAATTTCAAAAGACAAGAATTCTCAAACAAGGCTGGCTTGCCTGCGATTTTGCTCATCTTGCAAAGTGCCATCACCTTCAAGGCCATCGGACTTAAACTCATCTTGATTGACCTTATCCTTTTTTATGTCATTTGCATTGATGCCACCGTCAGCTTCAATAGTTTTATCTTCAGCAGATCTTTTTCTTTTCCTCTTTAGCTTTGAATAATTTTCAAGGCCCAACTGAGTCGAAAGCATCTGTGAATCCAATGGCATTGACAAGACGATATTCCTGATAACGACAAGACAAGATAAAGAAACCAAGGTCTGAAAATTATATGTTCATTTCTCCAATCTATCATAACATATATAAAAGTGCGAAGAGGGAGAACAGATCAATTTACTGAAAAGACCTTATAATTAGTGTTGTGTTAAGATTGACTAATCGTCTTTTATTAATCTAATATAATTTAATAGAAAAGATAATAGATAATAGATAATAGTATATAAGGATAAACTTTATATAGAGATAGGACATTATAAGATTATAAATGAAAAAAACAAATAGAATTCTATTTAAAAAAAAGAATATATAATGAAAAAATATCAAATACCAAACTTAATATATTGAATACCAATAAGGATAAACTTTATATAGAGATAGGACACTGTAAGATTATAAACAAGAAAAAAAAAACAAATAGATTCTATTTTTAAAAAAAAAAAAAGAAAAAAAAAAAGGAAAAAAATTAAATACCAAACTTAATATATGGAATACCAATTTTAATTAAATGTAAAAAGCAAACGCGTATCTATATATGTATACGAGGGAAAGAAATGAAGAAAAACAAAAGTAATATGGCATGCATTAACTAATACAAAAGTAATTTGATTTCAAAATCTTATAGAAGAAAAAATCTTAGATTTTTGTTCTTAAAAGGAAAACAAAAATTTACAAGCATTAAATTATAAATTATTTAAGGTTTATAGTATAATAGATATTAAACATGTTCAATTCATCATCAAGTTGGATTTCAATTCTATCTTATAAAATTACATAAAAATTTTATATTCGTTTTGTCTAGATTTATGTGTATTCTTTTAATTATGAAATAGTACCATATGAACTATTTCTATTTACACATTGCAAGAAGATATGATAGGATTACTCTGTAGTACATATCATCGCATGTAATATAGATAAATAAAATATATACAACATGTCTGTGAGATGAATATTAATCTAGGAGACCATGGATATTTAAATTGAATGGGTCATATTTACCAAACAAACATACAATGAAATGCTTGGAGAAATAAAATTTCCATTTTGGTTAATAATGTATCAACTTATTAATGATAGATTATTAATGTTATTATAAATTTAACTTGAATTATGAGAACATTGAGTTCAATTATTTAAGAAGTTAAAATTAACTCAACTAATGCATTATGGATATAAATGGATTAATTAGTTTTTAAAAATAAAATTTATATGAACCAATTATAATTTAAGAATTATGCAATTTTCACATTAATAGTATTTATTATTTTAAATTTAGTAACTATTTCATCTTTAATTATAAACGAGGTGACTAAAAAACTAGTTGACCTTAAGTGATTGTAAGACTTGAGGCAAACTCACTTGTCATTTCCAGTCTTCTGCTCCTCTTCATTTTTCACAGGGATATCTTGACTTGACTGATCAGCTTTTGACTCGAGTTCAAGGACTGAATTATCTCCTATTCCAGCTTTAGCCTCTTTCTCCTCTTTGGACTGCTTTTTCTTCTTCTTAGGCTTTGCACTACTATCTAAGCCCACTTCACTAGAATTCAGGGGAGACTCATGCTGATCAGGCTGCCTGCACAATTACATTAACCAAGTCAAAGCCGACATAAAGATAAAAGCATTACATGAATGCCAGCTAACATGCAAAAGAACAAAAGTTATTAAGAGCATAGCAATGATATCATAATATGAGCCAAGAATTGAACTCACTTATAATTTGCATTCCTCTGGTCTCCTTCAATTTTTGCATAAAGGTCTTGACTTGATTGATCGTGTTTTGTCTCACTTTGCTTAGCCTGATCCTGTTTAAGGACTGAAGCATCTCCTATTCCAGCTTTAAGCTCTTTCTCCTCTTTGGGTTGCATTTTCTTTTTCTTTTTAGGCTTTCCACTACTCTCCAAGCCCACTTCAGTAGAGCGCAGGAGATAATCAGGCTGATTAGGCTGTCTGCACAAGTACATTATCCAAGTTAAAGCAACACAGATAGAAAAAGCTAGACATGAATCTCAGCTAACATGCAAAAGACAATTTGACTTGGCATTTCTTTCTAACCTTCTAATCTTTTTCCTATAGGCTCCTTGCTCAATTACATTAACTAAGTCAAAGCGCATACAGTGTAAAAGCAAGACATGAATGCCAGTTAACATGGAAAAGACTGTTTAATTAAGAGCATAACAATGAAAATTCGCAATATGAGCCAAGAGTTAAACTCACTTATAATGTGCAGTCCTCTGGTCTTCTTCATTTTTCGCATAAATATCTTGACTCCATTGATTGACTTCTGTCTCACTTTGCTTGACCTCATCCAATTTAATGACCGAATCGTCTTCTATTTCAGTTTTAAGCTCTTTCTCCTCTTTGGAGTGTGTTTTCTTTTTCTTTCTAGACTTTGCATTTCTCTCGAAGCCCACTTCAGTAGAAGCCAGGAGAGACTCAGGCTGATCAGGTTGTCTGCACATGTACATCAACCAAGTCAAAGCACAAAGAGAAGACATCAATGTCAGCTACCACGCAAATGAAAAGTACAGTAATTTGTTGTCTCGTTTAGATTTTTTCCACCTACTTTTGCTTTTATTTCTTAGTTTTCATTTTCTTTCTTATTTTCTATCTTTCTTTTCTGTATTTGCTTTTTGGAATCTGACTTTATAGAGAAGCAGAGTAAACCATGCTTTCTCTAAAAATCAAAAAAAAAAAAAAGAAGAAAATTATGAAATTAAATTTTCAAATGCAAAGTGCCCCATTGCAATGTCAAAATGGCGTAAGAGTATAGCAACGAGAAACATAATATGAGCCAAGAGTTAAACTCACATGTAAGTTCCATTCCTTGGGTCTTCTTCATTTTTTACATCAATAGCTTGACTTGATTGATCAACTTTTCTCTCATTTTGCTTGGGCTTAGCCCATTTAAGGACTGCGCCATCTTCTAATCCAACTTCAAGCACTTTCTCCTTTTCGGACTGCTTTTTCTTTTTCTTGTTTGGCTTTGAGCCATTGTCAAAGTCCACTTCAGCAGAATGCTGAATAGAGTCATGCTGATCAGGCTGCCTGCACAAGTATATCAACCAAATAAAATAAAAACTGATAAAAGCGAGATACATATAGCAGATGAAACAGAGCACTAGTGGATCTCACCTCATCACCTGACTACCTACAATAGTATCCGCATTTTCTTCTGCATTTATGGATCCATTGCCACCATTTTCCGCCTCCTTGTTCACTATCTGACTAGTTTCATTTTTAGCATTTTCTTCTGCTTTTGGTTTTGCATTCCTTGCAGCAGATTTACATAGGGATGAAATAGTAAGCTTGTCTTCACTTTCACTGTCCAATACTTCTACAGAAGTGCCACCATTAGCAAAATCATGCTGTTGAGAAGTGTTTTCTTCATCAGATTGAATTTGGTATTTCTTCCTAAGTCTTCTATAGCTGGCCTTCTTATTCTTAGGTTTATTTTTGCGCAACGCTTCTGCAGCCTCTAATGTTAACAATGGCAAAAAATTGAAGCAAAAAAAATTACAATATAAAATTGCTGAATCTATGCATAAATGAACAATTAACGATCTTTTAGGAAAATGAGTTTATAACATTCCTACTATGCAGCAAGTGCTAATGAGCAATAATCAAGATCATGAGGCCCTAGCAACATGAGTTGCGCAAAGGATTTACTTTTTTCCTTTTAATTTACTATTGAGATTGAGGAGCTACAAATGCAATTTGGCAAGGGAACATAATTCAGCTGGCTTGATTTAGTCATATAAGCAGAAAAAGAAAAAGGTTACACTGATCTAGCTCAGTTTCATTTGTGCTACAATTTTATTTGACCATGCTATCAGACTTAGTTATATAAGGATATATAAAAATCTCCAGATGCATGAAAAAGAAATTAGCAACCGCCATTGAACTTGGCAACATAAATTTACCAGCACAAAGACTATCAGACAACCAGAGTAGGTTTTATGGAGTAAAAGAATCATACTTGTATTCTCAGTAGAAAATCTATAATGTTAAAATTAAAAACTTAATAATAAGGATTAGATAGAACATTCTATATGAATATGATATTTAAGTTTTAAATTAAACCTCCATCACTGGAAACAGGAGAAGGTGTAACGAGTAGTGGATCATCATCATCAATAAAACTATCCTCATACTCGTCTTCATCTTCATCTTCATCACCAGCTGATCTTTCCGTTTCTGTGTCTGCAATATCTTCTCCATACGATTCTCTACAAATTAGAGTAAACGGTAAACAAAGAAGAATACCCACATAGCAATCAATAAATTAAGAGAAAAAAGAACAGAGAAGAAAAAGGATACGAGTGATCATCATCATGGTGGCTGCAATGGGCAGAGGAGCGTAGATAGTAACCGGTGAGGTGAACGCTCCGGGGACCAATAACAGAGAAAACGACATCAACAGACTCGTCGAACTCTAAATTCAATTGGCAGGACTCCGATTGTTCAGGAAACAAAGAACATAGAAAAACAGGACTCTTGTTCCCTATATTACACTGTACCACACTCTTCTTCTTTGCGGAGGCATTGCCATAATTCCCCAATGTTGCCTGTGAAATATGGAGCCTTTCTCTTGCACTATCAGGATTGTGTGTGAAGGGCTTTCCAGGTTTCACTTCGGTTCCCCAGAAAGCCATCGCTAAAATTCAAAACCCTAACACACCCGGGCAACTGCTTCTTTAAACCCTCAAGTACTCAGAGCTTGCAAGAATTTTTTGTTTTTTTTTCTCGAGCCACTGAGAAGGCCTTTATCATATTATTCTTCATAACAGGTCAAACGTCAAGCCCAAGCCCAAGCCGGCGAAACCAGAATTTATAATTAAGAAGGTAAATTTGATTTTGTTTCTTTTAACATTATTACATAGATTTTTTAAGAAATTACATAAAATACTGATTTTTTTGAATAATATCATTTATAGAGTGAAATTCTTTTCTTTTTAAATATACACAATTCATATTTTTAAAAATAATGTAAACCTTTTTTTATGAGATTATATATAAGAAAATTATATTCTCTTTTGTTTTTTCTTTTTAACTTTTTTTTTATTATAATCTTACTCCATCAATTCTTTCTCGCTTTTCTATTTCTCCACAAGAAAATCACCAACACTTTTAGATAGTGTTGGCTCCGATTTGGATTTGAGGACGTGCCACGTGTATGTGATATACGAACCGTGTTTGGATTTTGTGCTTCTGACTTGTAATCAAACGTTTGTGAATTTTTAAATACTTTCAGCCATAATTTATTTAAATGCTCTACTAAATGGCTATAAATAACTGTAAACTTAAATAATAAAAGTGCTGGAATAATATTGTTTAAAAGTTTCAGAGTGCAAAACAAAGCTTGATTACATAAAGAAAAGTACAGACAAAATTTGTCTACTTAAATTGTCTGAATTGTTTATGATGTTGGTTGTTTTCCTTGTATTTTCCACTTTTTCTTTTATTATATGTATTTTCGTAACTCCCATCAAGAATTGTAACTTGTATTTAACACATGTATCATAAGGCTAAATTTCAAAACCGCCATAGAATGAGTATGCCAATTATTGGACTAGGTCTATTAATTATTTATGGGCTACAAAATATGGCATAAATAAATGTGTGTATAACCTAGCTAAAAGCCATAGGTTTATATACATACAATAATTCTTAAGCTCCAAAATAATTTTTTTCCTCTCTCTTGCCATGGATGAAAATTAAATTAGAATCAAGTATAGAAATTTTAGACCCAAAGTTCTCTTTTACCCATTTGATGAAGAATAGAATTTCCATAGAAAAAAATTCATTTCTACACCCAAGAAAAAGCTCCTCAACAAAATCAAAATTTGAATCTCTCTTCTATACCTTCAAAAGTCTCCATCTTCCTTTTCATCAATTAACCTTAAATTCTCATTACTTGATTTCTCAGACTTTTTATCTTTCTCAAATTTATTTAAAACCCTTAGTATTAATTCTACTAAACCAAGTATCACCTCATTTAACCAAGCATCACCTCATTTTATTCAAATTTTCTTCTTCCAAAATTCCAAATTCCAAAATTTCAACTTCTTAAATACCCAAAAACTAAAAGCCTCAAATTTCTTTTCCTTTCCTACTCATCCTATATTTTCATCTCATCAACAAAATCATCCTTTCTCACAAATATCACAGCAACCAGCAACCAACAATCAACAACCTTCATTCTTCCACTACCTGCGTTGGCATCCACCTGCCTCCTTTCCATTGTTGAGTAACAACTCAACAATTCATTTGCAGCATCGCCAATCTCTCCTCACACCACAGCAATCTTGTTATCCTCGACAGCTCCAATAGCAGCAGCATTGTTATCTTGCATCGCAGCAGCCTCGTCACCTTACACCGCAACGTCAACAACAACATCAACTTCTATGTCGACTACAGCAGGCACAACAGCAACATTCCTCCTTTCCTCTTCATATACTATCTTCAAAAATCCATTTTCTAACCAAATCCACACACCAAAAAGTTTTTCCTCTTACATATCTAATACCCACATACAAAGACACAAAATTCCTCATTCTTTAGCAAAAGACTCACTTTATCAAAAATGTAAAAAATATTTTTGGGAAGTCTTTCCTATATTTTCCTCTTTTAGCTAGCCAAACAAAGACTCTTTTGATATATCAACGAAGAAGAAGGAAAAAAGGTACTTTAATTCTAAAAAATTTCTTTTTTTCTTTATGGCATATTAGAAAGTAAATTTATAAAAAAATATTCGTTGATGAGTTTGGTGAATTGTGTGTTTTGGCGATATTGTAAAAAAGAATTAAAAATTTATGTCCTTGTTTAGCAAATCAAATTTTCGGCATCATCCTTGAAGTTTAGGTTATAAATTTTGGAAGATTATATGCATGTCCTTTAAAATGTGAAATAAGCCTCCATATAAATATATATGTGTGAGAAATGAAAGCCTTGATTTTTAGCAATTTGAATTTTAATGCTCTCTTAATAAAAAATGAATCCAAGGCTATATGGAGCCTCAAAATTGAAAATGGATTTGAGGCGCTCTAGAGCTTCAAAATTTAAAATGAATTTGAGGCCCTTTGGAGCCTCAAAATTACTAATGAATTCGAGAATCTTTGAAGCCTCAAAATTTAAAAATGAATTTGAGGCTCTTCGGAACCCCAAAAATTTATTCAATCTTAGCAAAATTTTAGGAATCTCTTTGCTTCAATTTATTCACCTTTTTATAATTTTAATTTTATAATCAAGAGTAGTCGTATGTAAGTTTTAAAATGCTACTCCTGTCAATTCATCAACACAAGCAAATACAATTTTTACCAGCTCTAAGAAATTCCTCATATTATACTCACTGTCTTTTAACTAAAGAATAGTTAAAATGACATATGGCCTTAGTTTACTTATCTTTTATCTTGAAACATATGTGAGCCACTAAATGTTATGTATCTAATTTTTGTACTTCACATATGTTCGTGACTATACCAATTTTGTGTAATACTTCAATGCATAATTCTATCTTATTTTATTAACTACTAATATACTCCATCAAACTATTCACCGGTCATAAATGTATAAAAGATAAAGGATAAGAATATGCACATTCCAATGTATACTTTTCTTTGTGTAGGTGTTCTCATGAATTTAGGAGGTGCTTCAAGCTCTTCTCTTCCAAGTGAACCCACTACTACAGATGCAGTCGCTGCTCAGTTAAACTTCTTTTTTAACCTCCAAATTAATTCTTGGAAAAGAGAAAAGATAATATCTAATATATCTTATGATTTATGATCATTGTCTCATAGGAGTTACTCTCATTAAGCACTACTACTCCATAGGTTGCTATACCTTTGCCTCATCCCATAGATCCTTAAACTATTGGTATTCATGAGGTACACCATTTGTTATACAATGTCTTTATCTATTTCACTTCTTCCAAAATACTCTTAATTCTTCCCTTTTGCATGCACCACCTAAACCAACTAAATTCACCTACACTCTTTCAAGAGTTCCTGACTTTCTCACACTTTTAAGTGAACGCATCACTTTCACCTAATTTTATTTTGAACTCTCATATCTTTTTCCCTTTAAAAATCAAAGAAAAAAGAAACCAAGACATAAGAAGGAAGGAGCACTATTATTGGGCAAGACTCTTTATAAACCAGTTACTCTATGAAAGATTAAATCTTGGCCAAAATGCAGAAAGGATTGGCTAGCTTAGGTAGATAGACTCAGACCAGTCTTCTCTCCACTTTAAAAGCAAGTTAGTGTATATGATCTGATTAGTCTCAGCTTGGAAGACCCAACTATGGAGCAAGACTTATTGTGTGCCGCACTCAAGTTCTGGTTTTCCCTTTTGGACTAGCATCTGTCACTCTAGAAGACATTTTGCTCCTCACTGGTTTACCTATCTTGGAATGCGAAACTCTGATTGTAATTGATAAAGCAACAGATCCTTACCCTTCTTATGATTCCCATTCTATGGAGTTTTCTTCTTATCATCACTTTGTGCAGAAATGGAGACAAGCGAGCATATCCCCTTCAGATATTGAGCATATTGAGTTTATGTGGGTCTTTATTTGTTAATTCATTTTCTGCCTAACCTCTGGCACACCCAGCTTGGAGTTCCTTTCTTTAGCCAAGGATATAGTGTCAAGTAAAACTTGTTATGCTTTAGGCATCATGCTTCTTGCCTCCACATATAAGTCTTTGGACAGGGTGGTTACAGAGCATCCATTATATAAGATTGGGAACCATATGTGGATTGTTCAATTGTGACTCTTAGCCTATTTTTCATTTTTAAGGAACAAGCAAATGTTAGACCCTCACTTATCTTTAGGCAAATTTCTTATGACCTGCAGAGTGAAATGTAATCTGGTTGGTATAATGAAATGCTTCCTATCTACTGGTACTTAGGGTGTATCAGAGCTTGATATTTGGTCTTCTGGCAGAGAAATATCTTGGTGGATCAAGGAAAGGATTTTGGATATCTTTGATCTCATGGTATTCAAGAACATGTTATTTTTTATGTCTTTACCACAAATAGGCTTTTTATGCTTGGTGGTTCTTTAAGTTTTACCACTAGTATCCCTTCAGCTCAGCCTCCATTTTTGTGAGATACTTACCTTCCCTTTGGTATAGGCAATTTGATCTCCACTAAATCATACCTACCTTGGATTTCTCTAGTGAAGCTCTTATTTTCCCAAATGATGTTACTATGCAGCGCATAAATGCTTTCCTTAAAAAACACCAAAGATTGTCATGCTCCATTTATGAGATTGATGATGATGCTAGAATTGCTTTTGACACCTGGTGGCCTTAAAGATTTGCACAACTTGTTCCAATTATTATAGGTGATATAGCTCAAGATATGTTTTCTCACTCATAACTTGGTCATAAAACAAAATGATTTTTAGACCAATTTTATTCTCTAACTTTTTCTTGTCTATTATTCAAGTTTGCCCTTGATTTCATTTCAACCTCAAGGAAAATCATCAAAAGGGAAATAAAAGAAGAAAACAAATGAGGCCACTCTCCATACCATCCTAACCTATTCTAATGTTGCCGGCAAATATGCTAAAGCTAAAGCCTATGTTCCTCCGGCTCCTACTCGAAGGTCCCAAAGAAATATTCTCAAAAGTACCTTTATTAACTCTGAAGAGGATCCACTTGAAGTTTTAGAAGATGAAGATACGAAAGATTATGAAAATAACAAAAGTCATGATCCTAGCGACTCTGATGATGATCTTGTGGATGGCAAGGATGTTGAGACCGAAATGGATGAAGATCCCATTGATATAGACTATTCAATAGATTACCTCCTCCCTCGCCACTTATCTCTTTCTCCTCCTATAAAGTATGATGATATAGAGCTTCACATGACCAAATCTCTAGTTGTTATTCTACATAAGCCTCCAGCTTCTCTTTGTATGGCTCAGGTACATTTCTTCCATATTTCCTTTACAAATGTTTAGATTTGATATGCATATTTTTGAAAACTTGAAGTTATTTTATTCACTTTTATTGTAGGACATATCTTCAGTTCCAGAGTTTGCGGATCCTCTTTCTGGTCTTAATTTCTTTTTTTTAGCTGCTACCTCCTCTTTATTGAGTACTTCATTGGCGTCTCCTACTGAAGCAACAGTCAAGTTTGCCAAGCAAACTCTTCATCAATTAACTCTCTTGGAATTGCTGACTCTTAACAAAGATGAGCAATAACTGGTTGTTTCTTCTCTTCATACGTTACATGTTGCTATTGCTTCTCCTTTTGAAGCTACTAAGATTGTTGAACTTATGCATGAGGTGTCTTGTATTTTTTGTGACATCAAAGAAAAAAGGCAAGTTATTAATGATATGTCTAGCAAGATCTCTGCTTTCAGTTCTAGTAAGCAAGAATATGATGGTCTTACTAATAAGGCCTCTTAGTTGCAACAAGAATATCAAAGTATATCCCAGGCTTATAGAGAAAAATTTGAATATTTGCAAAAACTAAAGGAAGAAGTTAAAAATCAAAACAACAACTCAAAGACATATTTTATTACCCGAAATTTTTTTTTAATAATGATAATATTAATAATAACTAATAAATGAGTTTTTATTTAAATAAAATTTACTTTATTTTTATTTGGTTTAATTGGAATGATTTAAATATAATTTTAATGGTAGACAAATAAGGGAGTTATTTTCTATATCCAATTAGTTTGATTTTTAAGAAATTAATTAAGTAAATTCTTTGGAAAGTGGATTATATTTTCGGTCATTCAATTTTTCTCCAA
Organism: Ricinus communis; assembly: GCF_019578655.1. Classification (NCBI taxonomy): domain Eukaryota; kingdom Viridiplantae; phylum Streptophyta; class Magnoliopsida; order Malpighiales; family Euphorbiaceae; genus Ricinus; species Ricinus communis. Next base: position 34,083,119 of record NC_063257.1, on the reverse strand, counting down.
TATAAATATATAAATTAATTTCTATATTGAAAGTTATGAAATAATTAGTAAAGGATATTTTATAAAAGAATTATTGGGAAAAATGGCATTTTAGTTAGCTAATGGTATTAAATTTTAATTGAAAAATATTTAGCAAATTGATTAATTAAATAAATTGTGTTAGGATTAAATTGGAAATTTATTTTGGAATAAGGATTAAAAATATAATTTTTATTAATATGGGGTTTTAATGAAAATTTGTATGTTTGGCATTTTTGTAATTTAATATGTCAGCAAGGGCTTTTTGATAATTTTACATTAAAAGCAAGGTTTTAAATAAGTAATTATATATTTTCAATAATTCTAATTTGGCCCAAATTAAATAATTAGGGGCTTAATTGAAAAGCTAAAGAAAAGTTTAAGGGTTAATCGAAAATTTTGCAGGATGAATTGTTAGTAATTAAAAAAGTTGAGGGACTAAATGATAAAGAATAAAAGTTCAGGGACCAAATGCCGATAGGTAGGAAAAGAAAAGAAAGAAAGGAAGAAGAGGGCGTCGGGGTCGCCGAGGAAGAGAGAGAGAGGAGGAAGGAGAGTGGCTTGGTACCGCCATGGCCGACCAGAAAGCCTGGAGGCGGCGAGCTCGGTGGCAAAAAAATGGGAAAAGAAGAGGCCGTGGGTTCATGGTGTGTCCGTGGCACGAGGTGTGATCGGCTTACTAGAAGAGTGGGCTTCCTTTTGGGAGTAGTGGCGACGCAATTGGTGGCCGGAAATAGAAGATCCGACAAGATGAAAAAAGTAGGGGTAGCCGGAATTTCGAGCTTTTCCGGCAAGCTCCAGCGAGTGATGGATGATCGGAGGGCGTATCCGGACTCTCCTCAGCTCAAGCTTTCCAATGGCACCGGTTTCGTGACGATCGGACTCCTTTTGAAAATCGACGGCTGAGATTGTCTGTAAATCTCTCCGGATTATAGGGGGTTGGAAAGGAAGATTGAAAGTTGGGATCGTCATCAGCGCGTCGTTTTGAGTCCGTTGGTGCGTTCGGATCGTCGATCGGACTCCGATGGCTGGAGGCGAGTCGACCGAGCGATCAAGCATCTCGGTAATTCCCTGGCCTGTTGATTTTAGAATTTATTGGCAAAATTTATGTGTTTATTTGTGGTGTTGATTATTAGAAAAATTATGTGAATTTTTTTAATTAAAATAAATAGTTTTTCGGACTGTCTATCATTAGTCGTGATTTGTGATGTGTGGCGGAGTCGGAAAAAATAGTGAAGTCTTGGGGACTCGACTCCCATTAAAATAAATTGTTGAAATATTTGAAGTGTTTTCTGGCAGGTCCTGGACCTGTTTTACGGGGGGGTAAACGTCCGTATTTAGGGGAGGTTCTGCCGAATTTTTGGTAGAATTTACCCGAGACGTATTTTTAGACAGTCAGTCCTAGGAGTCTAGACCTAGGGTTAATTGTCAAATGTTTCAATGTTATTGATTAAATTTTTTTTCGTGATTAGATAATCCGTCAGTTTGGCTCGCTCCAGCAGTGGCATCGGAGCAAAGCTAGGAGGTCGTCAAATCTGTGAGTTAAAGTCATATATCTGGTTACGTGTGTCATGCTAAGATTTTTACGTGATATCTCTGATTAAATGATTAATATTTTAAATATTTAATTATTTACTATTTATATATGTTTCATTTTCCATATTATGATTTTATTGATTTCGTGTTGACTCGGGATGAGACGGTTATAGAACAAGCTATTTGATGAGTTGCACTAGTAGGAATTTAAAACAGATAGTAAAAAGGATAAATTTTAAAAGGTAAAATGTGGACTTGCCCTGGTCGAGCATTGCTCTCTAGGCTGAGTAGAGTGAGTTCTTGCGGTCAGTCTGGTCGGCATTGCTCTCTGAGTCATAGGCTTATTTGGAAACCTAAGTGACCGGACTGGAGTTAAGGACCCTGGTCGAGCTTCACTCTCTGGGCGCCAGTTTTATTGGAGTAAGAGAGCCGAAAGGCTAAGACTGATAGTGATAATTAAGTGACCGGACTGGAGTTAAGGACCATGGTCGAGCTTCGCTCTCGAGGCGCCAGTTCTGTTAGAATGAGAGAGTCGAGATGTTATATTTTATTTTAATTAAACAAATATTTTATTGAAGTTTTATATTTTATTTTGGGATATATGGTTTTAACTCACTCTCGAGACTGATAGTCTCAATTTCACTATTTTTTAGGTGTTGCTAGCTTTTCTGCAGTTCTTTTCTCTAGCAGCCTGATTCCTTCATCTTCGGGTTTAAAGTAATCGATTTTATTGGTATATTTGATCTTTTAAAAATTTCTAGAATCTTCGTAGTAGAAATCCCAGATTTATAATTTTGTAATTTTATGTAAATTCGGTTCTTGCCTAATTATGCTGGCAGACTGAATTAAATATGTAGAATTTGATGGTTAAGATTAATTGTGAATCAGTGCTTTGGACTGAGTCCGAATTTCAATTTGTTTGAGTTAGTGAATGGTCAGGCTTACTACGGGATTCGGTGGCCTTACGCCTACCTATTCCCTAGTGCCGGTCTCGGGCCCACAGGTCGGGTCGTGGCAAGTTTGTATCAGAGCTTAGGTTTAGTTTTCCTTCGACCTAGGTTAAGATTCTTAGTACTATGGAGCTAGGATCAAGTCTGTCTTATTTATTTTCATTGACTCTAGTGTCTCAGCTTTCACTGTTAGAGAGTCTATCATTCTTTTCTCTTGAGCTTGTCTTTGATACTGTGTTGAGAAAGAGCATAGTAGCGATAGGAAGATCTGAAGCGCGGTAGACTCGTGGTGTTTCTTCAAGTAATTGGTGCAGGCCGGACCTAGGATGCTTCAATTGTTGTTTCAATAGCGGGCACCACAGTTAGAATTAATGCATAGTGTAGTTGCAGTCATGTCATGAACTGCCTCATCATCGCATCAGGCATCACCTTAATGAATAGCACCAAAGTTAATGCGTGGAATGTCGAGCAGAAATCAGAGCATATATGGTTGAGTTTTGTGGTTGTAAGAAGTTTAAGAATAGTGGTAGGAGTATTTTCGGACGCTCAAAATCTAGAGAAGCTTAAGCAAACACTATTTATTTTTCTATGTAGAACAAAGTGTTTTAAAATACAATATTGCGACCAGTCCCAAAAGAATTCATTATTGGCATTTCATTATTAGGCATGCGCAATTCCATACTCATTTTTAGGGCGTGCATTATACATCGTACATTGCAACTCTTGGTGATAGGGGGCATCATCACCCTGGTGCGCGATATTGTAGCATTTTATATAAAGAAAATCACTAGAGATTTTATGATTTTATAAAAGTATTTTTTTAGAATATAATAAATTTTTATCAATGATGGTTATAAAGCAAATAAATAAGTAAATCTTTCAAAGTAAATTGTGTTAGCTTGGGATTCTTTGGATGACAAGCTGAGTTGCTGTGAGAATGAATATGTGGCGCAGTAGGCCCTATGTTGGATTATAGAGGAGACTTTTGGATTTCAGTCGAAGAGGAATTTTGTGTCAGGATGGCATGGTTTTATTTCGGTTATCGCAACCAGATGGATGATATGACGTGGATGATGTGATATGGATATTAAGAATATTCTATACATGCAAGGGACACGTTATTAGGAAAGAATTTGGCTAACTGGATTCTTAGCAGAACCAGAGTTGGTCTTGATCATTTCAGAGAAGATTCCTTTTTGCCCGCGAGCAGTTGAAGACAGCTTTCAGGAAGCAGAGGAGTTGTGCGAACCCGAAGTAGGAGCACGTGGAGATTTGTATTAGAGAGTATGTAATCCTAAGGCGTCTCATGTGCAAAAAGTGATGTGGTTTGGTAAGGAAGGCAAGTTAGGCCTTATTGCGTGGGACCCTTAGAATTATTGGCAGGATCGGTGAGGTGGCATGCTAGTTGGACTTGCCGCCGAATATTTTTCTAGCAGGTCAATCCAGTAATTCGTAGGTCTGTGTCGAGGAAGTGTATTTTCGAATATTTCGCTTGTGTTGCAACCTCGGTGTGTGGAAGTAAGTGAAGATTTGACTTTCGAGGAGCAGATAGCCAGGATCGTGGATTTTCAGGTTACCCAGCTTTGCTCTTGAGTTTTATCGATGGTCAAGGTCTGGTGGTTGAATTATTTCTGTCGTGTTGACTCGGGATGAGACGGCTATAGAACATGTTATTTGATGAGTTGTACTCGTAGGAATCAGCAACAGATAATAAAAAGGTAAAATTTTAAAAGGTAAAATTTGGACTTGCCCTGGTCGAGCATTACTCTCTAGGCTGATTAGAGTGAGTTTGCCGGAGTAAAGGTCCCTGGTTGAGCATTGCTCTATGGGTGCCGGCTTATTTGGAAACCTAAATGACCGGACTGGAGTTAAGGATCCTGGTCGAGCTTCACTCTCTAGGCCCCAATCTTATTGGAGTAAGAGAGCCTAAAGGCTAAGACTGATAGTGATAATTAAGTGCCCGGACTGGAGTTAAGGACCCTGGTCGAGCTTTGCTCTCTAGGCGCCAGTTCTATTAGAATGAGAGAGTCGAGATGTTAGTTTTGGGTTTAGGGTTCCGCTGAAGTACTTTGTCCCGTGGTATGAAATAAAAATTTATTTTATTTTATTTTGCAGAAGCATAGCATGACATGCATATTTTATTTTAATTAAACAAATGTTTTATTGAAGTTTTATATTTTGTTTTGGAATATATGATTTTAACTCACTCTCGAGACTGACAGTCTCAATTTCACTATTTTTTTCAGGTGTTGCTAGCTTTTCTGCAGTTCTTTTCTCTAGCAGCCTGATTCCTTCATCTTCGGGTTTAAAGTAATCGATTATGTATGATCTTTTAAAAATTCTAGAATCTTCGTTGTAGAAATTTCAGATTTATAATTTTGTAATTGTATGTAAATTCAGGTCTTGCCTAATTATGCTAGCAGACCGAATTAAATATGTAGAATTTGATGGTTAAGATTAATTGTGAATCAGTGTTTTGGACTGAATCTGAATTTCAATTTGTTTGAGTTAGTGAATGGTCAGGCTTACTACGGGATTTGATGGCTTTACACCTACCCATTCCCTAGTGCCGGTTAAGGGCCCACAGGTCGGGTCGTGACACATGTTTCAAGAAAGTGAGAAGCTAAAATCATCCTGTGAAGAAACTACTAAAGCAGTCCAAGACAAGGGTAGTATGTTACGAGCTAATTATCCTTTAATCCATGAATGCAAAAAAAATTGGAGGGAGCACATTATTTGAGGGAATAACATCGCCTCAAATGGAAGGAGATTGGCACCACCCTATATAAACATTTAGACCTCTAGACCTTGGTCATACTTATGTTTTTGAATGATGTCTTAGATTCTATTATGCCTTTATTTAATTCAAACTATTTTGACATTTATGATGTAACTTAGTATGTTGGTACTTCGGCCATTCATTCTCCTTTTATGATTATGACCATGTTTTGTTTTAAAATGTCTGTTGGAAGATACTGGCTCTATTGATTTGATTACCTGAGGCTATAAAGTCTACATGCAGTCATGTAACTTTATAACATCACACCAGTGCACAACAATCATGTTATAATTACCTTGACTCATGCAGCCATACATTATACTGTATTGCATTCACGCATCCATATTAGGTACCCAGTTATACTTGCATCATGCAGTCATATATTTTGTTGTATTTTCATTAGCATCATACATGTAGTTCTTGGTAAAATGTAGTAGTAATGATATAAGAATTGGGAAGTGGCGACCTGGCCTACCTTCATTCAAACAGAAACAAACTGAATTTACAAATGTTATAGGAACATAAAAATAACAATAAAAAACAGAAAAAACCATAAACCCTATGCTAGAACAAACCTAACCACTTAAACACAAAGCTAATATATTATAAAATATAAAAACACAATATAGCCTACATCATATCATGCCTTCATTCAAATATTTCTCACATAGTAGGAAAATACTTCTTTAAATATTTACCATTAATAAACCTTTTGTGAAGTTTACCTTGAAGGCTGGACAACCAGTAAGAATTTCCATCTATAACTTGATGTGCTTTAAAAGGTCTCTCCTAGTTAGGAGACCATTTCCCGTATTTCCTGTCCTTATTCCCTCACTTTCCAAACTAAATCTCTGACCTCAAAATTCTTTAATTTCACTCTTTTGTTATAGGGTTCACATAGCACCCGAATAAACTTTTATCTTCCATTTATAAAGCTTGTGTTTTAAAGTGTTTAACTCTATGTGAAGACTTAAAAAAGAAGTAAAGGAATAGATTATAAATAAGTGTCAATTAGTTTAAAGGCTCTTTCTGAACTTATATAATTAGATCTCTATTATATTTAGTTTCTGTGAATAAGCTTCATCTCTTCCAGCATTATAAAATAGTCCTCTAACTTTTTATCCCGTACTTAGCTGACTGCAATGTTACTGTATTTTAAAACATTGTGTACCTACTCTTTTAAGAATATTTTTTAATATACATATTTTATTCAACAGAGGAGCACTGATGATTTTGCGAAAAGTTTATGAATCTTTTTTCAGAGGTTCAACTCACCCTCCTCTTGGACTATAGTCACCTAACTTAGGAACGAACGTGTCATGGAGGTGGAGGAGATTCAAACACAACCATCCTGTAAGTTCTCTAGAGTTGATAGAAATGGAAGAAGTCACACTATCAAAATAGGCCAAAATGAAACTATTATCATTATGTTATAGTGCATGCATGTCTTATCCTTTTCTTTTTCATTAACTTATATATTAGAAGTTAAAAATTTTATTGCTTAAATTAAATTCATATTTCTATCCCCATGTTATGTTATTGGAGACAGGTCTCTTTTTTTTTTTGGCGGTAATTCATCTATAGACTATATCTCAAATTTACACCAAACTAAATTTTCTTAAATTGCATTAAGCAAAAGTATTGTATAATAATTTTTTATTTTCCCTTTTTAGTTTTAGAAACTATTTTTAGAAAAAGAAAAACGTAAGTTGATGTTATTTTTAACAGAAGCTTTGCTAAAATTAGTTTATGAAAAATAAAAATTTCTTTTGAGATTTTGCTTAAATTATAATACTATTAGATCACAGCAAAAGCGATAAAATTTGTAATTCTGTAATTTATAATTGAATAACTTTGTTAATATTTGGTTGATTTTAAGATGTATATAGTTGATGTTTAGTTAAAGGTTTGGTTGATTTTTAGATACATAAAGAATTGTTGTCAAATTGTATGTCAATTTATGTTGTTTGTTTTAGTTTTTTTTTTTTTAGTAATTGATTGTTTTAGTTTTTTTTTTTTTAGTAATTGAATGATTTTGTTGATATTTGGTTAATGTTTGATTGATTTAAGATATGTATGGTTAATTTTCAAATATATGAAAAATTGCCTTTGATTTCTTTTCTTAAACTGTTATTTATCTATTAAAAAAAATTTAAAATAATAAAAATTAGTTTATTTTGATTAAAAAATTATATCTCGATGTTTAAATTTATCTTGTTTTGTGTTTATAATGATTTTGTTTCATTTGTTTTATTATTTTTTATTATTACAATAGGAATGGAAAATAAAAAATAAATCTTTCTTAATTATTAATTCTCTCTATATTATCTAACTCTTTTACTCTAAAATTTATCTTTTTTGACCCGTTGTAGTGAAAAGAGCCTTTAATAATATATATTAAAATTTATAAAATCACAACAATGTCATGAACATGTTACATCTAAGATGCCTTATAAATTTTTCTTTTATCAATTTTTTTTTATCTATAAATTAGTGATTTCTTTTTATCGGAAATTCTGTAAAAAAAAAAAAGAAGATAAAACGGTGAGTTGGACAGTTAATTTAAGTGATGGTAGTTAATGAAAAGTTTAATAAAAGGACAAAAAGATAACTCATCCTTTTGTAGAATCAAGATGCCACTTTTCATGACGTATAAATTGATTCTTTTGACTAAAGAACAATTCATGCTTTTGTAAGAATTAAGAGTGTAATAATAAATTGATTATTTGAACCCTTCAGATTGAGGGGTTGAGACTTAAGAAGATCAAGGAATTGAAATTTATGGTAATTAGAATATGAAGAAGAGAACTTGGTAGAAATTGCATACTTGCTCAAAATCATTTAAGAGGAAATTACTTTGACTAGTTTTTAAACATGAAAAACTAAATAAATAAATAAATACTAAATTAGAAGCAACATAAGTAAGAAAGTTCCAAATAAAAAAATTACATATTTGCCCATAATCAAGTTAAAATCCATACAATAAAGGGTGTGTTCAATTAAGATTTTTAAAAATATTTATAGACTTTTTTTTAAGTAAATGACTTTTGCAGAGTTTATAGACTTTTAATGACTTTTATAGAGTTTATAAATTTATTAATGATTTTTATAAATTTTATTTTGAAAAGACTTTTATAAAGTTTATGAATTGTTAATAAACTTTTACATACATTTAGGACTTTTATAGACATTGAAGCTCTTTTATTGATTTCAATGTACATACTTTGATGTAATAAATTTATTTTTATTATATGATAAAATAAAAATTTTAAAATAATCAATAAAAGTAGATGTCTTTAATTAAAAAAATCTAACTACCTTTATGTAACAAAATTTAAAATAAATTTAAAATAAAAAAATTAATGTTCATTATTATCTACATGCTCAACATCATTCCATATATTAGTGGCTATAGTAATCCTCCATTCATTGGCAATATTTCTTTATTGCTATTGTGTCTCAACATATAGTTCAAATTTCTCTTCTTGATTAATTGATATAGTTGGAGATGATAAAATCTCATTATCTAGTTCAACCGGAAATTCATCCGATGGACACTCTTTTTGAAAAAAGTTGTGCAATCCTGCACATGCCAACATTAACTCTGCTTGTGTGCTATATGGAAATAGAGCAGCCATTTTAAAAATTATAAGCCGAGATTTAAAGATACCAAATAATCTCTTAACTGTATTTCTCAAAAAAGCATGACGAAGATTGAACTCATTTGCATTTTTAGGATGACGACCTTGACCATAAAAAATCTTGAAGATGATAGCGAACACCTCGAAAAGAAGCTAAAAACTAAAGTCGATTTGGGAATCCACAATCCACTAAAAAATATTTGCCTAGCATATGTATAATAAAAGCATGATAAAAAATAAAAATAAATATAAAAAGTGAAAATAAATTAAAATTGCAATAAGTAGATTAAAAGTACCTTGTGATACTTTAAGTCCATTAAGCCTTGATAGAGCATCATTAACACTTTTGAATCATGTGCATCCTTCCCACCCACTAAGCACATATATGAATTTCGAATCAAAGTCACAAGCTGCTAAAACATTTTGTGAAATTATTCCATAACAGTTGTGATAGTTACTAATGTCACATCCAGTAACTATTGCAAGAATATAGGTACCATCAATAGCTCCAACGTGATCTTGAATTAATAAAAAAAAATTAATTAGAATAACAATAATATTAATAAAAAGTAATACATGCTTACTATAAAAAGTAGTAAAAGTGGCAAAAATAATAAAGTACTATTAAAAATTGATAACATACTTACTTTAAAGTAATGATAGAATCTTGTACTTTCTCTAATTTTTTATAGAACTAAGAAACTTGGTTTAGCTATCATATCTATTGCAATTTTGTTTAATGCTCTTAAAATTTTATTGAAATTTTAGCTAGCAATAAAATGCGAACGGCCAGATATTTTGCGAACTAAGCAATATCTAGAGTTTTGACCAATAGTGAGTAGAAAGGCTGCAAGCATTTCTTCGGTGCAAATATACCTCATATTTTGTAAAGATGTTTTTTCTCTAATAATATTGCATAATTTGAGAAACACGCTAGGATACATTCTATATACTTGTCGAAATTCTGATGGATCTTCATTTAAAATTTTATATATGTAATCGTATCCATTTGAAGTTTTCGACCGCCTAGATAAATGATATTGGACATGATTTATAACATACTAGTTATAAGCTCATTCGAGACACATACAATTGCTTGAAGTATCACTAACAAATACTTAAAAGTTTCATACCATTCTTCTTCTGTTCTTTTATTTTCTACTTCATCATCTTCATTCATGTTTAAAATGTATAAATAGAACTAGGAAAATAATAAATTTATGTGTAAATATATTTATTATTAGAAAGTTATAAGACATTAGTTCTAAAGCAAATTCATTATTTATCCATAAAATTAATATAAAAATAAATACAATAAATAGACATCCCAAAATAAAATAATTTATTATTTATATAAATTCTTTTCTAAGAAATAGCACAAAGTAGCAAAATGCATTACTAATTAAAACTAAAATAATAATAATAATAATAAAATCCATAATTAAATAATTTCAACTTTCACTACTCCAACTTATAAGTTATCCATTCATAGCGCTCTTCAGGAGTCATTTTCAAAAACTCAATCTTTTTTATTCTAGTATTGAGCAACTTAAATGCCTTGAGACGTGCACGTTTATCCAAGTTTGGTGTTTCTTTGATAAGATTCCAACAACCATGTTCACTGCTATCATATGACTTAATAGCTTCAGCCAACTTGTTAACAGAATGAGTAAGTTTGTTTAAAAGATCTGCTTAATTATTATTAGACTTAGAAGATGTAGTTTTTTTTTCAAACTCACTTCTATTACATCTTTACGTCCTAGAGGGACGTCTAGGTTAATGGTATTAGAGGGTAGTGATGAAGTAGAGTATCCATAAGGTGGAGACTAATACAAGGAATCTTGCATATTATTTTGTATGAATATTTCAATATTAGTATCATAAATCAACTCATCTAAAGCAAAACCTCTATTTTCTTCTTCCTCAAGTGTTCTTGCATCAGTATCTTCTTCTAATCCAGTTGCATTTTTTCCAATTGCAGTTCTATTTCCAATTGCAATTCTCAAATCTTCATAGTGTGCAAAAGTGTCTGTGCGATAAATTCTATGGGTATGATGAGTTTGATCAAGATTAAAAAAAAATTAGTATATGAGTTTATAGATATTAAAATAATAGGCAAAACAAAAAAGAGGACATAGATTCCTCCAAATTAAATAAAAACGTAAACATCAACCAAGTAAATAAAAAGGAATGATGTAAATATTTTTGAATAAAAGAATTACCTTAAAGTAGTCCTCCCATACTTCATTCGGAGCAGTAAATTTTTTGGTTACAAGGTCCCATCCAAATCTAGAGCTATAACGTAAAAGATTGCAATAATTACTGTGTCTTTGTTTAAACTATTTCAAACGGCTTAAATATTGAGAATAATTCTTATGACATCCAAGTTTTTCATTCAAAGCAAGAAATATCCTTTTCTGAACAGTTCCTTTACCTATCAAGTCATTACTATTGTGCCAATCCCGATTCGCAGCATCAACCATGAGTTTCAGTAACTTATTAGTTTCCTCAGCTGTCCAACTTTTATATTTCCCACCAACTCTTCCTTTAATTTTGTCATTTTCTTGTGCCAATCCCGATTCGCAGCATCAACCATGAGTTTCAGTAACTTATTAGTTTCCTCAGCTGTCCAACTTTTATATTTCCCACCAACTCTTCCTTTAATTTTGTCATTTTCTTGATTTGTGTCTCCCATTATAATATTACTTTATTATACATGCAATATATAATAAATAAATATAAATACATAAAAAAACACGATTGAGTATATAAACTAATAAACAAAAGTTCAGATGGTATTAAAAAAAGTACATTTAAATGCTTTAAAGGTATTTGATAGACAGTATATTATAACAACAATAAAAATTTAAAGATATATATATATATATATATATATATATATATATATATATATATATATATATATATATATAACCCTATTTTTTATATAAAAAAAATCTTGCTTTGGCCTTCTCACTTTGCTTTTATTTATTTATTTATTTATTTATATATAACCCCATCTTTAATCTCTCACTTAAAGTAGCTCTTACAATCTTTACTTTCTCTTTCTCTCTCTAACTCTCGTCGACCATTTTTTGTTTGTTTCCTTTTATATATTTTCTTGCAAAACACTCCTAAGTTGAAATTGGTTTTTTGCAAAGTGTGTTGCTTTTTTCCTTGTTTTTGTTTTGGTATTTCAGGTGTTTGTTGCTAGAACAGTTTGAGCTGGTTGACTTGGACTCAAATCGTTGCATGGAGTGTTGGATTATGAGTTCTTGATCGTGAAGTTTGGGTTGACAAGTGAAAGCTATAATAATGTATCATACTGTGGAGCTCAAATCCAAAATTTTTTGCCGAGATTACTAGAGTAGTGCAAAATTCTTCAAAACACTCTTGAATAGTGTAGAATTCTCTAGAATACTCTAGATTTCTCTAGAACAATCTAGAATGGTCTACACACTTCTAGAATATTCTAGAAGGGCGTGAATACTACTTGTATATACTATATTACTCTAGAATATTCTAGATATATGTAGACTACTCTAGAATATTCTAGACATGTATAGACATAAGTAGCACTCTAGAACATTCTTTTAAGGAGGTGAAAATGGTGGCTATCCATACCTATAAATACCCCCCCCCCCTCTCTTTTCATTCCTCATTTGTAACATAAGGAGATAAGGTGGAGAACTAAGCAATACAAGCTTACATTTCCAAACTCTTATGCTCTCTTTGTGCCATTTTCTTAGGCATACTTGTATTGGCATAATTGCTGCCATTTTGCCGAGTTTGGCATTCGTAGGAAGGCTTACTAGAAATCTTGATACCAGGTGAATCAAGTGAACTAGGCCGCACGTAGGCTAAGTTTACGGACAAAACAAAACTCACGTGACAGTTTGTATTAGAGCCAAGTTGGTATCAGAGCGCAGTTGAGTTCTTTGGGAAATCTTGTACGAGATAATGGCCAAAGTTGGTGAGCCATCCATTTCTACCGCTCCTCCTACTCCGAGGGAAGGAGGAAAGGATAACGGAAAGGGCCGTAGAGATAAGTCCTACGACGTGATTGGCGTGATGGAAGAAAGGCTAGTTAAAGTGGAGACCACCATGTCCGATTGGGGTGATAAAATCAAAGATATGGATCTTCGCATCGAGAAGCTAGAGTCTAAGGAGGATGACGGGGAGCTTCGTGGGGAGATGCAAGGTGCTTTAAATGTTCTCACTGACAATTTAGTGAGGGACAATGAGGCTCTTAAGAAGTTGCTTGCCTAATGCATGGAGAAGGTCGATAAGCTTGAGGTGGAGCTTAACTTGTGCAAGGCCGTGTTGGCGAATAGTGGGGGAGTGCAAGTAACAACAGTGTACAAGGTCGATGCTCCTAAACCAAAGGCCTACGGTGGGGCTAGGAATGCGAGGGAGATTGACAACTTCTTATGGAACTTAGAGAGATACTTCGATGCAGTGGGCATAGTGGACGACGCTACTACGGTAAAGTCCGTATCTCTCTACTTAAGTGATATTGCTACCATATGATGGAGACGTAGGTGCGAGGATGTGAAAAAGGGCTTTGCACCATTAATACATGGGACAATTTTGTACGGGAGCTTAAGAAGCAATTCTATCCCGATAATTCCTAGAAGGAGGCAAGGTCAAAGCTTCGACGACTCCAACATAGAGATGGCTACATTCGAGAATATGTGAAAGAATTCTCCGAATTGATGTTGGAGATTCCCTACTTGGGAGAGAAAGAAGAACTTCATGCCTTTATCGATGGTCTGTCTCGGTGGGCGCAATTAGAGCTAGAGAGGCGAGGTGTGCAAGACCTTGCCACCACGATGGCGATTGTCGAGTCCTTAATAGAATTGAAGAAGAAGGACTCGTTTAAGCTCAAAGTAAAGAAGTAAGAAGGATGTGACAAAGGTGGAGGAGATAGAAGAAGATCTTCTACCAAGGATGGCAAGGCTTCATACAAAGACAAAGGCAAGTGGAAGAAGGAAGAAAAGGGTAATTCTTCTCCGAAAAAGCTTGCTTGCTTCATTTGCGATGGACCTCATCGTGCTTACGAGTGTCCAAAGCGTGGGAAGCTTGGAGCCTTAGTAATCATAAAAAAGAGAAGTAAGAAGAAGAACGAAGAATTGCTTCCCTTCGACTCCTTAATGCTATCCAAGCTAAAGTGGAGCAAAAGCCTCATGGTCGAATGTATGTGGAGACTAACATCGTTGGCAAAAGCATCTAAGCCATGATGGACATCGGCGTCGACACGGTATACATGGCGAAGGAGGTGGCCGACTCTGTGGGGCTGCCATATATCAAGGGAGTAAATGCTAGGAGGCTACCCATCATTGGCATAGCGAGAGGGACCAACATTCGCATAGGCCAATGGCAAGGTAAGGTCGATATCACCATTGCTCCTATTGATGACCAACGTTTCTATCCTAGCATGAACTTCCTGGACATGGTGAAGACATTCTTAGTTCCCTACACCAACACCATGTGCATAATGGAGAATGACCAACCTTGTGTGGTGCCGATAAAGAAGGAGCTAAGCCAAGACATGATGGAACCGAACTTTCTAGCAACCCTTAAGGTGGAACAAGGTCCCAACGATGATGGTGCCAAGATTCCAAGCCCTATCCAAGGCATGCTCGACGAGTTCAAAGATGTGATGTCGCTTGAGTTGCCAAAGAAGCTCCCTCCACGACGAGAGGTGGACCACGAAATTGAGTTAGAACCAGGAGCTGAGCCACCCGCCTTTGCACCCTATCGTATGGCGTCTTCAGAACTAGAAGAACTAAGGAGGCAACTTAAAGAGCTACTTGATGCAGGCTATATTAGGCCATCTAAAGCTCCATATGGTGCGTCAGTCTTGTTTCAAAAGAAGCATGATGGTTCTCTTCGATTGTGCATTGACTATCGTGCGCTAAATAAGATCACTGTCAAGAATAAGTACCCCATTCCTCATATTGCCGACATCTTCAATCAATGTAGTGGTGCTAAGTGGTTTACCAAGTTGGATTTACAGTCCGGGTACTATCAGGTGCGCATCTCCGAGGGACAATGAGCCAAAAATGGCATTGCGTGACGGGATATGGATCCTACGAGTTCCTTGTCATGCCCTTTGGCCTCATAAATGCACCGATCATATTATGTACTCTTATGAACAAGGTACTTGCTCCTTACCTTGATCGTTTCGTCGTTATTTATCTCAATGATATTGTTGTGTATAGCAACATCTTGGAGGAGCACATAGAGCATCTAAGGCTAGTGTTCAAAGTCTTGCGTGACAACGAGCTCTATGTTAAAAAGGAGAAATGCTCCTTTGCCCAACGAGAGGTGGCATTTCTTGGCATATTGTTGGCAATGGAAAGCTAAGGATGGATGGTTCAAAGGTGAAGGCCATCCAAGATTGGGAGCCACCAACCAAAGTTACCGAGTTGAGATCTTTCCTTGGTTTGTTAGCAATCTTGATATCAAGTGAATTAAGTGAACTAGGCCACACGTGGACTAAGTTTGCGAACAAAACACGTGACAAATGAATCTATTTTTGAAGGACTTGCTTAAGAATCTTTGTTGCAGTACAGAGTTTTTTGGTGCTTTGATCAAAAAAATTCCATGCGAGTTCTCTTTTGTTTTTCTTCTCCGAATATTTTACCTTCTTTATTTTTAGTATTTTCTAAAACAAGCAAACCTTTTCTTTTGATTGCCTGTTCAACATGAAGTTATGACACGAAAATTCTTTGTTCCGCAGCACTATTACAGTGATGAATTTTGCTTTTCCCTATATCAGTGGATGCATAATACATATAATAATTTAACCAATATATATAAATGAATATACACACAAAAAATAATTAAAAGCCATATAATAATTTTATAATTGTTGAGGAAAATCAATAAACATATATATATATATATATATATATATATATATATATATATATATATATATATATATATATATATATATATATATGATTCTTTTCTTTCTTAAGAGCAACCAACGATTTCTATTTATACTAACCTACAAAAAGTCATTCAATATACACCAAATTCTATTCTCTTTAAAACTTCATGACTTTTTAAATATGAGTTTACTTTTATTAACTATTTAAAAGTCTTAATTGAATATAGTCTTTAAAAGTTAGGATTGAATACCTAAAATCTAAGTATTTAAGAAAATCCTAATTGAATACATCCCCTTAAACCATAAGAGAAAGATTAACAGATAAAATGATTGATTTTCATTAATGGAAAATTTGAACCAACATAATTCCTTTTTAAAGTGCAATAGAAGAACAACTCTACTGGCAAGGGATCTGGTCGAAGTCACTTACATTACCCTTCACATTTCCAGTACACCATAAACCATAACTTCCATATTAGGAAATTGCTTCTTCTTTATACTGACGTATGCAAAAAGTTCTCCATATGTTGACTATCCCATCCTAAACATGCAGGAAGATTACAACCGACTGAATCTCTCATCTCACAACAATGGCTCCCTTCTCACAAGAAATAGAATGGGAGCTTAAACAGCTTCTCAAATCTTTAACCACCCTGGTGATTTACATGTCAGGGAAAAGGAATTCCACAAGTCAAATATATTCATCTGGAGGTGCCTCTTCTGGAATCTGGTATGCACAAGAAACTGGAGTTATCATACTATTACTAGCCAACGTCCAGACATCATAGTTTGAAAGGCTAAAAAATAAGGAAAAGAATATCAAGGAAAAGATTTCTCCATATGCACTTGCTATTGCATGGCTTGCAAACTTCTGTTTGTCAAATTTTATGGGCTTCTGACGATAATGAATTTCAGATTGCATAAACTGTTGAAACTGAAGACAGAATAATCAAGTTGCAAGTTCTGTTAAAACAAGTGCATGCAAGAAATCATCACCTCTCCGCGTGTCCAGGTTTCTTTTAACCAAATACTTGCATCCACCGGAATGGTCCCTCTTTGCACGTCATTTCTGTTGGGGAGAAATCAATCAAAATTGATCAAATGAATATGTTAACCCTAATTGCAAGTGACATTAAAATTTTTCAAGTCATATAAATATCGACAGGTTATCTGGCAGAAGACCATCTTTGTCAAATTGAAACATAGAAAAACGAAATAATGTCAAGATAAAATGAGAATCAGGAGTCAAGAAATCATGAGTAGTTTAATTGGGACAATAATCTTGGTTCTTAATACCACTAGATATTAGGGAAAACTGAAACAGTCATAAGATCTATTAATAAATTGAAGGCATATGTAAATTCTAGGTTCTCAATCCTAATATTTAAGATTGTAACTCAAAAAAACCCTAATTTTATGAAATGGTAGTTCTGGGCTTGGCACTCTGAATTCTAGTTGACTTGCAATAGCAACTTCTGTCGATGCCCCCTATATACTTACACTGATTGAATCTGTTTAGCAGCTTGCCCAGCTGCATTAGAAGCTGAGTTAAGTGCACCAGAAGTGATGAGAGGCTGGGGACCAGGTGAATGGGTGATCTGTGTCGACATTGCTGAAGATGGAAATGGATTACTATGATTGCTTATTACATTACTGCTGCTGAAGCCTGCTGTATGTGAGGAAAAGAAATCTCTAGATGCCTGGCCAGGAAGTTGGCTGTTAACTGAACCTATCATAAAAAATTGGTGATAAGTAATACTTTCATATCAATAAATCAAATAACAAAACCCTCAAACTTATACCAGGATTTGCAGGTGTGAGATTGTTCTTCCCAAATATACTCGAAGTTTGGCTTGAATTAGAGAATCCATTTGGTTGGCCAAAGATATTATTTGACAATACAGAGGACCTGACATAAAATCAGTTAAGAAGTTACTGGATGCCAAAGCCCTAATAGCAGCGTTTCAAAAATAAATGATAGTTAGCATCAGTAAAAAATTAGTCAAAATTAGAATGCTAGAACAGATCCTTGCCTTGTTCCAAATGGACTGGAAGCCTGGCTAGAATTTGAGAAGTTTGGTTGCCCAAAAGCATTGTTTGATGATGTTGAAGGCCTGAGAAAAAAATAAGGACATTACTAAACAGGATTTCAAAACCTTAGTAGTAGAATTGCGCAAGACTAACAGCCAGTCTTGGAAAGGGGAAAAATAATAAACAGATACCAGGTAAAAGAAGTGAACCAAAAATAATTGTATGCAGGAATCATGCCTTGTTCGAGTTGCCATATTAAGTGATGCGCCCAGTTGACTGAAGCTGGATACCGAAGGCGGGGGATTATTTTGCCCGCTAGGCAATATTGCATTGGGAGTTACTCCAGGGAATGGACTCTGGCTGAAAGCTGACTTTGGAGGTGCTGCATAAGGATTACGAAGCAGGTTCTCAAACTCGATCAACTTGGAACTTAGTAAATTTCTCTCTCTTTCAACCTGTCAAAAGGACATTCTACTAAATAAATGAACAAAAGCAACAATATCCCGTCTTGCAACTATGTAAGTGTCAAAAGACATCAGCATTTCTTTATACATGGTAATATAGAAAGTAAATGGGTGTGAACATGGAAGGTCTAAGTAGCGCAGTGCCTCGAACAACTTATATATCGGATTCTTTAACGCATGAATTTTGGTCACTGCGACTTATTACTCAATCCAACCTGTTGCAAAACAGAAGCTTAAAATAACCCTCTTAACAAAACAAATCCTTTTGACCAGTTTTAAGCCACAAGAACTCATTCTTCTGCTTTCTCTAGCCTGTAGAACTCCACAGTTGACCATTTATACAACTCAGTTTTACACAATTCTGTACATAACTCCGTACTAATTCTAGCAGATAATATCTATTAAACCAACTGCTGCATCTATTACTCTGACTAGATCATAAATATTCAAGTCAAATGCAGAAAAGCATGCATAAATATGAGCATCATTGACACAGCACGACCTGATAGTACAATCATGCTCCCTATCAATAGAGATATCATGTCCAATGCTAATCTCAAGTGCAGGACAATACGAGAACTAAAACTATCCATAACATCACCAACAGATCTACACAGCTAATAAAATTCAACCCATTTTACAATCATTCAAAGCATCAACATATAACCACTTGCTCCAGCCTCAAGTCCATATCTACTGCTAATAGATTCCCTGTACAGCAACTTATGTTATCCTCTTCATCTTCCACACCATCCTCAAAATATCCCTCACTCTGTTGTTTTGAGAGTGAAAGAGAGTTAACATCTTCACCTACATATGTGGCATCATTATCATCTAAAAGAGTATTAAATTAACATCTTGACCTACACATGCCTATCATCATTATCATCCTCAATATGAGCACCTCTATCACCACCTTCAATCCAAAGGCTCTCTTTCCCTTCTCAAAAAAAATTTTAAAAAGATAAGTTATCATGCTTCATCGTGATTGAACTACCAATCAGTCTTATCATCATCTCCCCACCCACTTATATTCTGTTTCCCTCACATCACTCACTCATACAGTTGCCGACACATTATCTACAAACTAGAGTGCAAAAAAACAAAAATAAAACAAGGAAATAGCAAACACCAAATTCTACCTTCACAAAGACAATGGCAGTTTAGAAACCTCCATGTGAGAATAAGAGTGGAAAGAAAATAATATTCAACGCACAAAATATCACAATACTGAACCTCAAGTTCTCATCCACAACCCATCTAAGAAAAGGCTAAAGGCAATCCTAATCACCATGACATGAATATTATTCTTATTTCCCTTGATTAGAGTTGAGCTCCTTAACGTATGCTTCCTCGTCATTTGCCTATCTTTAGTTCCTTCTCCCCTTCTAGTTTCCGTAGAAACTCCATGGGCCTTGAGAGTGTTAGGTCCAACGATATATATGGCCATATAAGTGGGATTGAAACCTCAACTTGCACAAAACCAATTGGCTTGTGCTAAGGCCAATCTACTCATATATTCCACTTCATATTCTTATACTTTTTCCATGTGGGATTATATTTTTTAACGCTCCCCCTCAAGTGCAATTGGGCCTAGGCCTGAGCCTGGGGTCACTTGCTAAGAATGGGCCTCTAAACCTAGGCCTAATTTTTAAGGCCCCAAGTCAACAAATGGGTTTAGACTCCTATGTCAGCCCAAACTCTAGTTCTTTAAATATGAGCCCTGGATCATCCAACCATTGGGTCATCTTCAGCTTTTAATACTAGACCAGGTTTAGTTCCGCGTATAGAAGCTCCTCACATTCTCTTCCTCATCATCTGCCTCCTTTTAGTTCCTTTCCCCATTCTAGTTTCCGCCGACGCAGAAGTGCTTCGTTTATAACTGGAGACAGTAAGTTGATGAGGAAGGACCTTATTTTGTTATTGGAACACCATTTTATATTGTCATATTAAGCTTTTAAGAGTTTGTTCTATGTAATTGTACTTACTAACTAATGTATATCATTCATTTACAATTAAAACCAAACCACAAAGTTTTTGAAAAACAATAATTTATACAATAACAAATAAAGAGTGAAAATGGAAAAAATTAAAATAAAATTCTATAATGTTCCCAAGGTACAAGCCAACTTGCCCCAAAAGGTGTGTGCACGTAAACGCCTTGGCAATCAGCATCCCTCTTAGATATAGAACCTAAATTTAGATCAATAAACGCATGTGACACAGGATCAGGCTGCACATGAAGCCTAGGGATTCAAATACCAAAGTTTCTTTTTGACAATTATAATGGACAAAATGACATAGTCATTGTTCTTTTTCCTTGTATTGATTGATTAATACATTTTAAAAGGTTGAGCATATTGAGGGTTGTCAAAGATAAGAAACGGAGTGGAGTGGACCTAAGATGACATGGATGAAGTATTAAGAAAGAAAGTTGCAACCCTGTATCATTCTGAAGAGTGAGAATCTGGCCCACAATCAGGTGGAATGGAGGAAATTGTCTCAACATAACTAGATTGAGTTGGGTTAGTAACTTAGTATTTGATCATAACTTCACCTTTGACATACGCAAGAAAGAGTCAATCCTTTATCTGTTGCCATATTTTTGCAACCAAAAAATTTGTTTTCTTTGATTATTTTTTGAAATTCATTGGTACCATATAGAGACGCAGTTGCATTTTCATATAATTAAATCACAACCTTTTAAAATTCCCACATTTTTAATTTCAGTATCATCAGATTCAATAACTTGCTAGTATATAATAGAAGAATTAATAAGTTTGACACTGAATTGCAAGTAGAGAGATAAAGAAAATTTGGTAGCAACATAAATACAATGTTAACATTGATGACTAGAAAAAGGTAAAATTGCCAAGAAATTTGCAACACTTTCTTACAATTGATTGCAAAGTCAATCCATGCTTAGCTTCATCATAAGCAAGAGCCCGCAATTCTTCATAACTGACATCGCCACCAATGTCACAAGGGCCACTACGTACAAAATAAATAAATAATGATAATAAAGTCTATTCAATGCATCATCACCAAATGACTAGAATCAAAAGGGCAAGGTGATGTGTGAAACAAACTTTTTAGAGTGTCCGTAGCATGTAAGCTTCCAAAGTGGCTTCTCGTTCTGAAAATCTTCAGCAATCTGACGTTTGCAGGAGTCAGGATCCGTGCACCTTCAGATTTATGGCAAAACTCACAAATTTATCAAAGAAGATAATAAGGCAAAGCAACAGGGAGAAGAAAGTAAAACAATAACATCGAAACAGGTACTGACTTGTGATTAGCCGGCTGGGGCTGATTATCAGGTTGTCTTGATGAGGGAGTAGCAGCAGCATTCGAAATGGGAGAGAAACGGGTCCATTTATTTTCAAAAGGCTAGTAGTATTCCACAAGTATAAGTTATTCATCACTTAAAACCTATCAAATCATGCAAAAATTTGTTCTTTTGTTTCTAATATAGAGATACACTGTACTCGGCCAAAGCCAATGTCATAGACTCATAGTGGTCAGTCAGGTACCTGTCACATAAAAATTATTAGACAGGTTCTGAAAACCCTAAATTAATTGGCAGTTTTAATTCAAGAAGAAACACACTCAACATAATAATAATAATTGCAAGAAAACGAAAACCTTGGTGGAAGATTTTGATTGAGTGCCAAATCCAAAGGGACTAGAAGACTGGTTCTGTTGCTTCTGCTGCGACCCGAACCCAAACGAATTGTTATTGGATTGCTGTTGCTGATTATTCACATGTAGAAATTTACATCTTTCACCGTATTGGCAGCTGTAAACAAACCCTAATCAGAATGAACATGAACTGAATTGAATTGAAATGCCCAAAGAAAACCTTAATTCGTAAACTGACTTACCTTCCACGCTGAAAGTTTCTGCACACTTCTTTCCTGAAAGCCATTGTTATGGTTTGTCTATATTACTACTATATTCTCTGTATTCTCTTCAAATTTCAATATATATATGAACAAGCTGTACGACGGCGATTTTACGCCATCCTGTCCAAAATTTCATTATCAGTACCTAATTTTAGGCATGTTTCTTATTTATGCCCTTTTGATCTTAATTTTTTAAAATCTTTTAATTTTAAATTTGTATCATATAAAATTTTGTAATACTTTAAATTAAGAAAAAGTATAAAAAAAGTGGCAAATAGTCTGATCTTTTTTTCATTTTAAAGACTTTAATTCTTGTTGATAAAGAGATATCTCCGATTTATTTTCCTTATATTTTACTACTTTTGGAAGCAATAATTTTAGATTCTTACAAATTAATATTCATAAAATACTAAATAATTAAGTGATTTAACACAAAGCTAACTGTCTGAAGTTTATAATAAATAAAATTATTACATATCTTTTTAAATATTTTTCAAAATAAATTTATAGCATTTTTAAGAGTATTTTGATAATTAGTATAATAGTAAATCACATAGAAATGATATTATTATTAAAAATTAAATCAATATAATAATATATGATATTTTATTATAAAATAATAATAATATTAGGTGGTAAAATATCTATAAAGTGTAAGAAAATTAAAACGTGCGGTATTCTTTTTATTAAGAGAAAAGTTATAGTAATGCGAAGTATAATATATATTTTTAAAAAATTAATTTAATAATATTAAATTTTTTTAGTTGATTTTTTATAAAAATAAAGGGTGATATTACAGTCTGATGTAAATTTAAACTAAAAAAAAGTATGATAATAAATATCATATATTATAATGTAAAAATAATATTTTTGTTGAACTTAAGTTAAAAGAAATGCAATTTTATAAGAATTAATATATAAAAATTTATACAAATGAGTTCCTAGTCGATATTTAGAGCAGAAGATGAACTCCTTTTAGTGGGGGAATTACTAATAAAAAAGAAAATAAATCAATCGATGCGCTGGAATCAGTTATTTATGTACTCATAATCCTAGCTAATAAAATACATAAATTTAACAATTATATATGGAACTAGAGAAGATGAAAATAAGAAACAAAGAGAGAATAGGAAAGATCTAGGGTTTATTATGTGTGAAATGGATGCAACTAAAATTAGAACAACACTACGGGTGGCGTTTTCGGATGCAACCTAAATGTCTTTAGCGATTACAGTACTGCAATGCTTTCCAACCTAATTGGGAACATGCTAACTAGTCAAGGAGACTAGCGCAGAGATGGGAGTCACCCGGGTAATTGACTAGGACACTTTTACTAATGAGTGGCGTTTCTAGATTCCATAAGCAAGCTTACACTATAAATCTAGAGATAGATCCAAAAGCCAACTTTCTTTTTTGTATATCTTAGTTTTTAATTTGATTTTTTAACAGGTTATTCCCTATAAATGCAACAATTATATTTCTACATATGAAACACTATAACATGTGAGGTTCACCTAAGTTTAGCCTATTTTATTAAGCCCAGCCCACTTTTAAAGTTATTAATCTAATTTAACAGTTAATTATGTACAAAGCCCTCCTAGTCTAGTCCAATTGCAAATTATGCTTTGGATTTCAGCTTTTATACCTAATGAACTACTTTTTATGATTAGTCTCGATTAGGTGATCTTAAAATTAATGTGACCCAATTAGTCCAATTTAAAACATGGCAAAAGCCACTAGGTCTATGCTGATTTTAAAATTTAAGTCCAATTACTATTAATTAACCTAATGGACTACTATTTTCATGCTAGGTCCAATTTTAAGGCCTAATGTCTATATGTCCAGTTTTAATTAGGCAATCATACAACATATATTTGCCATTCATCTAAAATAAGGGGAAAAATAAAGTGCATAAAGTAAATCTAGCTATTACAACCTGCCTAAAACTAAGAAATTTGAGAAAAAAACACCTAAAACTAAATATAGTACATAAAATCTCTAAAAACTATATAAAATTCAAAAATTTGGCCCAAAAATGCACACAACCGATTGGACAAGGGCATATAGCCAATTGGCTCAAT
The DNA here is from genome assembly GCF_019578655.1 of Ricinus communis. Classification (NCBI taxonomy): domain Eukaryota; kingdom Viridiplantae; phylum Streptophyta; class Magnoliopsida; order Malpighiales; family Euphorbiaceae; genus Ricinus; species Ricinus communis. Next base: position 34,058,816 of record NC_063257.1, on the reverse strand, counting down.
GCAAAGCCAAATCGACTCTGCACTGAGCCGGTTGACTCTAGGAGGCTTGAGTAGTTGTTTTATGAGTTTTTTTAAGTTTTCCACGCCTAAAAGTTGATTTTTACATGCACAAAAAGAAAAAACGATTAAAATAATGTAAAATGAAATTAGAAATATAAAAAAATAAAACTTAATAAAGTAAACCTAAAAGATATATAAACCCTAGAAATCAAACTTAACAGTAACAAATATGGTATTTTAAGGCAGATTCCAATTTCAATCACATAACCCTAGAAATTTAAACAAACACAAATTAATTATATTTTTATATTATTAAACTAATTAGATTCAAAATCCAATAAAATCACAATCTCATATTCAAACCCTACATGTTTCTATTATCAAATTCAAAAAATCCAATAAAATCAATAAGTTAAATGGAAAGAAGTCATAATCTAATCATGTGAGTCATATCTATTCATTCAAAAAAAGTAAATCTAATAATTTTTCTAGTTTCATAAATAAACATAAAAGAACCAATTGAGAAAAGGACGTTGATAATATGGTTGTAAGGAGACTCTCAGATTGTCATTGTAAGTTGTTGTCCTACGAGTTTCAAGAGACGAGGAAGCAATTTAATCAAAGATTGGCTAAGAATCCAGTTCTACCTGAGATTTAGAAAGACTTTCTAATTTAAGTTCTTCCTTAGTGGCTTACTAAAAACTAACTATCTATATATGTCAATGTATCTCTAGTAATTAATCAATGTAACTAACCTTAGACCTAAACCATATTATTCTATTTATAGGAGTAGGGTTAGGAAACCCTAAAGTACCAGATAAACATTCAAATATTTTAATTAAAAAAATCAATCGATTATCTTTCTTCTTATTAGATTAATATCCCATAAAATCTTTTAAATAAAATAATTATCACTAAATATATTTAAATTTTTTAATAATTATCATAAATATCTTTTAGAATTTCTTTTACTAATTTTGGCGTTCTATATCGAAAATACCCATGAAATGGTGTTAGATTTCGGAAAATAGCCAATCGACACCGTGTAGAGTTAGTCGGCTCTAATAAGCCGATCTAGCTTTATACTAAGTTGATCGGCTCTATGTAAAGCCAATTCGGCTGTACGTAGAGCCGATTGGCTCTAAGGGGCAAAAGTTTTAAAAATTATAACAATTTAGTCCCTAAACTTGTAAAAACTGTTGTTTCACTCTTTAAACTTAATTTTTTATCAATTTGATCCAAATTGATTCTAGCAAGGTAATTTTAAGTCCAATTATTCTCAACTCTTACTCGGATTCGCCGCTCCTTAATCTCTCGAAACTGGAGAAAGGCAGTAACTTTTATCATCGAGTTTTCCATAATTCTCTCAATATGTATATCCGAAAAATGGGTGCTGACAGTTGCCCTCGGTTTGTTGAAATTTATAAGCGTGCCTGCGATTAAAAAAATTAAGACCAATCATAATATTAAGGATATTGTAAAAAAAGATATCTTGATGAGCGGTAGATTGGGAACTACACCCGTCAAATTTACCTTTGTAGACACTGCTCTCTGGCTATTTTCCATTTCAGGATATAATTTCATAGCATTTGCCACTTCGGATTAATTTGGTATTTCTCCACTTTTAGATACCTTTGGTTAAAAAATTCCTACTTCGAGGTGTAATCTAATTGCATTGATGTCCTTCTGGAAATATATATATATATATATATATATATAGTCTCCTAATCAGGTTATCTTGATGAGGGAGTAGCAGCAACATCCAGTTCTACTTTGGAAGTTATACTAGTACTTGGCCCATAAAGGGACTAAAATATAATTTTGATGGGTCAAGGACTAAATTTATAATTCCTAAAAAATTCTCGCCTTAGGATGCAAATTGACCTTCCAAATGTCTTTTGGTGACTTGTGTCAGTATTTGATCCATCTAGGATCATCGACATTAGCTTTCGTCAATTCGTTGCTACACTTCTGTCAGTCATTGGGAGGATGGATCAAACCTCAAAATACATGGTTCTTGAGAGATGGATGGATACTACTCACACCTTCCACACTCTGGTCGGTGAGTTGACACTATCTCCACTCTCTTTTACTGTCATCACAAGGATAGAATTCATGGGTACCCCTGTACCTTTTGACAACGCGATTCATGATAAGCATTCTAACGTTCGTGAGTGTTATATCACAGATTTACTCGGGTTCTTGCCAGCGTGCAAGAACATTAAGTGCATTGCTTACTAGAGCATTCCTTTCTACTATAGAGGCTTCGTGCCTCGGAATGCTCGCGAGATGGATCAAATGGCCCGAGCCTTCTTAGTATATATGTTCAATGACTCAGGAAACTCACAAAACTTACCTGGCCCCTTTGTGGGATTTAAACCGGGTCTTTTCCTACAATTGGGGATTTGTGACTCTCGCTTGCTTAGATGCACATCACCGTTCGTTGTAGCAAGAGGATCTATGGCTTCTAGCATACTATACATGTAAGTTTTGCTCCAATTTTTCTATTTTTGCTTTCTTTGCATCACGATTACTGACTTTTATTTTGCAAGTCTGGGCCTTGGAGATCGGTCTTCTGGTGGGCTCACAGCCTATTTGCACATCATGAATTTTCCCTCATTTGAGTCGCTGAGGCTCGAGTCAGAGCGTCCCACTAGAGTGGCTCATATCCATGTGCACCACATGTGGATAAACTCCTTGCCCTGGGACAAGGAAACAAAAAATTCATTAGTGACATTTGTAATTTATATGTATTGGTTACTTACCTTTCCTATTCGCAGATTCGCAGCGATTGGCTCGAGGAGTGTCACCATTGGGATCCCTATATATTATTTACTGCTGACCTCGAGCATAGGAGGATTCTACTGGCCGGACCTTCCTATCAGGCATGGTATTTAGGCGAGAGGATCTACGGATGGGAGTGGGGGCTCAACGGGTGCCGAGTCCCTTTATCTCCAACCTCCTCCATGTTTTGGACAATCGATCTTGTTGTGGAAGAGCTAGCGATGAGCTTGGTAGTATATGATGAGCCTGAGGATCTCACTATCCGTTCCTAGAGGACGGATTATGCTTCTTTATCCCCCAACTATTAGGACTAGTGCCTTTTGATGACCAAAACTATGGCTCAGGTATTTCTTCTGACTTATTCTTTGGAGTCTCTATTCTCTTTTATCCTAACATTTATCCAATTATTTTGATTGTACTTTATCCAGCGTACCCCTACTGCTTCTGAGCCGACAAAGGCGGTCTGCTCGTCGCTCTAGGCCCTCCCACATCTCTGGTTCTTCTATTGGGGCTGCGTTTGAAGCACCTCCTACGGCTACGTCAAATGTGATCCTGGGGAGCGTCTCGTTCCCTTAAACCTGACAGTCTCGTACTAGAGCCCCCACGATGCGATGGAGCAGTGGCTCGCCATGGAGCAATGCCTTCCGCTGAAGTTTACTCTAAGCACTTGCACACATGTGAATTGAATTCTCCATTTTATTTTTCACATCTCTTTTTCCTAAGAGGTTAGTAATACATAAGAGTAATCACATAGGTTCAAAGAGACTAGTTTGAGCATGTACATCGATTGGTCGGCTCTATAAGGAGGTAGTTCTTTATCCTTAGTAAGGACTGGTATGTAAGAAAATGATTTATGAAATGCAAAATGTATGCATGTATAAAATGTACTAACTAATCTCCTTTTAGGCTTTCATCAGAGGGGCCATGAGAGCTTGCAAGGGTAAGTGGACGACCGACAGTGTCAAATTGATGCCCAGTAGGGTAGGATTGACACCTTGACGCTTTAGTTATCTACCTTGCAGACCCAAGGGATGGACATCGATTTTGTTGAAGGGATGGGGGATTCGAGAGAGAAACCTTGACTTTTGACTTTCCAATTATTGCTTGTATTTTTTACTCTTTTTTCACTTTTGTAGAACTTCAACTTTTATATATATAAAATCCAGGCATTTTAATTCATTGTCCATTATCAACTTCTTCTACATTTCATACATTCTAGACTTACATGGGAAGTATATAAGAAAACACCTTGAAAACCCCTAGAAAGTAGTGAATTTACACAAATGGACCACACATCCAATTGGTTGTGCGCTCAGCCAGTTTAGCTATGCGGTTGCAGAGTCCAAATAGAACACTGATTTCATGCCTTTATATATGCGTGCATCCCTCACACTTTCCCATACTCAATTTCCTTCTTCAAAAGTAAAAAACATGTCTAAAAAAAGTGCCAAGAGTCTACAAACTCTTCCCAAAACCCTAACTGGTGATGATTGGCTTAAACTTAGGAAATTTTATCTTTCTTCCTTTAAAGCCATGCAACACACTAAGCTTGATTATGGGTTTCCCCATTCTGTTGTCAACTTCTAGTGTCCAAAAAACTATGTTTTTAAATTTGATAGACAAGAGTTGTTTCCCATGATTGAAGATTTTTCTACCATTCTTGGAAGCCCCATGAGCTCTTCTCCTCTGATTGCTTTGCCAAAGCTTAATGATCCATTTCCTAGCAAATTGGTGGAACTAGTTGACATGCCTCTAGCTGAAGTACTATTTCATTCTATTGGTAAGTACATTACCCTTACTTCTCTAATCTCTTTTTATGAGAAGAAAGAAAAGAGGACTCCTGCTTGGATCTGGATGTTAGGCTTTTGCCTTTATACTCAATTTCTGCTGATTTCTCCTCAAGGAGGGGAAGATTTCAGGATTGCTGGCATCATTAATTAAGTGGAGCATGGAGCAGATCCTATATCCATTATCTTAGCTGAAACCATCATTGGGTTCGATATGTACAAAACCCATCAACGACTTGGTGGCAGCCTCATTCTCTTACAAGTATGCAACCAAAACTCTTTTCTTTTATTATTATGTTTGCCTTAACTTTTGCCTAAGCTGCCCTTTTGGGTTTTCAACTTAGCTTTTTTTTTTCTTTTTCTTCTTTTGTAGATTTGGTTGCGCGAAAAGCTTCAGATATTGACAACCCTTAGGAACATCGAAAATATGAGGCGAAGCACGTGCAAGTTCTATCTATTGTTACCTTGCAGGATCACGATGACTGGATTTCTTGGATGAAGGGTATTCCAGACACGTTTATTCGCTGGACCTGCCCCTAGTAGAGAATCAAGCATGTCACACTTATGGTGTATGGCGATTGTGTGCCTTTACCTGGATTGCGAGCATCCACCCAGAAGCAATAGATTATATGGACAAACATACTCCTTTTACGGGGTTGTTTTCTCATATATAAAATTAACCCATTTAAGGGGTTGTTTTCTCATACTCACAAATCTATCAAAATTATGAGGTTATTTTCTCCGATTGATAAATATTCCCGTATTACGGGGTTATTTTCTGATATTAAAAAATTTACAACTTCTACGAGGCTGTTTTCTCATATTAAAAACTTTACTCCTTTTACGAGGCTGTTTTCTCAGACTCGCAATTACATTACTTCAATGGGGTTATTTTCTCAGATTTATAAATATACACGTTTTAAGAGGTTATTTTCTTATATTGATAAATATACCACTTTTACGGGATCGTTTTCTCATATTAAATTATTAGCACTATTATAGGGTTGTTTTCTTAAATTCATAAATATACACGTTTCACGGGGTTGTTTTCTTATGTCGAAAAACATACCTCTTTTACGGGGTCATTCTCTCACATTATAAAATTAACCCATTTAACTGGTTGTTTTTCATACTCACAAATATACCACAATTATGCAGTTATTTCCTAAAATTCATAAATATCCCCGTCTTACGGGGTTATTTTCACATATTAAAAAATTTATCCCTTCCACGAGGCTTTCTTCTCATATTAAAATATTTACTAATTCTACGAGGCTGTATTCTCAGACTCGCAATTGCACTAATTTTACGGTGTTGTTTTCTTATATTCATAAATATACACATTTTATGGGGTTATTTTCTTATATTGATAAATATACCACTTATTTACGGGGTCGTTTTCTCATACTAAATTATTAACACTATAATGCGTTTGTTTTCTCAAATTCATAAATATACACATTTTACGGTTTATTTTCCTATGTTGACAAATATACTTCTTTTGCGGGGTTGTTTTCTCATATTTTAAAATTAACTCATTTAAAGGGTTGTTTTCTCATAGTTACAAATTTATAAAAATTATGGGGTTATTTTCTCATATTAAAAAATTTAACCCTTCTAAGAGGCTGTTTTCTAAGACTCGCTATTACACTACTTTTACGGGATTATTTTCTTAGATTCATAAATATGCACGTTTTACGGGGTTATTTTCTTATATTGATAAATATACCACTTTTACAGGGTCGTTTTCTCATATTAAATTATTAGGACTATTATGGGGTTGTTTTCTCAAATTCATAAATATACATGTTTTACGCGGTTATTTTCTTATATCGACAAATATACCCCTTTTACGGGGTTGTTTTCTCATATTATAAAATTAACCCATTTAAGGGGTTGTTTTCTCATACTCACAAATATACCAAAATTACGGGGTTATTTTCCCCAATTGATAAATATCCCCATATTACGGGGTTGTTCTCTCATATTAAAATATCTACCCCTTCTACGAGGCTGTTTTCTCATATTAAAAAATTTACTCTTTCTACGAGGTTGTTTTCTCAAACTCGCAATAACATTAGTTCTGCAGGGTTGTTTTCTTAGATTCATAAATATACATGTTTTACAGGGTTATTTTCTTATATCGACAAACATACCCTTTTACTGGGTTATTTTCTCGCATTATAAAATTAACCAATTTAAGTGGTTGTTTTCTCATACTCACAAATATACCGCAATTACCGGGTTATTTCCTCAGATTCATAAATATCCTCGTGTTACGGTGTTGTTTTCACATATTAAAAAATTTAACCCATCCACGAGGCTGTTTCCTCATATTAAAAAATTTACCCGTTCTACGAGACTGTTTTCTTAGACTTGTAATGACACAACTTTTCCGGGGTTGTTTTCTCAGATTCATAAATATACAAGTTTTACAAGGTTATTTTCTTATATTGATCAATATACCACTTTTACAGGGTCATTTTTTCATACTAAATTATTTGCACTATTATGCGGTTGTTTTGTAAAATTCATAAATATACACGTTTTACGAGGTTATTTTCTTATATTGACAAATATACCTCTTTTATGGGTTTATTTTCTCATATTAAAAAATTAACCTGTTTAAAGGGTTATTTTGTACTGACAAATATACCAAAATTACTGCTTTATTTTTTCATATTAAAAAATTTACCCCTTCTAAATGGTTGTTTACTAAGAGTCGCAATTACACTACTTTTACAGGGTTATTTTGTCAGATTTATTAATTTACACGTTTTACGAGGTTATTTTCTTATATTGATAAATAAATCACTTTTACGGGGTCGTTTTCTCATATTAAATTATTAGCACTATTATGGTGTTGTTTTTTCAAGTTCATAAATATACACATTTTACGGGATTATTTTCTTATATAAACAAATGTACTCTTTTTATGGGGTTGTTTTCTCATATTATAATTAAGGGTTTATTTTCCCATACTCACAAATATACCACAATTACGGGGTTATTTCATCAGATTCATAAATATCCTCATATTACGGGGTTGTTTTCACATATTAAAAAATCTACCCCTTCTACGCGGGTATTTTCTCATATTAAAAATTTTAATCGTTCTACGAGGCTGTTTTCTCAGACTTGCAATTACACTACTTTTACGGGGTTGCTTTCTCAGATTTATAAATACACATGTTTTACGGGGTTATTTTCTTATATTGACAATTATGCCACTTTTACGGGGTTGTTTTCTCATATTGTAAAATTAACCCAATTAAGGGGTTGATTTCTCATATTCACAAATATACCAAAATTACAGGGTTATTTACTCTAATTTATAAGTATCCCCATATTACGTTGTCTTTTCTCATATTAAAATATTTACCCCTTCTATGACGCTGTTTACTCAAACTCGTAATTACATTACTTTTACGGGGTTATTTTCTCAAATTGAAAAATATACACGTTTTATAGGGTTATTATCTTATATTGATAAATATACCACTTTTACGGGGTCGTTTTCTCATATTAAATTATTAGCACTATTATGGGGTTGTTTCTCAAATTCATAAATATACACGTTTTACGGAGTTATTTTCTTATATCGACAATTATACCCCTTTTACGGGGTAGTTTTCTCAAATTATAAAATTAACCCATTTAAGTTGTTATTTTCTCATATTTACAAATATGCCAAAATTTACGAGGTTATTTTGTCCGATTAATAAATATCCCCGTATTATGGGGTTGTTCTCTCATATTAAAAAATTTACCCCTTTTACGAGGCTGTTCTCTGATATTAAAAAATTTACTCCTTCTACGAGGCTGTTTTCTCATACTCGCAATTATACAACTTTTGCGGGGTTATTTTCTTAGATTCATAAATATAAACGCTTTACGGGGTTATTTTCTTATATTGATAATTATACCACTTTTACAGGGTCGTTTTCTCATATTAGATTATTAACACTATTATAGGGTTATTTTCTCAAATTCATAAATATATACATTTTACGAGTTTTTTTTATATTACAAACATGCCCGTTTTACGAGGTTGTTTTCTCATATTATAAAATTATCCCATTTAATGGGTTGTTTTCTCATACTCACAAATATACCATAATTACCGGGTTATTTCCTCAGATTCATAAATATCCTCGTATTATGGGGTTGTTTTCTTAGACTCGCAATTACACTATTTTTACGAGGTTATTTTCACATATTGATAAATATACACGTTTTACGGAGTTATTTTCGTATATTGATAAATATACTACTTTTACGGGGTCGTTTTCTCATATTAAATTATTAGCACTGTTATGGAGTTGTTTTGTCAAATTCATGAATATACACATTTTATGGGGTTATTTTCTTATATCGACAAATATACCTCTTTTACGGGGTTGTTTTCTCATACTCACATTATTCTAAAATTAAGGGGTTATTTTCTCCGATTGATAAATATGCCCCTCTTACGGGGTTGTTTTCTCATATTAAAAAATTTACCCATTCTACGAGGCTGTTTTCTCAAACTCGCTATTACACTACTTTTACAGGGTTATTTTCTCAAATTCATAAATACACGCGTTTTACGGGGTCGTTTTCTCATATTAAATTATTGGCACTACTTTTATAGGGTTATTTTCTCAAATTCATAAATATACATGTTTTATGGGGTTATTTTCTTATATCGATAAATATACCACTTTTACAGTGTCGTTTTCTCATATTATAAAATTAACCCATTTAAGTAGTTATTTTCTCATACTCACAAGTATACCACAATTACGGGGTTATTTCCTCAGATTCATAAATATCCCCGTATTACGGGATTGTTTTTACATATTAAAAAATTTACCCCTTCTACGAGGGTGTTTTCTCATATTAAAAAATTTACCCATTCTACGATGCTGCTTTCTTAGACTCGTAATTACACTACTTTTACTGGGTTATTTTCTCAAATTCATAAAGATACACGTTTTACAGAATTATTTTCTTATATTTATAAATTTACCACTTTTACGGTGTCGTTTTCTCATACTAAATTATTAGCACTATTATGGAGTTGTTTTCTCAAATTCATAAATATACACGTTTTACGGGGTGTTTTCTTATATTGACAAATATACCCCTTTTATGAGGTTGTTTTCTCATATTATAAAATTAACCCATTTAAGGGGTTGTTTTCTCATGCTCACAAATATACCAAAATTACAGGGTTTTTTCTCATATTAAAAAAATTTACTCATTCTACGAGGCTGTTATCTTGGACTCGCAATTACATTACTTTTACGGGGTTGTTTTCTCAGATTCATAAATATACACATTTTACGGGGTTATTTTTTTAATATTGATAAATATACCACTTTTACGGGGTAGTTTTTTCATACTAAATTATTAGCACTATTATGGGGTTGTTTTCTCATATTCATTTATATACACATTTTATGAGGTTATTTTCTTATATTTACAAATATACCCCTTTTACGGGGTTATTTTCTCGTATTATATAATTAACCCATTTAAGGGGTTGGTTTCTCACACTCACAATTATATCAGAATTACGGGGTTGTTCTCTCATATTATAAGATTTACCCCTTCTACGAGGCTTTGTTCTAAGACTCGCAATTACACTACTTTTACGAGGTTATTTTCTCAGATTCAAAAATATACATGTTTTACGGGGTTATTTTCTTATATTGATAAATATACCACTTTTGCGGGGTTGTTTTCTCATATTAAATTATTAGCACTATTATGGGGTTGTTTTCTCATATTAAAAAATTTACTCCTTCTATGAGGCTGTTTTCTCAGACTCGCAATTACACTACTTTTACGGGGTTGTTTTCTGATGATGATTGGCTTTGATTGTGCTTTAGTGCAAGTAGGAGATTGTTAGAGTATGCCCTAAAGACAAAGAGTTGTCAGATTATCTATGTTAATTTATACATCATAATGGATGGCATACAATCATACTAAAAGAACTGTTCGACTCTAATGGTAGGAATAGTGGGGTATTTTTAAGGAATAATCCAAACCGTTAGAGATGAACACCATGGAATATAAACACAAATGTAAGAGAAATTATAAAGCGAGTTTATAATGATGAGGTTCTCATTAGATATGTTCCTGAACTTTGTTCATAATCGATGTTTGATCAAGAATTAGATATTGATCGTTGGATATTGATAAAATGCTGGAGACTACTAATGCATTATTACTTACTTATGAAGTAAGCAATCCGTCTCATAAGGTTGAAGAATAGGAATTCTGATATAAGCATATGGGTGCCTGTTACAAGAATAAGTTCATTGAACACGACCTCACTGAGTAGTCCATATGCAATTTACTCCAAGTGTCTATGGACAATACTCTTATGATAATCATGTAAGAAATGATCCTTAGACTTGAGATAACTATATATTATCTTATATGAGGATTACTATACTATCTTATGTTCTTCTATCCATGGAGCGCTCAAGCAATAGTTATTGAGTATAGTAAGAGTCATATGAAGATAATAAGTTGTCAATAAAGAATTCATTGCCCAAGATAATATGCCACGGGACTTATCATAATGATTCTTGATATGTTTTAACATGGAGATCCTTGGACAAGGTTGTATGAATGAAGATTTTGAAAAAGTGTTTCATAGATCTTATTCAAGATGTTATATGCAATTATCAAGAACAAATATGGTTCAATTATAGAGTTGACATTTGCATCCATTCTTTATGAATCAATTGGGATAAAAGTACAATGAAAGGATTGAATTAAATTATAGGATTGTTCACTGCAAAGGTTGATTAAAGCACTTTAATCATTCCCACACATTTGGGTGATCATGATGCATTGCTAGATGTCAATCTTGATATGTGAATATGGATTAAGTTACATTAGAGAATTAACATTAAATTAAAGAAGTTTAATTCATAAACCATAATTATTGCCAACATGTTAGGAACCTTTTGGGTCACACACAAATAGGCTTTAAGTGAGGATTAAAATGAGGCTTTAAGCATTAGGCTTAAGATCATATATATTAGGCCTAATTAAAGGTTAATCAATTAAGAGCTAATGGGCCTTGTATAATGATGGGTTTATTATCTATGGATTAGTTCTTATATTAGTTAAAGTCCATTTAGGATAACAAAGCCCAACTTAATGTAAGCTAGGGTTTTGTAGAAACCTAAACCCTTAAGAACTTTGATTAAAGGCCATATATATAGAAAGAGATGCATATGGGGCGACAATCTTAAGGGTTATGGTTTAAGGTTGGTGGCACATCTAAGAAAGAAAAATATTTTCTTTGAGATACATAACCTAAGTGAATCAATCAATAAGATTAATTGATTCATCCCCCTTGCTTAGAACAAGCATTCAATCTCCAACATCTCTTCTCAATCTCCTAAAAGTAATTTAGTGAGATCTTTGCTTAGAAGCTTGTATGGTCACTTGAGTAGCTTTAAAGTGCATCAATCATCTTTGAAGAATCAAGAATCAACATAGCAAGAAGCACTCCTTGGACTGGCCGAAAACTCCCTTGTAAGCATTCTCTATCTTTTGCTTGTTTTGTGTGTTATAAGTATCTTAATTAATGAGATCCTTAGTGAGAATTGAGAAAAATTTTAAATTGCTTCCGTTGCATCTTTCCTTATGTTTTAATATCAATTCCTAATAGATATGTTGATGACCCAATATTTCTCAAGCTTTAAAGCACTCATCAGCATGGTTTAAAAAATAGCAAATTATATCTAGAACAACAAGAGTTCTTATTCAAACACCCAGTATACAACAATTGATGCTAAAAGGCTAAACAAACTTGCCTAACAGAAGATGTAACAGTTTTCATAAGAAGCATAAAAGAGACTAGTGCATAACTAAGCTCTCATATATCCAAGATCGTCATCTGAATTTGGGCCACCCTACTGTCATTTAAGCCTTTAACAAACCTGACCTAGCTGTTCAACTTACAAAATGTCTTAAGATAATTGAACAGGTTGAAATGGATCAAACCATGTACATTTATCCAACACCTTGGGGAGTTTGATTCTAGTCCGAGTCTAAGTCCAAGTTTAAAGAGTTCTATTTTCTAGAGCCTGTAAACAAGCCTTCATCGCTTATTTTCATTATTAATAACGAGTCATTAAAAAATAAAAAAAAATTGAGAAGAAATTACTAAAAGGAAACATTGGAAAATATTAAAAGAAATGAATGAGATACAAAGCTAAAGAATCATGAGAATAAAATGATCCAATTGCATGATCCATAAAGAGTTTTGACACATTGCGAAGATTAGCATTATCAATAATCACAAGTTCTTTTATGGAATATCAAACTTCCACACAAGCCCTTCTAAAAGGCAACCAAATCTAATGCCTCAAATCCAATCCAAGTCCCAAATGATTTAAAACTGACCTGAATCACAATAGACTCAAAATCAGATTTGATTCATTCTAGAGTTAACTAAACCAGATACCTAATGTTGGTTCCTAAATAAAATAAAAGACTCATATCATATCTGAGTTATTCATTATCCTTCCATATTCAGAAAAAGGCAAGCCTAACTCAAAAATATATTTGAGTCATTCATTATCTTATTCTTTTCCAAAAGATAACCAAACCCCGAATTCCTCAATACATACCTTGAGTCATTCAAACTCTTCTCAAACTATACTCAAAATTAGATTTGAGTCCTCCACCACAAAGCCCTTTCGAAAGGGAACCAAGATTCAAAATCATATTCGATTCATCCCCCATAAAAGCACTTTCTAAAAGGCAAACTTGACTCAAATTATATCTGAGTCATCTTTCAACCTGCTGTTTTCTAAAAGGCAACCCTAACTCAAAATCATATTCGAGTCATCCACTAAAAGCTCTTTTAAAAGACAACCACAACTTAAACTTACATCCGAGTCATTCATAAATGAAAACTAAAATCAAAATCAAGTTATCCCATAAAATATAATTGAAGTCATTAAGCAAGACCTCCAAGGAAAATCAAACTTGTTAATTGAACAAACTTTTAGGTTCATGCAATTTGGATAAGTTACCAAGGTTCAATATTGCTGTAAAATAAACGAACAAATAACAGAATTAAAAAGATAGAAGCTCACTAAGTTAAAAATTCAAAAAAGCAGCTTAGGCAAAAATTAAAATAAAAGAAAAGAATGAAAAGAGAAAGATAAAAATCTCCTTTTTAGATTCATCTTTAAGGATAAAGAACTCTTGGGTATCTCTAAGTCAAGTTGTCTCCTCTTAAGAGTTGAATAGTCTTAGAGTCATCTTTTGTGTCACCCTTGTAAATATACCTCCCACTAGAGTTAGCCAATTGGTTTCAAAGAGTCATCTTCTATTGTCATTTAAGAATCAATTAATTTTCCTCCAAGAGTCCTCTTTCAGGTCGCCCTTGTATATTGATAAATATACCACTTTTATGGGATTTTTTTTTCATATTAAATTATTAGCACTATTAGGGGGTTGTTTTCTCAAATTCATAAATATACACGTTTTACAGGGTTATTTTCTTATATAAACAAATATACCACTTTTACGGGGTTGTTTTCACATATTAAAAAATTTACCCCTTCCACGAGGCTGTTTTCTCATATTAAAAAATTTATCCGCTGTACAAGGCTGTTTTCTTATACTCGCAATTACACAATTTTTACGGGGTTGTTTTCTCAGATTCATAAGAATACACGTTTTATGGGGTTACTTTCTTATATTGATAAGTATAGCACTTTTACGGGGTCGTTTTATCATATTAAATTAATAACAATATTATTGGGTTGTTTTCTCAAATTCATAAATATACACATTTTACGAGGTTATTTTCTTATATCGACAGACATACCCCTTTTACGGGGTTGTTTTCTCATATTATAATATTAATCCATTGAAGGGGTTGTTTTCTCATACTCACAAATATACCAAAATTACAAGATTATTTCCTTAGATTCATAAATATCCCCGTATTACGGTGTTGTTTTCACATATTAGAAAATTTACACCTTCCATGAGGTTGTTTTCTCATATCAATAAGTTCACCTGTTCTACGAGGTTGTTTTTTAGACTCATAATTACACTACTTTTACGGGGTTGTTTTCTCAGATTCATAAATATACACATTTTACGGGGTTATTTTCTTATATTGATAAATATACCACTGTAAGTTGTTTTCTCATACTAAATTATTAGCACTATTATGGGGTTGCTTTCTCAAATTCATATATATACATGTTTTATGAGGTTATTTTCTTATATGGACAAATATACACCTTTTACAGGGTTGTTTTCTCATATTACAAAATTAACCCATTTAATGGGATATTTTCTCATACTTACAAATATACCAAAATTACAGGGTTGTCTTCTAATATTCATAAATATACCTTGCTTACTAGGTTATTTTCTCATATTAAAAAATATACCCCTTTCTACGAGGCTGTTTTCTCAGAGTCGCAATTACACTACATTGTAGGGTTGTTTTCTCATATTCATAAATATATACGTTTTATGGGGTTATTTTCTTATACTGACATATATACCCCTTTTACGAGGTTGTTTTCTGATATTATAAAATTAACCCATTTAAAAGGTTGTTTTCTCATACTCTCAAATATACTAAGATTACAGGGTTATTTTTTCTAATTGATAAATATCTTCGTATTATGGTATTGTTTTATCATATTAGGAAATTTACCCCTTGTACGAGGCTGTTTTCTTAGACTCGCAATTGTGCTACTTTTATTTGGGTTGTTTTTTCAGATTCATAAATATACACGTTTTACAGGGTTATTTTCTTAAATTGATAAATATACCACTTTTACGGGGTTGTTTTCTCATATTAAATTATTAGCACTGTTATAGGATTGTTTTTTCAAATTTATAAATATACACGTTTTACGGAGTTATTTATTTATATCAACAAATATACCCCTTTTACAGGGTTGTTTCTTCATATTACAAAATTAACCCATTTAATGGGTTGTTTTCTCATACTCATAAATATACCACATTTACGGGGTTATTTTCACATATTAAAAAATTTACCCTTTTGTACGAGGCTATTTTTTTAGACTCGCAATTACACTACTTTTAGGGGTTGTTTTTTCAGAATTATAAATATACATTTTACGGGGTTATTTTCTTATATTAATAAATATACCACATTTACGGAGTCATTTTCTTATATTAATAAATATACCACTTTTACGGGGTCATTTTCTCAAATTAAATTATTAACACTATTATGGGGTTATTTTCTTAAATTCATAAATATACACGTTTTACGGAGTTATTTTCTTATATCGATAAATATACCTCTTTTACATAGTCATTTTCTCATATTATAAAATTAATCCATTTAAGGGTTATTTTCTTATACTCACAAATATACCAAAATTACAAGGTTATTTTCTCCGATTAATAAATATCCCCGTATTATGGGGTTGTTTTCTCATATTAAAAAATTTACCCCTTCTTCGTGGCTGTTTTCTCAGACTTGCAATTACACTATTTTTATAGGGTTGTTTTCTGAGACTCATAAATATACATGTTTTACAAGGTTATTTTCTTATATTGATAAATATACCACTTTTACAGGGTCCTTTTCTCATATTAAATTATTAGCACTATTATGGGGTTGTTTTCTCAAATTCATAAATATACAAGTTTTACGGGGTTATTTTCTTATATCGACAAATATACTCCTTTTACGGGGTTGTTTTCTCATACTCATAAATATACCAAAATTAAGGGGTTATTTTCTCCGATTGATAAATATCCCCGTATTATGGAGTTATTTTCTAAAACTGATAAATGTATCCCTCTGGATCATCAAATAACACTCAATTTAGAGCTTCCTAGCTCAAGATATTATCAAAACTGTCACAACCCCACCCGTGGGCCCGTGACCGGCACTAGGGAATAGGTAGGCTTAAGGCCACCAAAACCCGTAGTAAGCCTGACACTCACTGATTTAAACAAATCTCATCTCAAATTAATATTATTAAAGCCACAAATTATCTTAAATGCTACATTTTACATAAATACTTCGGTCTGCCAGAAAAACTAGGCGAGACCTGAAACTCAGAAAATTTACAACTGATACATTTACTATTACTACTGCGGAGAATCTAAGATTTACCAATTTACATACCAAATCAAATACATCACCCGATGATGAAGGAGTCAAGATTCTTGAATAAGAGTCGGCGGAGAACTAACGATCACGAATCCGAAAAAACATAAATGGAGACTCGGTCTGAGAGTGAGTTAAAATCAAATAATCTAGGGACTATTGCTTCTTCCTCGGAAAACATAGATTATTCAAATCAGTATATCAAACCATACTATAATCATACCCTATTATTTCCTTCACATAAAATATTAATCATTCAAATCAAAATATCAACCATGCACGTAAATACAATCCATATTATAATCATACCACAATAAATTAATAAATGAATAAATAAAAATATATTTTTACTTTCACGGGACGAGTGGCTCAAGAGAACCCTAAACCCCAAAATCTAGTAGCCATTCGGCTCTCTTAATCCAATAAGATCGGGCGCCCCGAGAGCAATGCTCGACCGGGGACCTTACCTCCACCGGTCACTTAAGTATCCAAATAAGAAATCTAGTAGCCATTCGGCTCTCTTAATCCAATAAGACTGGCCGAGAGCAATGCTCGACCAGGGACCTTACCTCCCGTAATTTACTCAAATCAGCCCAGAGAGCCATGCTCGACCGGGCAAACCCATAAATATCTTATTACATGTCCATGATTATTACCGGCAAGACGCGTCCCTGATGTAACCCATCAGTGGCATGTTCTACAAGCCACATTTCCCAAATCGCAATCACCACATTTAATAAATATTATTGTCTAAAGAAGTCATTCAACTATATCAAAATAACGATTAACAATTTTAAAGTAAGACATCATGCAACTCATGTGGAAAATCGATAATATTTGATATTATTATAACATTACTAATAATAATATTTATATTATCTTCAATAATCCGAGTGAAATTATTTATGTTGCGATACTAATAACCATATTATGCATAAACCTTCAAAATAACATATTAAATTCGGACTTAGCAATAGTGCAACGATTAAGTGACTTTAACTCACGGGCGACCTCCTAGCTCGCTCCCGGTGCCTCGGTTGGAGCGAGCCGAACAAACAGATCATCTAATCACGGAAAATAATTTATCAAAACGCTGAAACAATCGATCATTAATCCTAGGTCTAGACTCCTGGGGTATCTAAGAATCTCGACTCGGAAAATTCTACGAAAATCCGTGAACCTCCCTACAACACGAACATTACCCCCCGTAAAAAGCGGGTCCAGGACTGCCGGAAAAACACTCCAAATATCCAACAATTTAAACAACGGGAGTCGGGTCCCCAAACTTCACTATTTCCGACCACACAAAGACAAAATACGACTATGGCAGGCCAACTGACAGACAAATATTTTGACTCACAAAAATCATCAAATACTCAATATAATCCAATAGACACAAATTTAAAATCAAGGATTTCCAAAAATTAAAGGGCCAAAGAAAATTAGGGAGCGCTCGGTCGCTCGGTCGACTTCGCCTCGGAGTCCGATCGACGATCCGAACACACCATCGGACTACAACGGCGATGACGATCCCCGCTTCCGATTTTTCGATCGACACCGATCATCCGGAGAGATTTGCGGACGATCTCGACCGTCGATTCAAACGAAGCCCGATCGCCACGAAACCGGTGCCATCGCGAAGCTTGAGGCCGAGGAGAGTCGGGATACGTCCTCCGATCGTCCATCCCCGGGAGCTCGCCGAAAAATCGGAAAACACGCCACCACTTCGCCAAAACTCTCTCCTACCACCAAAACCGAAGCCGGCCGCCAAAAGGAAGCTCTCTAAGGGGAGCTGGGAGGCCTTGGCCGCCACACGCGCGATTCCCGCCATTGGCCAACAAGATTTCGCGCCGGAGCTCGCCACCGACGTCTGCAGCGTCCCTCTCTCTCTCTTCCGCACTCTCTCTCTACCTTCTCTCTCCCCGATTCCATTTCTTTCAATATCGACATTAGGCCCCCGAACTTTTCCTTATTACAACTTGGTCCCTCAACTTTCTTAATTACTTACAATTTCATCCCACAGAATTCCAATTTGACCCCCAAACTTCTTTTTAGACTTTCAATTAAGCCCCTAACTATTTAATTTGGGCCAAATCCGAATTATTGAAAATACACAATTATAAAAATACCCCTGACCGACATATTTATTTACAAAAATACCAAACTCACAAATTTCCATTAAAACCCCATAAAAATAACATTATACTTTCAATCCTTATTCCAAAATAAATTTCCAATTTAGTCCTAACACACAATTAAATTAAATAATCAAATTCCAACTTAAAATTTAATACTACTAATCAATTATAATACCAATTTTCCCAAAATTCTTTTATAAAAACATCCTTTATAATTTCTTCCAAAATTTTTCAATATATAATTTTACTTATATAAATATGCATTTGGGAAAATTTTGAATAACCAAAATATAATCATTTCAAATTAAACCCAATAATAATGAAGCTAAAATTAACTTAAATAAAAACTCATTATTAAATATATAAAAATTCCGGGTGTTACAAAAACAATAAGACTGAAAAACCAGAATCATCAAACTCGAATTCTGTAATTTGCCCTAATTTAAATCAACCAAAACATTAAAATTACTTACCAAATCAATCACCAAAGGCTTCTAGGATGAAATTAAAGCTTGGAAATTATTTTTTATCACCAATTTCACTTGCAAATCAAGCCTAAACTTGAAGGATCAAGCAGCCCCCTTCAAGCTCTCTCTTTTTTTTTTCTTCCTTTCTCACCCTTTCTCTTTACTTTTCTTTCCATATGTGTCTCTAGAACCAATTTGGGTAAATAAATGGTAAATTATTCAGTTAAGCCCTTAATGAAATGGCTTTGTTACCTATAAACCCTCAAGCTTTCAATTGTGCAATTAAGGACAATCATTTGGTTCAATTGAATCCTTTCCACTATAACTATATCTATATATATATACTAACTTATACTTAAATTCTATCAACATATGTAAATGAAATGTAAAAATGCAAAAATGAATGCATATATACCTATAGCTAAAGTACAGGTGTGACAATACTACTTTTACAGGATTGTTTTCTCAGATTCATAAACATAAGCGTTTTACGGGGTTATTTTCTTATATTGATAAATATACCACTTTTACGGGGTCGTTTTCTCATATTAAATTATTAGCACTATTATGGGGTTGTTTTCTTATATCCATAAATATATACGTTTTACGGGGTTATTTTCTTATACTGACAAATATACCCTTTTTAGGAGGTTGTTTTCTCATATTATAAAATTAACCTATTTAAGGGGTTGTTTTCTCATACTCACAAATATACCAAAATTACGGTGTTATTTTCTTCGATTAATAAATTTCCCGTATTATGGGATTGTTTTGTCATATTAAAAAATTTATCCCTTCTACGAGGCTGTTTTCTCAGATTCGCAATTACACAACTTTTACGGGGTTGTTTTCTCGGATTCATAAATATACATGTTTTGCGAGGTTATTTTCTTATATTAATAAATATACCACCTTTACGGGGTCGTTTTCTCATATTAAATTATTAGCACTATTATGGGGTTGTTTTATCAAATTCATAAATATACACGTTTTACGAGATTATTTTCTTATATCGATAAATATATCTCTTTTACGGGGTTATTTTCTCATACTCACAAATATACCAAAATTAGGGGTTATTTTTCTCCGATTGATAAATATCCCTATCTTACGGGATTGTTTTCTAATATTTATAAATATACCCCCCTTACGGGGGCTATTTTCTCACACTCGCAATTACACTACTTTTATGGGGTTATTTTCTTATATTGATAAATATACCACTTTTACGAGGTCGTTTTCTCATATTAAATTATTAGCACTATTATGGGTCGTTTTCTCAAATTTATAAATATACACATATTACGGGGTTATTTTCTCATATTCTAAAATTATCCTATTTAAGGGTTTGTTTTCTCATACTCACAAATATACTAAAATTACGGGATTATCTTCTCTGATTTATAAATATCCCCGTATTATGCAGTTCTTTTCTAATATTTATAAATACTACCCCTCTTACGGGGCTGTTTTCTCATATTAAAAAATTTACTCCTTTTACGAATCTGTTTTTTCAGACTCGCAATTACACTGTTTTACAGGGTTGCTTTCTTATATCCATAAATATATACGTTTTACGGAGTTATTTTCTTATACTGACAAATATACCCCTTTTACGGGGTTGTTTTCTCATATTATAAAATTAACCCATTTAAGGGGTTATTTTCTCACACTCACAAATATACCAAAATTACAGGGTTATATTCTTCGATTGATAAATATTTTCGTATTACGGTGTTGTTTTCTCATATTAAAAAATTTACCCCTTCTACGAGGCTGTTTTCTCAGACTCGCAATTACACTACTTTTATGGGGTTGTTTTCTCATATTCATAAATATACATGTTTTACGGGTTATTTTCTTAAATTGATAAATATACCAGTTTTACGAGGTCGTTTTCTCATATTAGATAATTACCATGATTATAGGGTTGTTTTTTGAAATTCATAAATATACATGTTTTACAAGGTTTTTCTTTATATCGACAAATATACCCCTTTTTCGGGGTTGTTTTCTTATATTATAAAATTAACCTATTTAATGGGTTGTTTTCTCATATTCACAAATATACCATAATTACGGGATTATTTCCTCAGATTCATAAATATCCTCATATTACGGGGTTGTTTTCACATATTAAAAAATTTATCCCTTCTACGAGGCTGTTTTCCCATACTAAAAAATTTACTCGTTCTATGAGGTTATTCTCTTAGACACGCAATTACACTACTTTTACGGGGTTGTTTTCTCAGATTCATAAATACACACGTTTTATGGGGTTATTTTCTTATATTCATAAATATACCACTTTTACGGGTTCATTTTCTCATACTAAATTGTTAACACTATTATGTGATTATTTTGTCAAATTCATAAATATACACGTTTTACGGGGTTATTTTCTTATATCGACAAATATACCCCTTTTACGATGTTGTTTTCTCATATTATAAAATTCACCCATTCAAGGGATTGTTTTCTCATACTCACAAATATACCAAAATTACGGGTTATTTTCTCCAATTAATAAATATCTCTGTATTACGGGTTTGCTTTCTCATGTTCAAAAAATTTACCCCTTCTACGAGACTGTTTTCTCAGACTCGCAATTACACTACTTTTATAGGGTTGCTTTCTCAGATTCATAAATATACACGTTTTACAGGGTTATTTTCTTATATTGATAAATATACCACTTTTACGGGGTCCTTTTCTCATATTAAATTATTAGCACTATTATGAGGTTGTTTTGTCAAATTCATAAATGTACACGTTTCACGGGGTTATTCTCTTATATCGACAAATATACCCCTTTTATGGGGTTGTTTTTCTCATACTCACAAATATAACAAAATTAAGGGGTTATTTTCTACGATTGATAAATATCCCTGTATTACAAGGTTGTTTTCTAATATTTATAAATGTACTACTCTTACGGGGTTGTTTTCTCATACTAAAAAATTTACCCCTTCTATGAGGTTCTCTTCTCAGATTTGCAATTACACTATGTTTACAGGGTTGTTTTCTTAGATTTATAAATATACACGTTTTATGAGGTTATTTTCTTATATCGATAAATATACCACTTTTACGGGTCGTTTTCTCATATTAAATTATTAACACTATTATGGGGTTGTTTCCTCAAATTCATAAATATACACATTTTTCGAGGTTGTTTTCTCATACTCACAAATATACTATAATTATGGGATTATTTTCTTAGATTCATAAATATCGCCGTATTACAGAGTTGTTTTCACATATTAAAAAATTTACCCCATCTACGAAGCTTTTTTCTCATACTAAAAAATTTACCCGTTCTACGAGGCTTTTTTCTTAGACTCGCAATTACATTACTTTTACAGGATTGTTTTCTCAGATTCATAAATATACACGTTTTATGGGGTTATTTTCTTATATTGATAAATATACCACTTTTATGGGGTTATTTTGTCATCTTAAATTATTAGCACTATTATGCGATTGTTTTCTCATATTCATAAAGAAACACGTTTTACAGGGTTATTTTCTTATATTGATAAATATACCACTTTTACAGGGTCCTTTTCTCATATTAGATTATTAGCAGTATTATGGGGTTATTTTGTCAAATTCATAAATATACATGTTTTACGGGGTTATTTTCTTATATCGACAAATATACCCCTCTTACGGGATTATTTTCTCATATTTAAAAATATACCAAAATTAAGAGGTTATTTTCTACGACTGATAAACATCCCCATATTACAGGGTTATTTTCTAATATTTATAAATATATCCCTCTTACGAGGTTATTTTCTCATATTAAAAAATATACCCCTTCTACGAGGTTGTTTTCTCATATTCGCAATTACACTACTGTTACGGGATTGTTTTCTCATTTTCATAAATATACACGTTTTATGGGGTTATTTTCTTATATTGATAAATATACCACTTTTAGGGGGTCGTTTTCTCATATTAAATTATTTGCACTATTATGGGGTTGTTTTTTGAAATTCATAAATATACTCCTTTTTTGGGATTGTTTTCTCATATTATAAAATTAACTCATTTAATGGGTTGTTTTCTCATAATTACAAATATACCACAATTATGGGATTATTTCCTGAGATTCATAAATATCCCCTTATTACGGGGTTGTTTTCACATATTAAAAATTTACTCCTTCTACGAGGCTGTTTTCTTATATTAAAAAATTTACCCGTTCTACGAGGCTGTTTTCTTAGACTCACAATTACACTACTTTTTCAGGATTGTTTTCTCATATTCATAAATATACACGTTTTACGGGGTTATTTTCTTATATTAATAAATATACCACTTTTACGGGGCAATTTTCTCATATTAAATTATTAGAAGTATTATGGGATTATTTTCTCAAATTCATAAATATACACGTTTTACGGAGTTATTTTCTTATATCAGCAAATATACCCCATTTACAAGGTTGTTTTCTCATATTATAAAATTCATCCATTTAGGGGGTTGATTTCTCATACTTACAAATATACCAAAATTACGGGATTATTTTCTCCGATTAATAAATATCCCCGTATTACGAGCCTGTTTTCTCATATTAATAAATGTACCTGTTTTATGTGGCTGTTTTCTTAGACTCGCAATTAGACTACTTTTACGGGGTTGTTTTCTCTTATTCATAAATATACATGTTTTACGGGGTTATTTTCTTATATTGATAAATATACCTCTTTTACGGGGTTGTTTTCTCATACTCACAAATATACCAAAATTAAGGGGTTAATTTCTCCGATTGATAAATATCCTCGTATTACGGGATTATTTTCTAATATTTACAAATATACCCCTCTTACAGGGTTGCTTTTTCATATTAAAAATTTACCCCTTCTACGATGATGTTTTCTCATATTCGCAATTACACTACTTTTACGGGGTTGTTTCCTCATATTCATTAATATACACGTTTCACGAGGTTATTTTCTTATATTGATAAATATACCACTTCTACGATATCATTTTCTCATATTAAATTATTAGCACTATTCTGGGGTTGTTTTCTCAAATTTATAAATATACACGTTTTATGGAGTTATTTTCTTATATCGACAAATATACCCATTTTACGAGATTGTTTTCTCATATTCTAAATTATCCTATTTAAGGGGTTGTTTTCTCATACTCACAAATATACCAAAATTATGAAAATTTTTTCTGTGATTTATAAATGTACCCATATTACGGGATTTTTTTCTAATATTTATAAATATACCCCTCTTACGGGGTTGTTTTCTCATATTAAAATATTTACCCCATTTACGAAGCTGTTTTCTCAAACTTGGAATTATACTATTTTTACAAGATTATTTTCTCAAATTCATAAATATACATATTTTATGAGGTTATTTTCTGATATTGATAAATAAATATACCCCTTTTACGGGTTATTTTCTCATATTAGTTTTCTCATGTTCACAAATATACCAAAATTACGGGGTTATTTTCTCCGATTGATAAATATCCCCATATTTCGGAGTTGTTTTCTATTATTTATACATATACTTCTTACCGGGTTATTTTCTCATATTAAAAAATTTACCCCTCCTACAAGGCTATTTTCTTAGACTCGCAATTACACTACTTTTACGTGGTTGTTTTCTCATATTCATAAACATACACGTTTTATGGAGTTATTTTCTTATACTAACAAATATACCCCTTTTACGAGGTTGTCTTCTCATATTATAAAATTAACCCATTTAACGGGTTGTTTTCTCATTCTCATAAGTATACTAAAATTACAGGATTATTTTCAGCGATTGATAAATACCCTTATATAACTGTGTTGTTTTACCATATTAAAAAATTTACCCCTTCCACGAGGTTGTTTTCTCAAACTCACAATTACACTACTTTTAGGGGGTTATTTTCTCAGATTCATAAAAATACACGTTTTACGGGATTATTTTCTTAAATTTATAAATATACCACTTTTACAGGGTCGTTTTCTCATATTAAATTATTAGCACTATTATGGGGTTGTTTTCTCAAATTCATAAATATACACATTTTTACAGGGCTATTTTCTTATATCGAAAAATATACCACTTTTACGAGATTGTTTTCTCATATTATAAAATTAACCCATTTAATGGGTTGTTTTTTCATACTCACAAATATACCACAATTACGAGATTATTTTCTCAGATTCATAAATTTTCCCGTATTACGAGGTTGTTTTCACATATTAAAAAGTTTACCCCTTCTATGAGGCTGTTTTCTCATATTAAAAAATTTATCCGTTCTACGGGGCTGTTTTCTTATACTCGCAATTACACTACTTTTACGGGGTTGTTTTCTCAGATTCATAAAAATACACGTTTTACGGGATTATTATTTTATATTGATAGATATACCACTTTTACGGGGTCGTTTTATCATATTAAATTATTAGCACTAATTTGGGATTGTTTTCTTAAATTCATAAATATACACGTTTTACGGGGTTATTTTCTTATATTAACAAATATACCCCTTTACGAGGATGCTTTCTCATGTTAAAACATTAATCATTTAAGAGGTTCTTTTCTCATACTATCATATATACCAAAATTACGGGGTTATTTTCTCCGATTAATAAATATTTCCATATTACGGGGTTGTTTTCTCCGATTAATAAATATCCCGTATTATGGGGTTGTTTTTTCATATTAAAAAATTTACCCCATCTATGAGGTTTTTTTCGCAGACTTGCAATTACATTACTTTTACGGGGTTATTTTCTCATATTCATTAATATATGCATTTTACGGAGTTATTTTTTATATTGATAAATATACCACTTTTATAGGGTCGCTTTCTCATATTAAATTATTAGCACTATTATGGGGTTGTTTTCTCAAATACATAAATGTACACGTTTTACAGGATTGTTTTCTTATATCGATAAATATAGCCATTTTACGAGGTTGTTTTCTCATATTATAAAATTAACGCATTTAAGGAGTTATTTTCTCATACTCACAAATATACTAAAATTACGGGGTTATTTTCTCCGATTAATAAATGTTCCCGTATTACTGGGTTATTTTCTCATATTAAAAAATTTACCCCTTCTACGAGGCTGTTTTCTCAGACTCGCAATTACACTATCTTTACGGGATTGTTTTCTCAGATTCATAAATATACATGCTTTATGGGGTTATCTTTTTATATTGATAAATATACCACTTTTACGGTGTCCTTTTCTCATACTAAATTATTAGCACTATTATGAGGTTGTTTTGTCAAATTCATAAATATACACGTTTACGAGGTTATTTTCTTATATCGACAAATATACCCCCTTTACGGGGTTGTTTTCTCATACTCACAAATATACCAAAATTACGCAGTTATTTTCTCCGATTGATAAATATTCCCGTATTATAGGGTTATTTTCTAATATTTATAAATATACCCCTCTTACCGAGTTATTTTCTAGTATTAAAAAATTAACCCCTTCTACGAGGCTGTTTTCTCAGACTCGTGATTTCACTATTTTTACGAGGTTGTTTTCTCAGATTCACAACTATGTGTTGAATGATTATGTTAGACTATGATTATTATATATGTGTTGATTGTGATATTAGGATGAGGCTTTAGTAGAACATGCCACCTGATGGGTTACATCAGGACCGCGTGCTCACCGGTAATGATTAAAGACAGGTAACAAGGTTATTATGGATCTTTGTCCTGGTCGAGTATAACTCTCTAGGCTGTGAAAGTTGACTGCCGCAGAAAGGTCCCTGGTCGAGCAATGCTCTCTGGACGCTGGCTTAGTTGGGAATCAAGTGTTCAGGCTGGATGTAAGGACCCTGGTCGAGCTTCGCTTTCTAAGCGTCAGACCTCTTGGAATTAAGAGAGCTGAAAGGCTGCTAGTAATTGGGATTAGGGTTCTACTGAGCCACTCGTCCCACAAGTGTTAAAATATATTTTATTTTTAAGATTATGGTATGATTATAGTATGACTCATATTTGATGTATATGGCATGTTATACTGATGTAATAATTATTATTTTTCTGAGAATACTTGTCACGACCCACTCTGTGGACCCGTGACCGGCACTAGGGAATGGGTAGGCTTAAGGCCACCGAATCCCGTAGTAAGCCTGACACTCACTAACTCAATCAAATCTCATCTCAAATTAATATTATTAAAGCCACAAATTATCTTAATAGTTACATTTTATATAATTACTTTGGTCTGCCGGAAAAATTAGGCGATACCCGAAACTCAGAAAATTACCACTGATACCTCTACTATTACTACTGCGGAGAATCTAAGATTTTTACAATTTGACATACCAAATCAAACACCATCTGATGATGAAGAAGTCGGGTTACTAAGTAAGAGTCGCGGGAAGACTAATAGTCACGAATTTGAAAAACAGTAAATGGAGACTGTCAGTCTCGAGAGTGAGCTAAAATCATATATCTAAAACAGTTTCAAACATCTCAATATCACATTATTTAATTTTAAAATAATTAATAAATCATGCAAACCATACGTGTCATGCCATGCTTATACAAAAAGAATAACACATGCAACGGGATGGAGTACTTCAGTAGAATCCTAATCCCAACTCTAACATCTTGATTTAATTCAACACTTACATCTCGACTAACCTCAACTCTAACATCTCAATCTCTCATTCCAACAGAACTGGCGCCCAAAGAGCAAAGCTCGATCAGGGACCTTACCTCCAGTCTGGTCACTTGACTCTCAGCCTTAGCCTTTCGGCTCTCTTATCCAATAAGACTGGCGCCCAGAAAGCAAAGCTCGACCAGGGACCTTACTTTCAGTCTGGTCACTTAAATCTCAGCCTTGGCCTTTCGGCTCTCTTATCCAATAAGACTGGCACCTAGAGAGCAAAGCTCAACCAGGGACCTTACCTCTAGTCTGGTCACTTAAATTTCCAATTAAGCCGGCGCCCAGAGAGCAAACCTCGACCAGGGACCTTTACTCCGGCAACCACACTCAACTAAGCCTAGAGAGCGATGCTCGAACAGGGTAGGTCCTAATCTTTCTTTCTTAAAATTTTACCTAATTATCCTTTCTCTATTTCCCTCAGATTTCTACTGGAACACTCATCCAACTCCTATGTTCTACTGTCGTCCCATCCCGAGTCATCATACAATATTAAAATTGGTGATAAAGGAAGAACATATTTAAATAGTAATTAAAAAGCATCATGCATATAATAATAATTAAATGAATAATTGGAATTGCAAATGAACAATCACAGTAGCAAATTAAATTTTATGCATGACACGTGCATAAGCGATATATGACTTTAACTCACTGGTTTGGCGACCTCCTAACTCTGCTCCGGTGCCTCGGTTGGAGCGAGCCGAACAGACAGATCATCTAATCAGGGAAAACAATTTATCAAAACGCTGAAACAATCGATCATTAATCCTAGGTCTAGACTACTAGGACTGACTGTCTAAGAATCTCGATTCGGGAGAATTCTACTGAAAATCTGGCAGAACCTCCCCTACAACACGGACATTTACCCCCCGTAAATACAAGTCCAGGACCTGCCAGAAAAACACTTAAAATATCCAACAATTCAAACAATGGAGTCGGGTCCCCAGACTTCAATATTTTCCTGACTCCGCCACACAGCACAAAACACGAGGCAGGCAAATCGACAGACAATTATTTTTAATTCACAAATATCAAATACTCAACACAAAACAATAAGCATAAATTAAATCAAGGAATTCCAAATCAATGGGTCAAAGAATTACCGAGACGCTTGATCGCTCGGTCGACTAGCCTCCAACCGCCGGAGTCCGATTGACGATCCGAATATACCATCGGACTCGAAACGACGTGCTGATGACGATCCCCACTTCCAATTTTCTGATCTGACCCCCGATCATCCCGAGAGATTTACGAACGATCTCGGCCGTCGATTCACAAACGGAGTTTGATCGCCATGAAACCGGTGCCATTGCGAAGCTTGAGCTGAGGAGAGTTGGGATACGTCCTCCGATCGTTCATCCTCCATTTGGAGCTTCTTTGAAAAGATGAAAACGGTGCCACGTGCCGGAACTCCTCCTCCGGCCACCAAACCGACGTCGCCGCAAAGGAAGCTCTCTTCGAGGGGAGCCAATCGCCAACAAGATCGGTAGGAAGCGGTAGAGCCTTCAAAAGCCGCCCCTTCTTTTTTTTTCCTCAATGCCATTTCATTGGACTCGCCATGGCGAGCAGCGAGCCATCTACCTCTCTCTCCCGATTTTTTCTTCTCTCCCCGACACTCTCTTCTCTTTTCTTCGACTTTAGGCCCCCAAACTTTCCTTTCTTACAATTAGGTCCCTCAACTTTCTAAATTACGACAATTTTACCCTGCAGAATTTCTAATTAACCTCCAAACTTTTATTTAGCCTTTCAATTAAGCCCCTAGCTAATTAATTTGAGCCAAATTAGAATTATTGAAAATACACAATTACATAAATACCCCTGCCGACACATTTATTTACAAAAATACCAAACATCCAAATTTCCATTAAAACTCCATATTAATGAAATTACACTTTTAATCCTCATCCAAAAATAAATTTTCAATTTAGTATTAACACAATTAATTTAAATAATCAATTTGCTAAATATTTTCCAACTTAAAATTTAATACCACTAGTTAATTAAAATACCTATTTTCCCTAAATTCCTTTTATAAAAACACCCTTTACAATTTCTCCACAATTTTCTAATATAAAATTTTATTTATATAAATATGCATTTGGAGAAAATTTGAATAACCAAAATATAATTATTTCTCAAATAATTTACTTAATTAATTTCTTAAAAATTCAAACTAATAGGATATAGAAAGAATGACTCCTTTATTAGTCTAATATTAAAATTCAAAATTTGTATTTAAATTATTCCAACTAGACCAAGTAAAAATTAAATTAAATTAATTTTAAATAAAAACTCATTATTAAATATATAAAAATTCCGGATATTACAATAGTGCAATAGTCACAAGATTATTTGATTTTAACTCACTCCCGAGACTAACAGTCTCAGTTTTATTTTTCAGGTGACAGTTAGAATTCTTCGCCGTCCTGCATTGTGACAGTCCGACTTCTTCATCAGGCTTTTTGTAAATAATCTGTACTTCCATATTTTAAGTTATTTTATACTCTAGACCTTCCACAGTAGAGTACTTTTAGATTTGTTTTGATTATTCCGGTTCATGATGCATGTGGGATGTTATAAAGACTAGTTAGAATTATTTATGGCATGTCAGTCATGATTAATGATATTGTATAAGCTTTTTATTTGAATTATTGGTCTGTAAGGCTTACTATGGGATTCGGTAGCCTTAAGCTTACCTATTCCATAGTGCCGGTAACGGACCCACAATATCGGGTCGTGACATTTTCTTAGATTCACAATTACATTACTTTTTACGGAGTTGTTTTCTCATATTCATAAATATACACGTTTTACGGGATTATTTTCTTATATTTATCACTTTTACGAGGTCATTTTCTCATATTAAATTATTAGCAATATTATGGAGTTGTTTTCTAAAATT
This sequence comes from Ricinus communis, assembly GCF_019578655.1. NCBI lineage: Eukaryota > Viridiplantae > Streptophyta > Magnoliopsida > Malpighiales > Euphorbiaceae > Ricinus > Ricinus communis. The sequence continues at coordinate 34,027,922 of NC_063257.1, read as the reverse complement.
CATAAAAATACACGTTTTACGAAATTATTTTCTTATATTAACAAATATACTTTTTACGGGGTTGTTTTCTCATATTATAAAATTAACCCATTTAAAAGGTTCTTTTCTCATACTTACAAATATACCAAAATTACGGGGTTATTTTCTCCGGTTAATAAATATCCCCATATTATGGGGTTGTTTTCTCTGATTGATAAATATCCCTGTATTACGGGGTTATTTTCTAATATTTATAAATATACCCCTCTTACGGAGTTGTTTTCTCATATTAAAAAATTTATCCCTTCTACGAGGTTGTTTTCTCATACTCGCAATTACACTACTTTTACGGGCTTGTTTTCTCAGATTCATAAATATGCATGTTTTACAGGGATGTTTTCTTACATTGATAAATATATCACTTTTACGGGGTCCTTTTTTCATATTAAATTATTAGCAATATTATGGGGTTGATTTGTCAAATTCATAAATATACAAGTTTTACGGGGTTATTTTCTTATATCGACAAATATACTCTTTTACAGGGTTGTTTTCTCATATTATAAAATTAACCCATTTAAAAAGTTTTTTTCTCATACTCATAGGTATACCAAAATTACGGGGTTATTTTTTCCGATTAATAAATATCCCCATATTACAAGGTTATTTTCTCCAATTGATAAATTTCCCTGTATTACGGGGTTGTTTTCTCATATTAAAAAATTTACCCCTTCTTTGAGGCTATTTTCTCATACTCGCAACTACACAACTTTTACAGGGTTATTTTCTCAGATTCATTAATATATACGTACTACGGGGTTATTCTCTTATATTGATAAATATAGCAGTTTTACGGGGTCGTTTTCTTATATTAAATTATTAGCACTATTATGGGGTTGTTTTGTCAAATTCATAAATATACACATTTTACAGGGTTATTTTCTTATATCGATAAATATACCCATTCTACGGGGTTATTTTCTCGTATTATAAAATTAACTTATTTAAGGAGTTGTTTTCTCATACTAACAAATATACCAAAATATGAGGTTATTTTCTCCGATTAATAAATATTCCCGTGTTACTAGCTTGTTTTCTTAAACTCGCAATTACACTACTTTTACAGGATTTTTTTCTCAAATTCATAAATATACACATTTTACAGGGTTATTTCTTGTATTGATAAATATACCACTTTTACATGTTGTTTTCTTATATTAAATTATTAGCACTGTCATTGGGTTGTTTTGTCAAATTCATAAATATACACGTTTTACAAGGTTATTTTCTCATTATAAAATTAACCCATTTAAGGGATTGTTTTCTCATACTCACAAATATACAAAAAATAAGGGGTTATTTTCTCCGATTAATAAATATTCCCGTATTACTGGGTTGTTTTCTCATATTAAAGAATTTACCCCTTCTACGAGGCTGTTTTCTCAGACTCGCAATTACATTACTTTTACGGGTTATTTTCTCAGATTCATAAATATAAACGTTTTACGGGATTATTTTTTTATATTGATAAATATAACACTTTTACGGGATCCTTTTTTCTCATATTAAATTATTAGCACTATTATGGGGTTTTTCTTAAATTTATAAATATACACGTTTTACGGGATTATTTTCTTATATGGATAAATATACCCTTTTGCGTGGTTGTTTTCTTATATTATAAAATTAAGCCATTTAAGGTGTTGTTTTCTCATACTCACAAATATATCAAAATTACGGGATTATTTTTTTTTATTGATAAATATTCCCGTATTATAGGGTTGTTTTATAATATTTATAAATATACTCCTGTTATGGAGTTGTTTTCTCATATTAAAGAATTTACCCCTTCTATGAGATTGTTTTCTCCAAGTCGCAATTATGTTACTTTATAAGGTTGTTTTCTTAGATTCATAAATATAGACATTTTACATGGTTATTTTTTTATATTGATAAATATACCACTTTTACAGGATCGTTTTCTCATATTAAATTATTAGCACTATTATGGATTTATTTTCTCAAATTCATAAATATACATGTTTCGAGAAATATACCCCTTTAACGAGGTTGTTTTCTCATATTATAAAATTAACCCATTTAAGGGACTGTTTTCTCATACTCACCAATATATCACAATTATGATGTTATTTTCTCATATTTATAAATATCCCGTATTACGGGGTTGTTTTCACATATTAAAAAATTTATCCTTTCTACGAGACTATTTTCTCATATTAAAAAATTTACTCGTTCTACGAGGATATTTTTTTAGATTCGCAATTACACTATTTTTTATGGGATTGTTTTCTCAGATTCATAAATATACACGTTTTACGGAGTTATTTTCTTATATTGATAAATATACCACTTTTACGGATCGTTTTCTCATATTAAATTATTACCACTATTATAGGGTTGTTTTTTCAAATTCATAAATATACATGTTTTATGGGGTTATTTTTTTATATTGACAAATATACCCCTTTTAAGGGGTTGTTTTCTCATACCCATAAATATATAAAAATTATGGGGTTATTTTCTTCAATTGATAAATATCCCCATATTACGGGGTTGTTCTCTCATATTAAAAAATTTACCCGTTCTACGAGGCTAATTTCTCATATTAAAAAATTTACCACTTATACAAGGTTGTTTGCTCAGACTCGTAATTACACTACTTTTACAGAGTTGTTTTCTTGGATTTATAAATATACACGTTTTACGAAATTATTTTCTTACATTCATAAATATACCACTTTTACGGGGTCGTTTTATCATATTAAATTATTAGCACTATTATGGGGTTGTTTTGCAAATTCATAAAAATACACATTTTACGGGGTTATTTTTTTATATTGACAAATATTCTCCTTTTACGGGATTGTTTTTTCATATTTTTAAATTAACCCATTTAAGGTGTTGTTTTCTCATAGACACAAATATACCAAAATTACGAGGTTATTTTCTCCGATTGATAAATATCTCCGTATTATTGGGTTGTTTCTAATATTTATAAATATACCCATCTTACGGGGTTGTTTTCTCATATTAAGAAATTTACCCCTTCTACGAGGCTGTTTTCTCGTATTAAAAAATTTATCTGTTCTACGAGAATGTTTTCTTAGACTCGCAATTACACTACTTTTTACGGGGTTGTTTCCTTAGATTCATCAATATACGCGTTTTATGGAGTTATTTTCTTATATTGATAAATATACCACTTTTACAGGGTCGTTTTCTCATATTAAATTATTAGCACTGTCATAGGTTTTTTTTTTAAATTTATAAATATACACGTTTTACGGAATTATTTTCTTATATCGACAAATATACACATTTTATGGGTTTCTCATATTATAAAATTAACCCATTTAAGGGATTGTTTTCTCATACTCATAAATATACAAAAAATACAGGGTTATTTTCTCCGATTAATAAATATTTCTGCATTACTGGATTGTTTTCTCATATTAAAAAATTTACCCCCTTCTACGAGGCTGTTTTCTCAAACTCGCAATTACACAACTTTTACGGGGTTGTTTTCTCAGATTCATAAATATATACGTTTTACGGGATTCTTTTCTCATATTAAATTATTAGCACTATTATGGGGTTGTTTTGTCAAATTCATAAATATACACGTTTTACAGGGTTATTTTCTTATATCGACAAATATATCCATTCTACGTAGTTATTTTCTTATACTCACAAATATATCAAAATTACGGGGTTATTTTCTCCGATTGATAAATATCCCCATATTACGGGATTATTTTTTAATATTTATAAATATACCCCTCTTACGGGGTTGTTTTCTCATATTAAAAAATTTACTCATTCTACAAGGCTGTTTTCTTAGACTCACAATTACACTACTTTTACAAGGTTCTTGTCTCGGATTCATAAATATACACGTTTTACGAGGTTATTTTCTTATGTTGATAAATTTACCACTTTTACGGAGTCATTTTCTCATATTAAATTATTAGCACTATTATAGGTTTTTTTTTCAAATTCATAAATATACACGTTTTACGGTGTTATTTTCTTATATTGACAAATATGCCCCTTTACGTGGTTGTTTTCTCGTATTATAAAATTAACCCATTTAAAGTGTTCTTTTCTCATACTCACAAATATATCAAAATTATGGAGTTAGTTTCTCCGATTGATAAATATCCTCGTATTATGGGGTTATTTTCTAATATTTATAAATATACCCCTCTTATGGAGTTGTTTTCTCATATTAAAAAATTTACCCCTTCTACGAGGTTGTTTTATCCGAATCGCAATTATATTACTTTTACAAGGTTGTTTTCTTAGATTCATAAATATAGACATTTTATGGGATTATTTTCTTATATTGATAAATATACCACTATTACGAGGTCGTTTTCTCGTATTAAATAATTAGCACTATTATGGGGTTGTTTTTTCAAATTCATAAATATACACGTTTCGAGAAATATACCCCTTTATGGGGTCGTCTTCTCATATTATAAATTAACCCATTTAAGGGGTTATTTTCTTATACTCAGCAATATACCACAATTACGGGGTTATTTCCTCATATTCATAAATATCCCGTATTACATGATTATTTTCACATATTAAGAATTTTATTTTTTTTACTAGGTTGTTTTCTCATACTAAAAAGTTTACCCGTTCTACGAGGATGTTTTTTTAGACTCGCAATTACACTACTTTTTACGGGGTTGTTTTCTCAAATTCATAAATATACACGTTTTACGGAGTTATTTTCTTATTCTTGCTCTTATTGATGCATATGCTTCCCTAGCTTGAACAAATGCTTCGTTCTGTTCGACCCGCAACTCATCGAGCTTCCTAGCATTCCACTTGCATATATGAGTACAGACTCAATCATAAAAAAATCGCCCTCTTGATTCTATAAATTTTTAAAATAAATAAATACTAAAATAAAACCAGTACAAACAATCCCTTTCAATGTTTATATACTCAAATGACATAATTTATACTTAAGTTACATTTTTGCATGGAGAAATGTAATATTGCCTCTAGTTGCATATTGATAAAAGAGTTGTCAAGTACAACCAGATTTCCACCAATCACATTGAATATTAAAATTCCCACCTTCCATTTATATGATGATATTTGATATCCTTGATATTACACATGTTTGCATGCTTGATGTTTAGTTGTTTTAGGGCAAATTATGTGTTTTTGTATTAGAATCACCCTGTTTTAGTTTTTTTTTGTGTCTCAAGTATTTTTCTAGGTACATCATCAAACTTAGAGAGAAATCGAACCAAAATCAGGAAGAAATGGACGAATCGGGTGATTAGACTATTCAACACGCCCTGCCAACACGTCAGTGTTGAAGTTTCTTACCTATAGTGAGAAGAAACAATTTGCAACACGATTCCGGAGAGTAACACGACCTAGGAGCATGCCCGTGCTAAGCAGTTCGGCCCAAATTCAAGTCGTGCTGAAAGAAGGCTAGATGTACAATTTTAGCCCAACACAGCATGGATCTAGGCCGTGCTAGTCAGCACGGTCCAAATCCGAGCCGTGTTGGATCCCGAAGCCTGATTTAAAAGAAAAGAATAAAGAAAGAGAAAGGGAATTCTAAAGAGATAAAACTTTGGGGTATTCAAGACACACTTTGAGAGCAACCTTCCAGACGATCAAGAAGAGGAAAACGGAGATGAATTCCACTTCAACATCATCTAGATAGCTATTCTTAAGGATTGGATTGAAGATTCAAAAGAAAGAAGAAGGAGATCTTGAGCTACAGAGATTGGATTCAGAGTTATTCAAGAGGGGATAGCATTTCCACCATTTGAGAAAAGGATGTGCATGTTCTTTTCGATTCTTGTTTACTTTGTATTTGATTCTTGTATTAGTTTAATCATGAACATGTATAACTAATCTTATTAAACTCATTTGAGGGTGATCTTTAGCTATGCTAGGCTTATTTTATGCTTAATTGATTGGATTGTTGATTTAGGATTGTAGTTTTCATTCAAGTATAATAAAATCTATCGTTTCTTTTTCATTGTTGAATGAATTTGAGAACTTCTTAGTAATTGAGAAATTCAATTGAGTTTGGACAACTGTTTGTGTGATTAAGTGATTTGCATCTTAAAGATAAGTGTAATAACTTACTAGAATAAGAACTAGACATTGTTATTAGCGGTAATTTAGAGATTAATGATATTCTAAAATCAATTGTTAGGAAGAGATTCCAACTTTAGATCTTTAGGATTAGGAATTGGTTAACTCAAGAAAGAGGCCAATTCATTTAAGAGATTATCCACAGATTACAATTCTTAATCAATCAATTCATAAATTATTATTTTTAAGCCGGCTAGCTAAAGAGATCCCTAATTGGATTAACTCAACTCATTGTCTTTTTCAAACTTTCATTCTCTTTGTTAAAATTTAGTTTTCATTTGCATTCTCAATCATTTTTAGTTAATAATCTTCACTACCTTTTTATCGGTTAGATAATAGAAATAGCGTAGTAGCAGTAGCTTCTCAGTTTCCATGGGGTACGACATTGATACTTGCCATAACTAGATTACATTCCATAGGTGCATTTGCCTATAGATTGTTAGTCATGTTTAGCTCGCATCAATATCCGTCTTCACCTTTGATGTTAACCAAGATATAAACCTACCCATGATTGCGCAATAAAGTCAATTTATGTGTTCAAACTTATTATATAAATAGGAAATGTTTTATATAAGATTCGCATCGAAAGAAAAACTTGTCTAAGAGTTTGAACCAACCTTATGATTTCATGCCTATCGATCATGTATGAATATAAAATATGTCTGAAAGTTAGAATCTCAACAACCGATTGATTCCTAACTTATTTCATTAGCCTTTACTATTGATAACATGTAGAGGAGGTTGCAACATGTTTATGCACTTAGAATTCATGTATACTCTGCATCAAAAATATGCATAACTTCATTATGATATTACTTCATATTACTTTGCCTGTTTAAAACTTAAAAAAAAAAAAATATTCAAACATTTGAGAAATGCATACTACAATTCTGTCAACTTTCTCACTACTGCCATTATCCAACCAAATCATTTACCCACCAATATTTCCAAGAGTAACTATAAGCAAACCAAACTGCATATTTTTAGAAATTTATTGATATTACAAACATATTATAGTAAAATTTAATCCAAATAAGTAACTAGAATAATTACGGAATTATGAAAAATACATAAAAAAAACCTTTCTACAATCAATTTGTTCTATGGCTAAAAATTTCAAAATTCCACCTAAATGATATCCTTAATAATAAATTATAATAGTTACCTTTACCCAAACACCGAAGACAAACTTGGTTCAATAATTTGAAGAATGAGCAAACAAAAGAGAACAAGATTTTTAAGAAAGTATTCTGGATAAATTTCTCCTTTTTCTCTTTTCGTAAAATAATTAAACAAGCTTCTTGGGCAAGCTTTATTTAGTAAAAATGTTTGTTTAGACCCCTACTACACAGTGTACATGTACGTGAGTATACATTTATGATATTCCTTATAAATTATATACATACTCAAATGGGGTCATAAAGGAATATAATAATATATTGAATTCACTATTTGCATAAAAGGAATAGGTTCTTCACAAAACTACGTTTTTTTTACAACAATATTTATGTTTTTACATTAATTTTATTTTTCCAAAAATACTTTTTTCAAAAATTAAATTTACAAAAATACACTCAAATAAAATATCTCAAAATTCAACTAAACATCAACTAATCATCAATCATTACCAAATCTTAAAAATTAATCATCAACAAAAACAACTGCAACATTAATAAAAAGATCAACAAAATTATCCAATTACCTAACAAAATGTAAAATAAAAAAGTGAAGACAATTTTCTATTTATTGAAAAATCAACCTAACATCAATCAAATATAAATCATACTTGTCTTAACATCAACCAAGCATCAATAAAATTGTAATACCTTAATTATTTTAAATGTTATTTAAATGTAATGTTATTTTAGTAATTTATCAATATTTTTTGAACTATTAAATATTTTGAGATATGTTTAAGCATGTTAGTTTATTTTTATTAATTTAATTTTAATAGCTATAATTTCTTAAATTATTTTATTTTATTTTATTATGTTTTCTTTTTGTAGTTTCTATTTTACTTTTGTATTGATTTAATTTGATTAATAAAATATATGCATATTGGAATGCATTAATAAATAAAATATTTTTTTTCGAATTCAATTCTTATTTTAAGCACGAAATGAATTGCCAAATTTACCTTTAAGAATTTCGATTACTATATATATATAATATTCTGTGGGTACTGTAGCAAATATATTATTTATTTTGGATGCCTAACAGTAATTTTTTTTAAGATGACAAATTTTATTTTGACCCTTAAGACTCTCTCTCCCCGACGCCCCTCTCTCTTTGAACCATCACCATTTGGCCATCATTGGCCATTAGACTTTAGCTAAATCTTTCCCTCGATACTACAAGCTGCTCCCCGCAATTGGTTCTATTGGAAACCGTCAAAAATTGATGGTTCAAAGGAGGGAAGTTGGCGCCACTGTTGGAACCACCATTTACGGACATTTTTTGGCCGATTTGAGGCTAGAAACGAAATCCTCACCTCATAAAACATAAACCTGGAGAATTTTAAACCTTCACGTTGATACAACTGAGATTGTTGACTAAGAAAAGAGAGAATAGAATGGACGGAAAGAAGAAGATGATGCAGTTGAGAGAGAATTTTGGAAAGAATGTATTAACAACTAATCAACAGATTATGTATCTTTACAAAGAAGTTCTCAGCTCATATAGCTGTTGTAAAGCTGTTACAATACAACTAATCAGTCCAAGACACGTGTGCTACTATAACAAACATCTAAGTAAGTAGTTCAGCTTAAATCCTTGCCCTACAACTCAGCAATCCAAATCCAACGACTCATAAGCTAAGCCTAATTTCACATGTAACATAGCTCCCCTCTCTAAGAACTCTTGTCCTCAAGAGTGGCAGTAGGGAATCGAGCAACCAAGTCATCATAATATTCCCAAGTAGCATCCTCAGGTTGAGAATTGTCCCATGTGCAGCAGCTTGCTGGTTCCTATTAACTAACCTTCTATCCAAAATTGCAACTGGAGTAAGACCAATAGAAGGAGGGAATAACGGATTAACAATTTTATTAGAGTGAACTCTTTTCTTCAATTGAGAAATATGGAAAGTTGGATGGATAGAACTAGAATTAGGCAAATCCAACCTATAAGCAACCTTCCCAATTCTGTCAAGCACCTTAAATGGCCTATAAAACAATGTTGAAAGCTTATGATTACCACATTGCTGCAAAGATTGTTGTGGATAAGGCTACAATTTGACAAACACAAGATCACCAATTTGAAATTCTCTATCTATCCTATGTTTATTTGCCATTTGTTGCATTCTACCTTGTGCTTGTTGCAAATGATACTTCAAAAGATGCAGCGTATTTTCCCTTTCAGTCAAAAGCTTGTCCACTGTGGCTACATTAGAATCCTTACTGAATTAAGGAATGTGCAATGGAGGGGGATATCCATATAAGATCTCAAATGGTGTATGCTTTGTTGTTGAATGGAAGTTAGTATTATACCAATACTCAACATGAGAGAGGAATTTAAACCAAGAGTTTGGTTGATCAAAGCACATACATCGAAGGTATGTTTCCAAGCAGCGATTAACCACCTTAGTTTGGTCGTCTGTCTGAGGGTGATATGTTGTAGAACGAGACAATGTAATGCCCTGTAACTTGAATAGCTCCTGCCAAAATATGCTCATGAAGACAGCATCTCTATCACCGACTGTGGTGGATGGCATGCCGTGTAACTTGTAAAGGGTGTCCAAGAACCATTGACCAATTGTTTCAGCAGTATAAGGATAAGAAAGCCCAATAAAATGAAAATATTTACTCAATCTATCAACCACAGCCAGTAAGAAGAAGGAAGTCCTTCTATGAAATCCAAAGTTACATCAGTCCAAACACCCTGCGGAATTGGTAATGGCTTAAGTAAGCCAGGATAAGCTACTTGCTAAGGTTTACACATTTGACAAGTATCACACCCTTTAATGTAGTTCCTCACATCCTTATCCATCCCCTTCCAAAAGAAAACTAAAGAAAATCTTTTTGTACTAATAAGAACACCCGACTGACCAGCAGAAGATGGCAGTTATAAATGAGTTGGAGTCTGAGATCAGGATCGTTGCCTTCAACTACCCTGCCTTTCCTCAAAAGAGTTCCATTAGTCCATAAGTAGGGACTATCTGTAATAGAACCAGCTCGTAGTTTTTAAATAATAGGTTGATACTGAGAATCATGCTGCAAACTAGAGTGAACCTTAGCTAGAATGTCACAATAGATAGAAGAAACCACTAATGATAGCAATTTAACATATTGCATTCGAGAGAGAGCATCAGCGGCCAATTTCTCTTGGCCCTTCTTATAACAGATCTGAAACTCAAATCCCATCAATTTGGTTAACCACTTCAATTGACTAGGAGTAGAAACTCTTTGCTCCAGCAAGTACTTTGAGCTTTAATGGTCAGTATTAATAACAAATGGTCTGCCCATCAAGTAATGCTGCCATTTAGAAACAGCAAACACCAATGCCAATAATTCCTTTTCGTAAACTGAAAGAAGTCTATTCTTAGGAGAAAGTAATTTTCTGATATATGCTATAGGGTGTCCCTTTTGCATTAATTAATACAGCCCCAATTCCATCTGTAGATGCATCCCTTTCAATGATAAACTTCTCAGAAAAATTGGGAAGAGCTAAAGCAGGTGCTGAAGTCATAGTGGACTTCAAAAGATCAAAAGCTTGTTGAGCCGCCTCTGTCCAAGCCAACTTATCAGACTTCAATAATTCTGTAAGAGGTTTGGAAATAGCACTATTATTCTTGAAAAACCTTCTGTAGTAACCTGTAAGCCCAAGAAAGCCACGAAGTTGTTTCAATGTAGTAGATACTGGCCATTGTTGTACAACAAGAATCTTGTGTGGATCAGTAAAAGCACCTTTTTGAGTGATTACATGCCCCAAATATTCAACATGTACACCACCAAAAACACATTTGGATCTTTTAGCAAAGAGAGTATGAGATCAAAGTATAAAGAGAATAGTAGTATGATGTTGTTTATGAGTTTCAATGTTTGGGCTGTAGATCGGAATATTGTCAAAGAAAACTAAAATAAACTTTCAAAGGAAAGGTTTAAAAATAGAATTCATCAAAGCTTGAAAAGTTGAAGGAGCATTAGTGAGACCAAAAGGCATTACAAGAAATTCATAATGGCCTTCATGAAATTTTAAAAGCAGTTTTAGGAATGTCTGAAGTGGGCATTATGATTTGATAGTAGCCCGACCTCAAGTCAATCTTTGAAAAAATCACTGAACCATGTAATACATCTAGGAGTTCTTCTATTACAGGAATAGGGAATTTATCCTTGACTTTATTCTTATTTAATTCCCAATAGTCAATGCACATTTTCCATGTGCCATCTTTCTTTTTAACCAAAATAACGTGGGATGAAAAAGGGCTTGTACTATTCTGAATCACTCCAGAAGTTAGTAACTCATCAACCGTCTTCTCAACATCTTTTTTCATAGTAGATAGCTTATAAGGCCTCACATCAATGCAATCTTATGATTATAATCTCTAAAAGGTGGCAACTCAGTTGGTACAGCAAAAATGTCCTCAAACTGCTGCAAAATAGGCTGTAATACAGGTTGAAATACCTCAGGATCTATAGCTTTAATCAATTTTGCTGGTGCTGTCAAAGAAGAAGAGGCCACCAAAATCTGAAACAAGTGAATTATTCCTTCAGCTTGGTCTGGCATTTTCTGCAGCAACTTTGCCATTCTCAGCTTCGTAATTTGCTTAACTACAGTTGAATGAACTCCATCAATTTCCAACTGTCTCCCATTAACCTGGAATTTCATTTTCAATGTGCCTAAATTCCAAGTGATATCTCCTAGAGTAGACATCCATTGAACTCCCAAAACCATCACTGTTGCTCCTAATGGGATAACATATAGATCAGTTTTAAACGTAACCCCTTATATCTCCCACTCAAATTATTTGCACATCGCAGAATAATAAAGCTCCTTTTCTTCAGCAGCCTCTACCATCATAAGAGTGATTTGAGTTAACTGACATCGCATTGCTTTTGCCACTTTTGCATCTAAAAGATTATGAGTGCTTCCTGTATCAATGAGAATGTGCAATTTCCTCTTTTTATGTTGTCCCAAAATTCTCATAGTTTGAGTAGTATTATTTCTGCCTTTGCCACACAAAGCAAACACAGAAACTTGAGGAAACTCTTCTTAATTTGCATAACCACCTGAATTTTGTTCTTGATCATCAACATATTCTTCGTCAACTACCTCCTGTATTGTAATCATTTAATTTTCGTTTGGAACATTTGTGTCCAGGCACAAACTTTTCATCACACCAAAAGCAAAGCCCCTTACTTCTCTTCTCATTTAATTCAGCATCGATCAATCTCAATGGTGGGTTTGATTTAGCAATAAAGGGTTGCTTGGGTTAAGGTAAAGTAATTATTGGGTTTGCCTGGTTGTTAACGTGATTTGGTTTTGGAAAGAATGATGGGTTTGGTAATATTGCTTTTGAAGTTGAGGTGTATGTAGGTAAGGTTGACTGTTTGTTTTGGTTGGAAAAAGGTTTGAAGAAATTTTTATAAAATTCGACAGTATTTTGCAGGTTGTGATCTTGTAAACGTGCTATAGAGTAAGCTTTCTGTAAAGTTTGAGGGTTGAAAATTCTCACCAATCCTTGTAGCTCCATTTTTAACCCACTGATGAAACAACTAATGGCATGCTCTTGCGAAAGTGAAACCCGACTCATAATCACATCAAAACTCTCCGTATAACTCTGCAAAGAACCATTCTGCTCGAGATTCATCAAATCTGACATAGGATCCTCATACACATTAGTACCAAATCTCACGGTAAGGGCTTTAACATACTTTTCCCAAGAAGGTGGGTCTCTGGTTAATCCTGTTTTAAGAAAGATTTGGTGCCATTATAAGGCTCTACCCTCCAAATGAATGGACGCAATCCTGACCTTCCTTATAGATGGAGTCTCGTCTATCTCAAAAAATTGCTTAGATCTATACAACAACCCCATCAAATCCTCACCTTCAAATCTAGGAAATTCAATTCTTGAATACCTAGTGTGCATTTGGTAATTGTTATTAATCATACCAGTGTTTGAATTGAAAGAATCACCTCTTGTTGCTCCACCACCATTAACATTGGCAGCTGTATTGATCTGTAAATCTGTAAACTTGCTAACAACTTCTTCAACTCAGCTAATGATTCATCGGTTTTCTTTGAGCAATTAAAGTCTTCACGTATTGCTTTAATCCTTCTTCCATTTTCTTGATTTCTTGAGATCGTGTATTTTCCGCCATTTTACCAAAACTATCTCCACAGATTCGAGGATTTAGCTCTGATACCAGTGATACAATTGAGATTGTTGACTAAGAAAAGAGAGAATAAAATGGATGGAAAGAAGAAGAAAATGATGCAGTTGAGAGAGAATTTTGGAAAGAATGTATTAACAACTAATTAACAGAATATGCATCGTTACAAGAAGTTCTCAGCTCATATAGCTGTTGCAAAGCTGTTACAATACAACCAATCAATCCAAGACACGTGTGCTACTATAACAAGCATCTAACTAATTAATTCAGCTTAAACCTTTCTTTTACAACTCAGCAATCCAAATTCAATGCCTCATAAGCTAAGCCTAATTCCACATTTTACACACATCTATCTTTAATGAGAGAGGATATGAAAAAATGTATAAATGTTAAAAAAGAAAAGGTAAAATTGCAAAAAAGAAAAAAAAAAAGTAAAAATGTAAGAATTCAAAAAAAAAAGAAAGAATGCGTATTCTCTGTAATTTCTCTAAAGAATAAGCAGGACCATGAGTTAGTCTTATTGCTATAGCAAACTTGCGTTAGTCTTATTGTTATAGCAAACTTGCCAAACAGATATAATCCTAACTTACGAGACAAATACAGTTTCAGTTGCATCAGAGGGACATTTAAGAGAAAACCCCTTAAAATTACAAGAAAAAGAACATTTTGGTTAAAAATTCTATGCTATCAAAGAAGAAAAAAAAAAAAAGCCACTCGGGGTGGTGGCTTTGGCGAGAACATTTTATATGCATGCCATATGATCAAGATTTGATCCTCTACTCTTCCATCATGCCTCGGTCATAAAGGGGGTGAAGTGGTAAAAAGAACTGGTATATCATCATGTTTATATGGTGTAGCTGTAGTGGAATTCTTCAATACTCGGATCGATTGTACACGAGTTTCAGGAATTAGGTGTTTCTTTGCATTCCTAACTTGAGCTTCTGAATTAAAAAATAAAATAAAAAACAAACAAACAAACAAAAAACAAACAAAATCCAAAATGAGCTCTCATCCACGTGCATGTATATGCCCTAACAAAAGATTGATCTTCAAGATCATTTTGATATTCTGTATTAAAGAATTTTATCACGCCTGAAAGCAAGATTCGAGGTGCTGGAACTAACTTTCTTTATCTCGCCAAGAAACTGACAAGACTTGGCTTTCAGTTCTTTAGTTGATGTAAGCAAAACCATAACTCAGCTCCCACAAGCTGATTTCTTTCTTCGTCTGTAGCACTTCAATTCTTTACTGTCATATCTGATTTCCATGTTTGCAGCGTTTGAATTATTATCATTCTCCCCTTTTTCCTTCTTGAGAGAGGGATCCTCAATAGAGGACTCTAGATTGATTTCCCCAGCCTGAGGCTCACATTGCATTTCAGTTTCTGGGTTAACCTGTTGATTATAGAACAGCACCAAAAAAAAAAAAAAAATTAAAGAAGAAAGAGTCAACGAAGAAAAGCAAGCTGCAGAATGAGGAGTTCTGAGGCACATACCATTAATCCTGGATTGATAGGCCCTTCTCTAACATTACTGCTACATAATGTAAAAGTTCTAGTCAAATAGATGTGATCAATACTCAGGAAGCACTGTGTAAGCAACTCCATAACAGAGACATTATGAAATGAGAATATTTTAGCAATTTTTTGAGCAATATAACCTATATGCGGCGGAACCAATATGAGGTCTACAAGGTGTTAAATAGAAAAAAAAAAAGAATAACTAAATAAAAGGAAACAAGGAAAGTTCATCAGCTTTCTTTAAAATGAAGTGATGAAAAGCACTAAGGTTAAAAAGTTGAATTCTTTTTTGTTATAAAGAATAAAGAAAGAATTTAAACCCGTGCATATTTAGATAGTTTATAGTCTAAAAAACTGGAAAACCAAAAAATGACATAGCCTATTTTATTATTATTTCAGTTCAATTATTACTGGATTTTTTATTTTCTCAATCGAAAATAAAACCAAAAAATTCAGTTTCAAAAACTATTAAATCATAATAATCCATGGAACATCTTGAAATAATCCATGCATTACCATGTTAAAAACATGTCCCTATACATTATTGGGGTAATACTATTTTGACAACCTAACTCGATTGATCAAATGCCTTCAAGAGTTCTAGGTTTCAAGAGTTCGTTACAACAATTCAAAAGTATCTATGCATTTGCATTCGAGGGCCATTTTCCATCCTGCCCTGCATGCATCTATTACCTTGTGGAGGCCTGCGCTCCATAGAAACTGTCTATGCAAGAGGATTGATGAATGATTTCCTTTTTTGGAAATAAAGGGACAAAACCTCATTGAAATAATCCTTGGCATTATCATTTATAATGTCTTGATAAATTCCAAACTGGCCTTTTATCATGTTACAGGCATTAGGAAAAGTTTGGCTTACTTCTATTTTTTGTTTAAGAAGAAATGCCCATGTCATTACTGTAGTGCAATGATCAATAAAGGATACAAACTACCTCGCATCTAAGATATTAACAATTCTAGATGCCCCCAAATATCAAAATGATTCAAAGCAAAAGGAGGAAAAGAGACCTTGCATGACTACACAGAAAGGCCATATTGATATTTGCAAACTCACAGACATCACAATGAAAGTATTGAACAAATAAGTCCTTGACAACGGCCAATCTATTGGTATAAAAAATTCAAACTTTATCATGTCTTGACCGTTATGTAAAATTCTTCTAATTTTGACAAATTAATTTAGAAATATAAATGTCCTGTCAATTTTGGCCAATCGACAAGGCCGGCTCAAATGTACTAACATGTTTTATGTAATATGATACAGAGTACATGTTGCTTTTTAGTGTCTAAAATGCCAAGGATCTGCATGGTACCTCAATTGTCCCCTTTAATAATTAAAGTTATTATCTTTAACTATAATTACATAAGAGTTTTAACCTATACATAAAATATTACTAAAAACAAAGTTTACCAATTCTTAATCTATTTGCAAAGAACGATTCTAGATTTAGTGAATTACTGTTTCAACACAACCATTAATTTGGATTACAAAAACTAACCCAACTTGGTTAGGCTTAAACACTAATGCTAATGGATGTTTCATATCATGTTACATAAAACACATCAGCCAACTTTTTATAGGCCTAACCAATTGGCCAAAATTGACAGAACATTTGTGTTTTTAGATAAATTTGCCAAAATTAGAAAGATTTGATATAATGGTCAAAACGCTATAAGATTTGGATTTTTTTCATACCAACCGACCTCGAACAGTTATGGAAGTATTCATTTGGGTGAACTAAATTAGGGGTGAGCACGATTCGATTAACCGAACCGAGCTCAAAAAATACCCACCATTTGATTTTATTATTTTATTTTTTTGAATGAAAAATCATATTCAGTTAATCAAAAAAATCAAATTTTAACCATGGTTTATTTGTCAACCAATATAATGAAAAATGAAAAGAGAAGGAAAAAAATGTGTTTGGTTTCTAGTTTTTTAGTTAATCGATGAAAATTTTATAAGTAGTTCATAAAAGATTTAATTTTTGAAAAAGGAATATAAAATGTAAATATTTTTGAAAGATTATATAAAAATAATATAAAAAGTATCTTTATCTAAAACATATAGATATGTATAATAAATTTATAGTAAAAATATAACCAATCAATTTGGTTAAACATCAGTTTTTTAATTTAAAAACCAAAAACCAACCGGTTAACCAAATTTTTTGAAAACAAACACCAAACAGACCAGTTTGACTAACCGAATTCTTTTTGGTTTGGTTTCAATAGTTTTTCTAGTAGGTTCGGTTTGCTTGGTTTTCTTTTAATCACCCCTAAACTAAATGACGGATGCCTTAAAGAAAATGATGATTCAAAATATCATCTTTATTTAAGTTGATTGAAACATAGGATTGAGAGAGTACTTGCTTCTACCTTCAAGGAGATAGAATTCATCATTCATTCTAGCATGCCCAATCTTCTTCCCCAAAGCTCAACCCTAAAATACACAATAATTGAGAAAGAAAGTCGCACAACAACTTAAATTCTTGGTTATAGATGGATAGATAAGAGTTGAACAACAACTTATAGAGTAAGAGTTGAACAATAATAATAGCTAATGAACCGTTTGCTACCTTAATGTTTTTTATTGTCGAGACTTTGGTATTTGTTGAAAGAACCTAGTGCACATGTCATATAATCTGCAGTGCTCGACTCAGTGACTGAGTGAGGACATGGATTATTTGAGATACTAGAGGCTTAAAGATATAAAAGAAGTTTACCATTATGAGCAATAGAGCAAAAATCTTGATGGCTTGTCCAAGGTGATAACAAAGTTTTTGAAATGTTCAATCTCCTCTTTTCCAAACCAACTTTCTTATAAAGTTGATCCTCCACATTCGTGAAATGAATTTGGCTCGTTGTGTTTCATTTATATCAACCATTGAGATCCATTCTTGAGGCTTTCAATAAAGTTTCCAACAATTGTATTTGGTGTCCTCTTCTTGCAGTATGCACACCATAGTCCTATTATGGAATACTTTAAAACCCTCATTCTTCATAGTATTTGCACAATGATTAACACCTCACCAACAGCGGTAACATATCACCAACAGAGTTAAGGGAAACATAAGCTTACATCAAAGTAGAGCTATCAATAACAAGGACATTAAGCATCATTGTCCTCTTGCCCTTTTCGGTCGTACCAATGAAAACACCTCATTAAGAGATGGCAAATTTTTTCTAAATTCTGCACACCAACTCCACACTAAGTCCTGCAAGAAACTAAAAAGTTCTCTCATAATGTTTCAAAGTTACAGCATCTTCATTGCACTTTAGTTTGAAGTTATGTTAAGAATCAAGTTCCAGACAAAAGCTTTTACATTATATTGTCATGGAAAAAGTACCAAAGTGTACCTATTCAGTGTTTCCACACTTATGCGTTTGTGATTTTCTTGATATTTTTGGGGCATTTTCTTTCATTTTCCCTACACTTTGATACACCTCTATCTAATATTGTATTTTATAGTAAAACATTAATATAGCATGAATTTTCAATAACAATTTTATTTCATACGTGACTTACCATCAAACTATAAATATATTAGGATACTTCTAAAAATATTATAAATTTATTCCTAATAAAATTGAATACATATTGTTTATTGTGAGTTTTTTTTATATTTATTTGTCTGTTAAATCATTTAATCAATGGTTTTATTATTGAAAGTCCATATTATATTATTATACTAGGGTATCAAAGTACAAGTAAAATGAAACCACATACCCCAAAATATCAAGAAAAGACCACAAACTCTTAAATGCAAAAGGGTTCTTTTTGTACTTTCCATTGTTGTAATACTCAATAATAAAATATAAACCTTGTTTGGTAACTGAAAGCTTTTACTCTTAAATTAGAGTTGCATCTTTAACTTTTTGATAGGTTTTGTTGCACTGCCTCCCAAATCTCAAATGTCAAATTCTGGATCGCAAATGTTAAAGTTTGGACCTTCTGAACTTGGAAATGTACCCATTAGATAGCTAAGCTTTCCTTTTCTCTTCAAGATTGTCTTCATAATTTGTGACCATTAAGGTACCATTCAAACTGAAGGAAAGTTGGAACTTTTGGTGTTCTCCAACAGTTTGGTTTGGTTGGGCCTCAGCATTTGATGTGTTGGAGGGGATAGGGATAGCTTTGGTGATCTCATAAATGTTGAGAAAAGGGTTGGACTAAAACCAAAAGGAAAGTTACAAAGGTCTGGAGAGTTCAGATGTATCGACTCTACCATGAAAAAGACCACAGCAGCAGATAATTAAACTTTTCCCGAACAAAACTGCTACTTTGATACCATAAAGGAAAAATCTTATCATTTAGATCTACAGGCAGAATATATATCTTGGTTTGAAAGAAAAGAGACCTAGTTATTAATTAATCAATTATTAGTTAATTGGGATAACCGTAATTCTTAGAAACAAATTGTTGCCAAGACGTGATTTGGACCCCTGACTTCAAGATTTTGTATCAAGAACTTTAATCAAATCAAAAATCCTTCCTGATTTATAGTAGTAAATAAATGATTTTATCCTATTTTAGACCCAATTACATCTATATACAGTTGTCAGAAATTTTCTAGGCATTCCCCATGATTCTAAGATTTCCAACAGTATCATAAACAAATCCTTAGATAGACTAAGAATTAATAAATAAAGTCACATGTCATCGTGAAATTAATTTAGTCTATGAATGACATGGTAGATTGAGTCTGCCTAAAAATTTATCCAGCATCATATCATCTTTTTCCTGAGAAATATGCTAATTTAATTGAATTATAATTATTAGTTAGTTCAAATATTGAGGTATATCAAGAGTCAATTTGATTTGACAAGAAGAATGATGTTATATAGTAACTGTTAACCCAACATTCATTAGTCTTCATTTATTGGACAAGAGTTTTGCAATTTCAGATAACTTCACATCCAGAAGAATGCAGAATAGTAAATGTAAGGGATTAAGCACAAGATAATCTAAGGAATTAAGCATCAGGAAATCTGTATTATTCTTTGCAAATAAAGTCGAAAGCAATGTAACATAAGGATTAATGTGAATATCTTACTAAAGCAATGCATGTCTTCCCTATAAACCCACAGATCATTTTTGAGAAACAAATTCTACTCTTTAGGTAAAAATATTAGATACTCTTGCAAAAGTTCCATGGATAAATCTGCTTATGCTACCTCTTCCTCTCTACTAGCTTGCCAGTCTAAAGTATCAACTAATTTACTTCGAAATTAATCAGATTTATTTGTTACGAAATTAAAATTTTCAAATAAGGGACCTTGTAATTGTCTTCCTTTTGTACCTCATTGCATATCTCAGGTTTCAACAAGCTTGCTATTGTTTTCCCACAAGGAACAATTTTGATTTTTGTACTTTTAACTAATATTTTATCTTCTTTCCATCCTTAAATCTAATCTAATCATTAATAAAGCAAAGCTGTTTTTACCATGGCCATGGGGTTTACATAGCCAATTCTCATGAAGCCATGAAGCAAAAAATCACAGAAACAAAAGAATGTGCTTTTCTGAGAAAAGAAATCATGCAGTTTCTAGATAAAGTAAGTGAGAAAACACATATTCTAATTTCCCGTATCCCTTAAAACCACCAATTTGATATGCTTGAAATACTTTAGACATAGCACTGGATCCATCAACGATATTACCATTCCCACTAGCATCATTGTCTAGTCTAGGTTGGATTTCTGCAAATGGAATTAAAAACATGTCTTAAGTGTGAGTACAGCAATGTCAATAGTTTGCGTACCATCAAATAATGCAAGTGAAGCTATTATAAAAGAAACCTCTTGATGGACTTGATTGTACAGAGGGGATCTTCGTTAATAGTTTGTGACACATTATGGTATCCTGGAAATCCAAGAAAGTGTAATCTAGCAACTGCAATCTGTCCAACTCTGTCAGTTTTGAAAATCCAAATGAACCAATCCATGTGTTTAACACACTAGGAACAACAGGTAAAATGAGGGGTAATTATCCCAGCTGGTACCAATACTAGGCACTATATATCAATTTGGTACCAAGACTTTAATTTGAATCGATTTGATAACAAACGTACGTAAAAATATATCAATTTAGTACCAACAGTTAAATTCCGACGGCCGATTCTGACGTGGCATGCTGAGTAGAAATTTTCTGGGTGTTTTGCCCGCTCAGTGTGTGCCACGTCAATTAATGACGCTGAGCGGGCAAAATCCCTACATCCTATTAATTTATCCCAGTTTCCCCTAATTAATCCCTAATTTCCCAAAATCCCTAATTCTATTTTCCTCTCCCCTCTTCTTTCCCGCTTTCCTCTCTTCTTCCCCGCTTCCCTCTCTTCTTCCCCGCTTGCCGCTTCCCTCTCTTCTTCCCCGCTTCCCTCTGTTCTTCCTCGCTTCCTTCTCTTCTTCCCTGTAACTCCTGTTACCCTCAGTGTGCGTTTTACAGCATTGTTACCCCCACTGTCACAATATTTCACATTGCAGAGTGTGTGTTTTACAGCATTGTTCGCATCGCACAATGTCTCTTGAATGGAGGCAAAGGGAAGAAAGCGAAAGGCAACCCGTGTACTGTAAGTCATATAACTTGCATTTTGTAACTTGTGATCTGTATGTAATGGTAACTTCAGTTAAAATAATGGTAACTTGTATTTTGTTCTTGTGCTCTGTATGTTGCATGTTGATGGTTGTGCTTGGTTTTTGGTAACTTGCAAATGATGATCTTCTATTATGTGTTTTATTGTGGTGGTTGGTGTTTGGTGATTTGGAACCCTTTTCCTTATTGATTTTCATTGTATTAAGTGATTGTAATATAAAGAATGACATTGATTTGTTTTATCCATTTTACCATATGCAGTGCCTGATACAGAGTACTTCAGTATAGAATGGCATTGTTTTAGAGTAGATAGTAGGGGTAGGCCAGAAATTAGAGATGTTGGGAGCATAGATTTTTGTTCTGCTGATATGATGTCAAGATTAGAGATAGATGCAATGGCCAGAGAATTGGAGTGCAGTACTGCATCATTTTCTATGTTTTGGAAGCATCCAAAGAAAAGTGACACAGATGGTTTGAGAAAGTTAGATAATGACAGTGATAGTATTGAGATGTCTTTAAGTGTTGATGAGTCAAGAGTGATTCATGTCTATGCTAGGGATAAGGTAAATATGCAACAAGATAATTTAGAACCAACTGAGAATGTTGTGCATGCTGATAATATTGAATCATCTGAGGAAGTGAGAATGCTAAGTAGTGATGGCACTAGCTTAGAAGAGGTACAAATTGAACAAGATGGTTATGGGAATGATGATAGTGAGGAGTTTGACAGTGAAGCTGATGAGGAGGACCCTGAATTTGTTGATTCTGATTATAACTTGCATGATGAAGATGATGACGATTTATTTGAAAAATTTGTTGATATGGAGTTAGAAAAGGATAAAACAAGGGTTAATGAAGAAATAATTGGAGGTGAGGGTTCAGATGAGACTGTTTATGCACCAAATGATGAGCTTAGGTCATGCTCTTCATCTGATGAAAGTGATATTGATTCGAGGAAGACAAAATGACCAATTTTTAATGAGGAGACAGATATGGCCAACCCTAATTTGAAGATAGGCATGTTGTTTAATACTTTTAGGCAGTTTAAAGATGCAGTAAAGAACTACTCAATAAGGAGCAGGAATCAAGTAATTTTTAGTCCAAATACAAAAATAAAATGTAAAGCAAAGTGCAAAAAAGGATGTGAATTTTTTATTTGGGCTTACTTGAAGACAGATGATAAGAACACTGTGCAAATCAAGTCTGCAAAGTTTGATCACATTTGCACTAAAGAGCACTATAACAAACATGTTAATGCTAAGTACATTGCCATGAAGTATGTGGAAAGGTTTAGGGCTGATCCAAGTTGGGCAATTCAATGTATTATTCAAACTGTTAAGGAGGATATGGCAGTTGATGTCTCTAGGCTAAAGGCTTGGAGGGCTAGGAACATTGCTCTGAAGTTCATTGATGGTGATGAAAGAGAGCAATTGGGTAGACTGCATGATTACAAACTTGAGTTGCTAAGGAGTAATCCTGGGTCCATAATTGTGCTACATTTGGAGGAACAAGTGTTCAAGGGTTTATATGTCTGTTTTGCTACCCTAAAGGGGATTTATGGTTGCTGGTTGAAGGGGATTTATGGTGGGCAGCTACTAATAGCTGTGGCAGTTGATGTCAACGACTGTATACATCCAATTGCTTGGGCAGTTGTTTAAAAGGAGAACAAGGATAACTGGAAATGGTTCCTAGACCTACTAGCAGCTGACTTGGAACTCAACAATAGTCACCACTGGACCTTTGTGAGTGACAGACAGAAGGTACAAGCTTCTAATCCTTTTATTTTAATATTTCTTTAGTATATATGTGAATTAATATATGTTGGAGTTGTTAATTATGGTTTATTATTTTTTATGCTTAATTAGGGTTTAATTCCTGCAATTGAAGAGATGTTTCCCAATGCAGAACACAGATTTTGTGTTAGACATATCCACAATAATTTGAAAAAAAAATTTAATACATTAGGACTAAAAGAGTTAGCTTGGGGGACTGTTAGGGATAGTTATGTGCAAATGTTCCAGAAAATCATGGATAAAGTTGCAGAAATTTCTACAGTGGCCATAACTACATGAATAATTCCCCCCCCCCACCATTGGTCTAGGTCACATTTTAGGACAACCCCTAAATATGACATGTTATTAAACAATCTTTATGAATGTTTTAATAGCTTCATTCTAGAGTCAAGGACTAAGGGAGTTATAACAATGAATGAGATCATTAGGACAAAGTTAATGAAAAGAATTCACAAAAAGAGAGATGCCATGAAAAGAATTGCCATTCAATATTGTCCTAAGATTATAGCTAAGTTAGAGAAGTCTAAAGAATTCTGCTGGATGTTCAGAACTGAGTGGTCAGGGGGGGATAGGTTTCAGGTGGTTGGTCCTGGGGGGCAGTTTGTGGTTGACATCAAGGACAAAACATGTACTTGTAGGAGGTTTGATTTAATTGGCATACCATGCTACCATGCAGTGTGTGCAATATGGTATAAGCATGATAATCCTAAGAATTATCTAGATGATTATTACAAGGTCAGTACTTATTTAAAAACATATAGTCACTTGTTAAACCCTACTACTAGTTATGAATTTTGGCCAAGAGCCATATCATCACCTGTGCTACCTCCTGCTCCAGTTCAACCAAAACAGAGAGGCAGATTTGTTACAAAGAGGAGATTAGAAGAAGATGAGATGACTGTTGTACTACAGAAGGGCAAAGTAACAAAAAAAGGCTCAGTGATGACTTGCACCATTTTTGGAGCTAAAGGCCACAATAAGAGATACCACGGTCATGCCAAATCTACATCAAAACAGCCTAAGATGAAAAAATTACAAGTAAGAGTAATTTCAATTCAAGCTTTTGTATATTAGGTTTCTTTAAAATATAATGAAATTATTATTTTTGTGTTTTACTAGGTACAAAGAAGAGCAAACCAGATAGACCCTACTGACCAACTCCCCAATGACCCTATTGACCCTACTGACCAACTCCCTATAGACCCTACTGACCAACTCCCCAATGCCCAGTACTTAGAAAATGATCCAATTGGGACTGCACAGGTAATAAGTTCATTTACTTAACTAAATATATTTGTAATAACCTAATGTATATTTACTTTAACTTATGCAGGTGCAAAATGTAACTCCTTCACTGTCAATCCAAACTGTGTTTGACATACCTGGTCATCTAGTAGATCTAGATGATTTTAATCTTCATTGGACAAGTTTGTCCCAAACTATTGCAGGAACACAAAGACCTCATCAAAATACAAGAAGCATCAATGAGTTGCTAAGTGGTATTCCAACTCAATCAAGTGGAGTGAATGAAGACTCCCAGCCGAGTAAGAAGAATGGCAAGGGCAAGACAGTGAAGAACAAGGGCAACAAGCCATTTCTGGCTCCTAGATCTGCATCTCTTTCAACAGCATCAAAGAAAGCTTCTGGATCTAATCCTACTCCAAATGAAAGTTTGGGAAAGGGGAAAGATAAGGTGCAAGCAACAACTAAGAAGGCTAAGAGGAAAGAAAATGTTGAGACTGCAACCTCAAAGAAGAAGAAGCCTTGGATGCCTGCTGGTCTTGGAGACAACAGCAAGCCTTAGCTAGGCATTATGATTGTTTAATACATTAGGAACTTGTTTATATGTAGGAACTTTTATTTTTTGCTTTTAGGACAGATGGCGCTTTTGTGGTCCATAAGACAGATTTCACATGCTTGTTTATTGTGCTCAATGGCAACATTGTTTTTTGATTAGGACCATAAAATCATTTAATTATTTTGTCATGTTCTTGTGTTCCATACTTAATACAAGTTGCTATTTTGTAATTACTTAAAGTGCATTACTTAATACTTTTGCTTAGAATTGTCCTTAGTGTCAACAATGATGTCTTCTACTAGTCCTTTTAACACTAGCCCTGCTTAGAATTGTCCACCATACAGGTTACATGGTTTTCTTAACCATAATTTACCACTGGCTGAATTTATGATTATTCTCTTCTTGAACTTCGATTATGACAATTAGTTGGTCTCAAGTGGTAGTTAGTGTTGCCCATGGCCGAAACGAGCTAAGTATGGGCATGAGAAAGCTGAACATAGTCGTGTTGGTTTCAACACTGACCGTGTTCCCAACACGGCCACCAACACGGCCGTGTTGGATGCATCAAACATCAAAGAAAAAGAAGCTTTTAGGGAGCACGACCACGGAGAGTAACACGGGCATAAACACCAGCCCGTGTTGGGAACACAGGCATCAACACGGCTGTGTTGGCGTCGACAGGGGGAAGCGGCAAGCGAGGAAGAAGAGAGGGAAGCGAGAAATAGATATAGGAATTTTGGGAAATTAGGGATTAATTAGGGGAAATTGGGATTAATTAATGGGATTTAGGGATTTTGCCTGCTCAGCGTCATTAATTGACGTGGCACACGCTGAGCGGGCAAAACACCCGGAAAATTCCTACTCGAGATGCCACAAGATCGGCCTTGAATTTGACTGTTGGTACTAAATTGATATATTTTTACGTACGTTTGTTATCAAATCGATTCAAATTAAAGTCTTAGTACCAAATTGATATATAGTGCCTAGTATTGGTACCAGCTGGGATAATTACCCAAATAAATGCTTCGGATCAGTGTTTTCTTAGATATAAATCAATCATTCTCTGAGACAAGACCTCTTCCTTGACACAAATATTCATAGTTTTCATTGCTTTATAACTGGTCGTTTGGAGTGTCATCACGTTAAATAATAATTTAGCAATACAAATATTCTAATTCTACATGCCTTAATGACACTGCAAAATTTTTACAATTTATAGAAGTTGTGAAGTACTGAAGTTGGAGGAAAAGCACTCGAGCAAAATGAGGTTCTTGACAAAGAAAAAGGAAACACAATATGTCCCGAGCATTAGTACTTTTTCACATACAAAGAAAGTTACCTTTTCCAAAGCACATTCATTAGTATGCAACACATTCCAAGTCGACGATCACTGAAATCTAGTGCCAATAAGTGGTATTTATGCCACCTTCTCTCCATAGACTCGGAAAAGAATACAACATTTCGGATGCGAATTATGTAACTATGCATAGATACAAAGAAGCTTATGATCCTATGCGGCTTGTAAGGTTTCGGATAACGTTCAACAAAGTGCACCTTACGGTAGACACCGAAATAAACTCATCATCTTCCTGCAATCGATAGAATCCACGAAAATTTAGACGGTTGAGCTCCGACCTACAAAAGTGAAACTAAGAACTTAACTGAATGGTACAGTACCAAATGTCAATTACTTGGACAAAATTGACAAGCCAAAGTCCTAAATGCCTACAAGTGTAGCTCAATATGATATAATAGAGAATCAACACAGGCAAGCTCAGTCACTTATAATTTGAACACAGAGAAAGCTGCAAAATAGGTCCAAGAAAGGAAAACATTGTCCATCAAGATGAGCCAATGAGATGCTCAAGTCTTTGCTACCCAAGTGTGTGTTCAGTAGGAGATCAGCATTTTCATAACTGAACTTCACAATGAACTTTCAGAATATTCATAGTCCGGTGCACCGGTGAATCTAATATGACATTTTCAGATCCAACCATCTACAAAGAGAAGTGCAGAAAGACCTTGACACTCAGAGTCAGATGGCTTGAAAGTAAATCTAGATACATCAAGGCTTTCTCTTTTCATTAGCAGAAGACAAGCTCAACTGTAGCTTTTCCCTTACAGACATTGTTGGAAGAAGTTCGAAGATAATCAATAACTAGAAAGATCTATAACCAATCCACATCTCCATAGACTGAAGAAATTCCTACATGGCATAAAATTAAAGAAATATATGATACAAAAAGGTTAAACATGAAAAATCTGAAAGAAAAAGAGAAAGAAAAAGAAAAAGAGGATACATTTGAGACAAAATGGTAATAAAAAAAGTGCTATTAATACCCTTTCTGATTGCAGCAAAGTAAATTAAGTTCCTAGTGAAAAAGAAAATTAGAAAGGACTAATGTTAAAAAATAAATTCTTGCCTTTTGCTGAAAATAACATCTTTAAGAAGATCTAGATCTCTCTTAGTGTGAGGTTCTTCAACAGGATCAAAACACTCATGCATCATATCAAGTGCAATATTGAGCATGCTGTAGTTCTCAGACAGGGTCTCAATATCAGAAGCTTCATACTGATCATTGAATTGGATGGATTTCAACAATGTCCAAGTGAGATTGTGTAAACCCACTGGAATTTGCTTTCCTAGAAGCTCATGCAGGCCCAAGAAAATCTGCAATAATTGTACAATCATTAGTGCCATATTAAAGATGTGGTCCTAAAGCCTTGGAAGCTCTATAAATCTAAGAATAAGGAGACTATATTGCAAATAGCAACTACAAAGATCATAAATACTTCTTATCTAGCTCCACTTTTCGTGGGCTAACTACTTTCCCAGAGAAGCAGAGACAACATACCTCTATATTGCAGATTCTTCGGTCCTATATTTACTTCAGGCCTAAGTTCTCAAGGTCTTTTGCCCCAAAAAATATCTTTCTTGACACAATAGGTAAATGCACTACACGCAGTGTATGAATCAACAACAGCAATGTGCAACAGCTACTTTTCTGTTAATTAAAGATGAGAACAACTAGTTGTCTATGTAACTGGCTTTGACTCCAAACATTGAACACATTGAGCATTGTGGAATTAGAATGGAGATTTCTAGTTGCAATATAAATAAACCAGCTAACTAAGCTATTTTGCTAAAAAGAAATTGGCAAGCAATGCAAGTCATTGATAATGTCGTAGTTTTCTAGGTGGATGAGCATATGATGATTTAAATGCCCATCATTTCCGTCATGTGAGCAAAAGTCAGAATCAAAATTGTATGCAAAATGAAATTAAATCAATAAACCACAGGTAGATTTTGGTACCTCTTGACACCTTTTGCTGCAAAACCAATGTTCTTTGGGAAAATATTCCAAGCACTCCTCTCTTTTATTCCCTAGGCATACTACATGATCTATACCAAATAGGCAAAAGGCACATAAGAGACATTCCAAACATTTCTCTCTAATATACGCATTAACTATGCTACAAAGAGAATTTGACCAACATTTACGCTCGCATTGTGTACAATCAAGAACACCATCGTCCTCCATGGAAAGGTAAGAGTCTCTTTTCAGGCATTGGCCACATATCTTACAACAACATGATGAACATAACCAATCTCCATCTGGAATATCCTAAGAAATCCATATATATATATTAAAGAAAATGCATTAAACATGAGAATTTAAATACCTAAATCATGAAATACTAGGAACGAAAGAGAGATAGACAGAGCAATCAAATATAAATATTTTAAGCAAGTATTAGAAAGAGACTAAATGAATGACTTACCATCAGACCAAGGCAACTTTTATGGAAAGAGGATGGACATTGATTGCATAAAATTAGTTCACCACCATAGTGACAAACAGAACATATATGATCATTCTCAACTTGATCCTTACTACTCTGCCACCTTCCAAGTGGCTCTTCCCCCAAATTCTTTGTGTGATCATGCATTATTTGCATCTGGCAATCTAAGAGAGACCTTCCATCTTCCAGAAAAATGTTGGCAAAGATGCTGGTAGCTGTTCTTCCTTGTTTGCCACTAGCATGATAATCAAAGCCACAAAGAGTATACACCTTCCCGCAACAATTACACTTGATCCCGCTGCCACTTATACGCCTTTCTGCAATTGAATGCTGACCCTTACTGCAACAGTAATTTATTTTCGCCCTAGGCAGCACATGAGTGCTGTCTATCAACCAAGACAAGACTGTTATAGGCTTTCGATGTGAAGGATTAGGAACCACAACCTGCTGCACTCTTTTGCTTGATCGAAGAACACGATTAGGCCAAGAATCTTTTCTATTATTTTGTAATTTGATCAGATCTCTGGTTTTACTTCTTTTTCCTTGAGAAACTGATTTGGCATTTTGTTGAAGAAAGAAAGATGCTGAAATTTCCTTTCTTTTGTTTTTGATTTTTCTAACTTTTAATCTTTGAAGCACAGAAGGTTTCTTGAACTCTGACCTACAAGCATACTGAGAAGAATAATTTTCAAGCTTCAGAAAGTCTGTTTTACTCAAATATAACTCTCTCTCAACTATCTTGCTGACAGTTTTCCTTACTGGATGTGTACTTGTACAAGTGCAACCCCCAGAAGCTATTCCATTTTTCGAATCCCTGCAGGCCACTCAAAGTGAATTATAATGTCTTCCCCATGGTGAGATATAGCGTAACTCACGCCTGCCTTTGCGGTATATATAGCAAAAACTCCATCCCAAAGATGAGAGATGCTTCTTTGCTTTCAGTATTAATTCTTGAACATCCTCTATCTTCTTGTTGCTCCTGAATTTCTCCTCAAATCCAAATCTATACCACTCTGCAGCTGTCTCAGGGCAATATTCAGGTTCAACAGCATGCATGTCAAAATGAGTAGAAACCACAGAATCCTGATTATCTGATGGTTGTTCGATAAGATGAGATAGTGAATTACCAGGACGACTGAACAGACTTCTATCCTCATTTTGGTTCACAGAAGAAAGAATGCCCTTATGTTGTTCAGCCAAAGCTAAACAGACCTCACGAAGAGAATAGTATTGCTTCCCATCAGGGGAAGTGTAGCGAAATCTATTGAAACGGTTGCTAAAGTATTCAATTTTCCAGTTCAAATATAAAAGATGTTTCCTACAGTCAAAAATCAGAGCATCCTGCCTTTTATTGTCCATCTGAGCATATTTGATAATAGCTTCTGGGCAAAATTCAGGTCCAGGAACTGTTTCTGGGCCAACAGGTAGCCAACTGGATTTTCTGTGTATATAACTAGGGTACTTTCTGTTCTTGGCCTGAGAACTAGAATAAACATCTTCACTGGTTGCAGTAGTAACAGAAGTTTCATCCTGGTTAGAAGGTAAAACCAACAGAACCTGAGGCATCTCACAAGTTGCTTTGCCATGGCAGGATAAATTTGATTCAGCCAAAGGATTCATATTTAATTCATTGTTTCGTGAGAGAGATTCTAATTGGTGCACAATAGATCTTTCTTCAATGGAACAATTATTAGGAATGTTGGAATTAAAGATACTGCTATTTGGCGTGTTTTCAGCTAGTATCATGGCATAATTTTCAGCCAAATCTGATTCACTATATTTATTAGCATCAATAAAATGATACAGGAGTCTCCACCTGCTCCCTTGCATCCTCTGGTAGGCCTATTACCTGTAAAAGATGATGAATAACAACTTTCATATTATCATCAATTGCCTCCAATACCAAACTTTTCCACAAATCTTTCTCATAAGAAGTCCACTTGCCAAGTTTCTTAAAATCATCTTTCTCTCGCAAATCATACCAAATTTGCTTTATGGAAACAGGAACATAATGTTCTTGCTCATATTCCTCAATCAACTCCAGAAACAACCAGGTCCCACGATTCTGCCAAGTACCAGTGACATCATTCCAGTCCTGAGTAATCCTAATTTTATCAATATGAACCATCATTTCATCACCCAAATCTGGGAAAAATATATTCCTCTTCTCTGAGCCATCTTCATGATCAAAAACTACACCTTCCCACCAACATTCATTGTAATAGACATCAACACATCTTCCATAACAAAGGTTCCATATACCAGACTGAACACGAGGTTGTAATGGCCTAATGTGTCCACGAGTATCACACAGGTTACCAGTAGCACAATCATTATCATCCAGAAGCTCGGACACATGATAACAACCGACCAGATTGTCAGAGCCATCAACAACTAGTATATGATCGTATCTGACATGATATATGAGTTGCCATCCTTTCCTGTCAATTGACATAACATTACCTGGGTGCTATGAACCCTGAAACCCTTCTTCCTCACTGAATGCCTACAAAAGTTTCACTTTTGAATTCGAAGACGAAGTTGGGGGGGCCAAGAAAGGCCCAATTCCAATTGAACGAAGAAGTATGAAAATTGAAATTGTAAAGATTTGATATCCCAATTTAATGGTAGATAAAATAGGTAAACTTGAACAAATTTTGATATTCAATTAAAAAGAGGCAAACAACTAACTATCGGTGTCTAAAAATAAATGGCTTCTAAGGGGAAAAAAATTAAAATTAAAAATGTTTTTACATGAAGATGGTATTAGTTTGTTACCATTTGAGAGAATAGAGTCTTAAATCAAGCCTTGCATGCATGCCAGATAGAACAAATAGGACAACAATAACAAACAAGCAAACAAAAAATCACAATGCAGCTTTAATCAAATAGAAAATTTTGTTGGAAACATAACATTGAATCCACATTTTGATAAACAAATAAAACAGAAACATTCAAAATCCAAAAGGGTATCATACTAAACACCAAACCCCTCCATTTTCTACTTCAAAAACATTATACAAACTCGCACAAAAAGTAAATCAGAAAGAACAAGAATTAAAGAGAATGCCATGGCATTACCTCAACTCTATCATTGACGGAAAAATTACCTCAACTCTATCTTTATAATAAATATAAAGATTTTTATCTTAAAAAAGCTTTTTAATATCCTTTAATAAAATATCTTCTATAAAAAAATTAAAATAGATATTAAAATTGCCCTCAGCCTCATCCACATAAATATTAATCATTCCATATATTTAGCAGATTGTTCTATCATTTTCATTACACTAGTATCATCTTTCAATTCTTTATATTCACTTAAAGTTTGCATACCAAATCAAGGCCCAAACTTGTAATTTTCTCAAAAACTTTCCTTCACAGTATCAATCGCACTTCTATATATCTTTAAGACATATATGTAGGTTTATCCATTCTTATTTCTTTCACTTACTTATTTGCCTGATTTTTCTCTAAAACTTATTTTGGTATTTCTTTTATTCTTGCTCATTTCTTAACCAATTTCCATAAAATCAGTCTTTAAAATGGCAAGGTCATCTTCTAGACTTACTGGATGCACCCCAGCCGCATCACATTAGGAGTTTACCGCCCCGATTTTCTGCCAAAATGATCTTGGACTTGTGAAAGGAGAGGAAATTCCTCTTTTTAGTAAAATTAAGCTCACATTGCGCTTTTCGAGTCGTTCGAGAGGTAATTTCTTAACCTAAACTTATTTTCTGCAACTTAGGAACTCATATGCATGTTAATTACTCAAAATATATGTAAATTGGTGTAAAAATTAAGAAGAGCCAAAAACCCTATCTTATATCGATCGATCATTGTATATACTGATTGAACCAATATACAGACAACCGATCAACAGATGGTCGATTCAAGACTACAGTATAACACTATACACAGTCGGACTAAGGTGCTTTAGAGTTTTCTCTAAGAAAATAATTATCAGATAAACACATATTTACATCCTCAGAGACTTTTGTATGCATATGATACTTAAATACCTCACTTTTCCTTTCTAGGGCGACGTAGTGCCAATCTAGTTTGGCGAAAACTTCTACGGTGCACGAGAGTGGTTTGACGAGCTGCCTAGCTCAGTTCAGGCCAGGATTGGGGGACATTGGCTTTCCCTGGTTCGTGGCTACACTCTCTTCAGTCATTGAGAGAGTCAATCACTCTTTGATTTATGCCTTGCTGAAGAGATGGATAGATACAATACACACCTTCCATATTTCTGTTGGTGAGTTAACTCTTTCTTCCTTTGCATTTTCGGCTATCACCGGTATTGATTTCTTTGGCACGTCCGTGCCTTTTGACAATGCAATCTTTTACCCATGTCTTGAGGCTCGAGAGCGCTTCATCGTCGACCTACTAGGGTTTTCACTGACACTCGAGAATGCGAGGTGTATAGCTTATTAGTGCATCCCTCTCCACCACCGGGGCTTCATTCCTTAGAATGCACAAGAGGTTGACCAGATGGCCCGGGCTTTCTTGGTGTACTTATTTGGCACTACTCTGTTCAACGACTCCTGGAACTCGCTGAATTTTCACTACCTAGCACCTTTGCGACTTGGACCAAGTTTCATTTTATGAATGAGGGTCTGCGGCCCTCACATACCTTTATCAGTAGATGGACATCACCATCCGCAATGGCAAGAAGATTTGTAGCTTCTAGCATGCGATCCATGTAAGTCATCTTAATTCTTTTCCTTTAGTTACTCTTACATCATGTGCATTGATTCCTCATTTTTTTAGGTCTGGGCCTTAGAGATCGGCCTCTTGATAAGCTCATAATCCATTTGCACCTCCCATATTTTCCCTCGCTTGAGCTGTTGGGGCTTCAGTAGGACAGTCGTTTAGGGGTGGTCTCAGGTTCACGTGCACCATACGTGGATCAATGGCCTTACCTAGGATGTGGTAAACATAATTCCTTAGTTAAATTCATATTTTATTTCTATCATTGCTTACCTTTTCTAGTTTACAGATCCAAAGTGACTGGCTGGGAGAGCGACACTAGTGGTAGACTTATATACTATCTGCGGCCGACCTCGAGTAGAAGAGGATCCTGTTGGTTGGGCCCGCCTGTAGGGCTTGGTACCTTGGCGAAAGGATTTATGGTTGGGAGCGCAATCCTAACAAGCACCGAGTCCCATTATCTCATCCTTTCTCCATGTTCTGGATAGCGGATCTTACTAGAGAAGAGTTGGCGGAGTGCCTAAACGGGTATGACGAGCATATATATATATATGCTAAAAATAAGAAAAGAAAAAAAAATTTCAGACTTATTTCTTAGCTCTTTTCATTTAATTCTTGTGAGCATCCTTTGCTTCAAATAAGGCTTAGTGAGTATTTTTGTTGATTTGGCATTCAGCTCGTGAAGCATTCATTCTAAATAATTACATGATTTTTCAATATACTTTACACTTCTATCCAAATATTCTTACCTTTACCTTAGCCACATTTCAACCCCTGTAAAGACCATTTGATTTTGGTATTTATTTATTTGTAGTAGCGAAGATGAGATTTATGAGCAAGCTTATGGTAAACAGGTTTTGTGCAGCTGCATTGAGGGAATTTTCTTGTTTACCTGTAAACACTGTGAGTGATTTGAGAGATTCCTGTGAGGCAATGGTTCTTGGTCTTTAATGCTGAGTTGTTATATAAGTTGTACTTTGAGATGGTATTACTATAGTTCTTCTTTGAAGGTGTATGATTTGTTTAGCTACTCGAGTTTCATTCTTTATATGTTGAATAAGGTTAAGTTGTGAACTTTAGCATGGATTTTGAGAGGTGATTGTTGCTTGTATATGTATTGAGTTATTAATTGCTTGAGGACAAGCAAAAGCTTTAGTGTAGGGTGATTTGATATGCATTATTTTATACATGTTTATATGCCCAATTACTTTCATTTTTGTGCATAATTATCTTATTTTATGCCAGAATCATCTATATTTTGGTTCCTTTCATGTTTTAGGTGATAATCGATGGACATTATTAGTAGTCGAGGGAAATACGTGCAAATACAGACCAGAATCCATCAAAATTGAGCAAGGGCTACCATTTCAAGGTTAAGCACGGCTTGGACTCTAGCCATGATGAACCATTAACATTTGACCCTCAAGAGTGTCATTTTGGCATGGTTTCCGAGGCCACCACGACCTCCATCATGGTCCGTGGTGGCTCAGCATCGGCGACGGCACGGTAAAAAAGAATACCTAATTTACGGGATTCGAAGCTCCAGTACGGCCTGGACTCTACCCGTGCTTATTAGCATGGGCTTGACCACGGCCGTGCTGGAACAATTATATAGGCAAAACTGAATTATTTTATTTAGGGTTTGATTTTCTGACTTGATTTTTCACATACATGTACGAGCCACCCTTTTCCACACTTCGATATTTGACTTTGGGAGACTATTTCGCCTATTGAAGGACGGATTCCATTGGTTTAAACATCACATTGAAGATCAAGAGTGGATTTGGAGGCATTCAAGAGGCAATTTAGGGTTCATCCTTCAGATTTGGGGATTTAAGGCTGTTCATCTAACTTGAAGAAGAAGGGTGTACATATTTTCAATTTGCTTTCTGTGTTTGTTCCTTACTTTATTGTTACTTATTAGCATGAGTAGCTAGAACTGTTGAACCCATTGGGGTTCCTATGTTGTTGGATTGCATTTACTGTTTATGATACTTTGATTATCAATGCTTGTTTTCTTCTTGCTTTCATTATTAATAAGAAATTGCATTATTCATGAGACGTTGTGAATTATGATGTTTAGATTGCTTTATGTAATTAAGAAGTTCATTTAGTAATCAGAAATTTGAATAGCAAGAACTGGTTAATGATCACTTAGAGATAAGGGTAATTGACTAGCCGGATTAAGAATTAACAACTCTTAATAGTAGTGGATTTAATCTTAAGGGTAACCTAAAATCATTCGTTAGGAAGAGATTCCATTGTTTAGGTTCTTAGGTTTAGGGATTCAATTTTCTCAAGAGGGAAATTAAATTCAATTTAGAATCCGCTTACGGGTAATCACAATTAGTAATCAATATAATCTCTACCTTCACTAAAATTCGACTAGCTTAGGTCCTCTTAGGTTTGCTTTTTCCCTTGATTGTTTCACAAAATCTTTTTAGACTGTTGACATTTAGTTAATCACTTAGCTTCCATCTAGTCATAGAATTGTAACTTTATCGATTTTATTAAGGTTAGATAATATAAGACACTACAGTAGTTCTAGGATCATCCTTCCCTGAGAATACGGCCTTGATACTCGCCATTAGTGCTAGTTTGCATCGATAGGTTCACTACATTAGATTGTAGCTACATAAATAGCCTATCATCTAACTATAATGCGAGAATGAATGAGCAAAGAGAATAATTAAGACAAGAAAGCAAACCCAAAGAGGACCTAGACTAGTTGGTTATCAAACAAAGGATAACAGATTGTTGAGTCCGATTATGCTACCTGTGGACGGACTCTAAACTGAATTCAGTTTTCCTATCGAGACAACCGAATTCCTAAACCTAAGAACCTAAAGTTGGAATCTCTTCCTAACAATTGATTATTAAGTTAGCCTTAAGCTTTAATCCACCTTTATTAAGCTTTATTAATTCTTAATCCGGCAAATTAATTAACCTTACCTCTAAGTGAAAATTAACCTGTTCTTATAATTAAAGTTTCAAACTCAATTAGAATTTCTCAATTGCTAAAAGAGTTCTATGAATAGTAATCAATACAATCAATGTAACAACAACTAGATTTATATTATTAATTGCAAAAAGAATACAAGAAAGGAAACTCAACCAATCTCAACAATTTAGTACAAAGCTAACATAGCAAGGAACTCCAATGAGTTTGATATATTGCATTCTATACATGTTTTTGTGCTTCATTTATTCATGTTTATGCATGTATTGGAGTCATTTTTATGCTAGATTCATCACATTGGGTATCTATTTCTATTTTCAGGTTATTTGGACTCTCAGTATCATTTCTGAAGAAAAATTGAGGACTTTAATGCCTAAACAGGACTATCGAGTGAAATTTCCGGCTCGAGCATGACCCATGCTCAAGCGAGGGCAACATAGTTATTTTTTCAAGAGTACCGTGCTTTTTAGAGCCAGTGCATGGCCTGTGCATCAATCACGGGCCATGGCATGGCCCGTGCAAGTTACACGACCCATGGCATGGCCCGTGCACGCATTTCCTATATATATGAGTTTAGTTTACAAGAAAAGGGTTTGACATTCTGATTCTAAAATTCTTACGCACGCGCGACCATCCACTTTTCAGATTTCTTGACTGACCTTGGGAGACCATCTTCACATATTATTGAGGAGATTCAAGCTTGTTTTGAGAGATCGAGGAGACGAATTCTGAAGCATTCAATCTGATTTTGGTGTTGTGCACTTTGATTCGAGATGAGGGTGTACATGTTCCAATTTCATTTCTATTTTTCTTTTCTTCTAGTTATGTTTTTTGTGTGTATGACTAGCTAGAGCTGACGAACACATTGGGGTTCCTATTGTTGATGGACTGTTTTTTATTTGTTTGATTATTATATTTCCAAATTCTAATTCTTCTTGCTTTGCAGTAATAAAAGTCTGTTTCATTTTACTTGAGACGTTGAGTTGAATGTTGCTTGGATTATTTAATTGGTATTGAGAAATTCGTTAAATAATTGGAACTTGATTAAGCAAGAACTGGTTAATAACACTTAGAGATAAGGTTAATTAGCTAGCTGGATTAAAAATTAACAACTCTTAATAGACTTGAATCAAATCTTAATGATGTTCTGAGATTAATTGTTAGGCAGAGATTCCAGCATTTAATTTTCAGAGCTAAAAAATCGATGAGCTCGAGAGATGATCCGAGTTCATTCTAGGATTCAGGCACGGGTAATCAATTTGGTAATCAAGATAATCACCTTTAGTAATTCCATCGCAAATAGGTCCTCTTTGGGTTTGATTTCTTCTTATTTTTGCTTTATTATCTTTACAGTTTGTTTGGCATTTTACTTTTGCATTTAATCATTTTTAGTTTACATTTTAAGTTGAACTTTCACCAATTGCTTAAGGTTAGATAACACTTAGTACAGTAGTAGCTTTAGGTTCACCCGTTCCCTAAGGGATACGACCTTGATACTCACCATTAGTGCTAGACTATATCGATAGGTTCACTGCCTTAGATTGTAGCTACACAATTAGCCTATCAAGTTTTTGGCGCTATTGCTAGGGAGCTAGTAATGGTGAATTAAAGAGAATTGTTCATGTGTTAATTTAGCCACTATTTTTTCATTCTTTGTTTTATGTATATTTTATTCTTTTTATTTGTATTTCATTTGTTCATTATTATTTCCTTGGTTGTGATTTCCATTTCAGGTAGTTTATGACCAGGAGCTCTAACTCTGATCGTGTAGAGCCTTTGTCTGATCCAGAGTGATCCCTCAGACTTTTGAGGAAGCGTATGCAATTGGTAAAGGAGGAGATTGAGGTTGAGATACCTGTTGATAGACCAGTAGGGTTGGAGAATCAAAACAGAAATGCTGCGGCAGACGCCAACAGAACGATGTACGAGTTTGCTAGACCATCATTGGTTGGGACATAGACGGGTATACTCAGACCGCCGAAGGCAGCTAATAACTTTGAAATCAAGCCGAACGTGATTCAGATGGTTCAGAATAGTGTTCAGTTTGGAGGGTTGCTGAGCGAGGATCCTAACGCTCACATTGCTAATGTCTTGGAGATATGTGATACCTTTAAGATAAATGGAAATACTGATGATGCCATTCAACTGAGGTTGTTTCCATTTTCTTTGAGGGATAGAGCAAAGAGATGGATGCAGTCCCTTCCATCGAACACCATCACTACTTAGAACTCTTTGGCTGAGAAATTTCTTTATAAGTACTTTCCTCCAACTAAGACTGCTAAATTGAGGAATGCCATTTCTTCTTTTATGCAGATGGAAGACGAGAGCATGTATAATGCCTAGGAGAGGTACAAGGACTTGTTGAGATGTTATCCACACCACGGTCTACCAGTCTGGATGCAGGTTCAAACATTTTACAGTGGTTTGAACCTTATTACTAGACAGATGGTTGATGCAGCAGCAGGAGGGGCGCTGAACAGTAAGATGCCCGAGCAGGCTCAAAACTTGATAGAGGAGATGGCCATGAACAATTATCAGTGGCAGTCTTCTAGGAGCCAACCAGTGAGGCAGGGAGTGGTCAATTAGTTGGATTCTACAACAGCCTTGGCAGCTCAGGTGAAGCTATTGGCTAAGAAGATCGACCAGTTCCAGATGCTAGCCCATGCAACTCGACACGGGAGGTTTGTTTGCTAGTACTTCTATTCCTTCTTCCTCTTCTGTTTTATCCACTGACCTTGAGCAGGTAGATTATATGGGCAATGGCCCGAGGCAGCAAGGGAACCCGTACAACAACACTTACAACCCAGGGTGGCATAATCATCCAAACTTTGGTTGGAGAAACAACAATGCCCAAGGTCCATAAGGCTTTCAGAGACTGCATCAGCAGCCATCACAGTAGCAGCAGCAGGCTGGACCATCACAGCTTCCTCCACCAACCGAGAAGAAATCTAACTTGGAGAAGCTGATGATGAAGTTTGTCACGTCTATTGAGACATGGTTCCAGCAGATTGACAGTGCTCTTACAATTCAGCAGGCGTCCATTTAGAACTTGGAGAGTCAGATTGGATAGATTTCTAAGATGTTTTCTAAGAGGCAACAAGGAGCACTCCCTAGCACTACAGAGTCAAACTCAAGGGAGCACTGCAAGGCTATCGCCTTGCGATCAGGTAAGCAGTTATCTAGTTCTTTACCATTAGCTGATGGTGATGATGTTTCCATGCAGGATAAGCTAGCTAGGAAGGAGCCAGAGCCTGAGGCGATAGAAGTAGAGAAGGTGGAAGATAAGCAGAAGAGCCCTGTGAGAAAGTACTAGCCATCAGTCCCCTACCTACTCGACTTAAGCAGGAGAAGGTTGATAAGAAATTTGGTAAGTTTCTTGACTTGTTTAAACAACTACGTATTAACCTACTTTTTATTGAAGCTATTTCGCAGATGTCGAAGTATGCCAAGTTCTTAAAAGAAATTTTGAGTAATAAAAAGAAGCTGGAGGATTTAGGAGTAGTGACTCTGAATGGGGAGTGTTCAACTATTCTTCAGAACAAGCTGCCACTGAAAAGGAGAGATCTAAGGAGTTTTACTATTCCTTGCATTATTGGCGATTTGCCTATTAGTGGTGCATTAGCTGATTTAGGAGCTAGTATTAATTTGATGCCCACTAGTTTGTTTGATAAGTTAGGTTTGAGTGAACCTAAGCCCACTAGGATGAGCATTCAGTTAGCTGATAGGACTATTAGGATTCCTAGAGACATTATTGAGGATGTGCTTGTTAAAGTAGACAAGTTTATTTTTTCTATTGATTTTTTATAGTTATGGACATGAAAGGTGAGAGTATTGTGCCTTTGATACTAGGAAGACCTATTCTTGCAACATCTAGGGCTGTTATAGATGTTTGTGATGGAAAGCTTCAGTATAGGGTAGATGATGAGACCATTACCTTCGACTTAGCTACTACTATGAGACGTTCTTTAGACCATGATGATGCTGTGTTTTCTGTTGATATTCTAGATGATGTGGTTGAGTCTCATTTACAAGAAATATTTCTTTTGAAGGTAGCATTGCAAGGAGATGAGGAGGAGCTGTCCGACGAGCAAGTGTTGGAGCAGCTCGCTAATTTGTTGGCTACTGAGCCTAGCTGTTCTACTGACCCATTTCTTTCTCTTGACAGGTCAGGAGTGCAAAAGCTAAAGTCTTCTTTCGAGGACCCCCCTGGTCTTAGAATTGAAGGAGTTACCTAAGCACTTGAGCTATGGATTTTTGGATGAGGCAGAAAAGTTGCCTGTGATTGTTGTAGTAGATTTGACGCTTGAGGAACGAAAGATGACTCTAGACTCCCTCAAGAGGTATAAGAAGGCCTTTGCCTTCAAGATTGCTGACATTCCCAGGATCAACCCTAGTTCTGTTCTCATAAGATTTTGATGGAGGACAACTATAAACCAGTAGTTCAGCCACAAAGGCAGCTTAACCCGAATATAAAGAAAGTAGTGAAAAATGAGGTAATTAAGTTCCTTGACGCAGGTTTGATTTATCCTATTTCTAATAGTTCTTGGGTGAGCCCTATGCAGGTTGTGCCAAAGAAAGGAGGCATGACAGTAGTTCGCAATGAGAGGGATGAGTTGATACCCACATGGACGGTAACATGCTTCCGAGTTTGCATTGATTATAAGAGGCTTAATGATGCAACTCGGAAGGATCACTTTCCTCTTCCTTTCATTGATCAGATGTTAAAGAGATTGGCAGTACATAGGTTTTACTATTTTCTTGATGGCTTTTCAGGTTATTTTCCGATTCCAATTGCACCTGAAGACTAAGAGAAGATGACTTTCACCTGCCCCTACGGGACTTTTGCTTATAGATGGATGCCTTTTGGTCTATGCAATGCACCAGCTACGTTTCAACGGTGTATGATGGCCATTTTTGATGATATGATTGAGGAGTCGATGGAGGTATTTATGGATGACTTCTCTATTTTTGGTAATTCCTTTTCTCACTGTTTGGCTAATTTAGAACGCATGTTAGCTAGGTGTATTGAGGCTAACTTGGTGCTTAATTGGGAGAAGTGTCATTTTATGGTGAGAGAGGGAATTGTGCTGGGGCATAAGATTTCACATGCAGAGATGGAGGTTGATAGAGCTAAGGTAGAGACCATATCTAAGCTGCCACCCCCTAGTTCTGTTAGGGCTGTTAGGAGTTTCTTGGGCCATGCTGGTTTCTATAGAAGATTTATTAGAAATTTCTCTAAGATTGCTAGGCCTCTTACTCAATTGCTAGTTAAGGATGCACCTTTTGTTTTTGATGATGCATGTTTATCTACTTTTGAGTTATTGAAGAAACTATTAACCACAGCCCCTATCATGGCTTTGCCTGATTGAGGGCTGCGCTTTGAGCTAATGTGCGATGCTAGTGATTATGTAGTTAGAGTTGTACTTGGAAAGAGGTTTGATAAGAAGTTCCAACCCATTTATTATGCCAGCAAGACTTTGACAGGAGCCCAGGAGCATTACACTACTATAGAGAAGGAGTTGTTGGCTATTGTTTATGCTTTTGACAAATTTAGATCGTACCTCGTCTTATCAAAGACCATCGTCTTCACTGACCATTCAGCTTTAAGGTATTTGTTTAATAAGTATGATGCTAAGCCGAGATTGATTAGATGGATTTTATTGTTGTAGGAGTTCGACATTGAGATCAGAGATAAGAAGGGCGCAGAAAATTTGGCAGCAAATCACTTATCCAGACTGGAGAATCCGAGCTTGGAAGCACCTGATGAGAGCGCGATAGACGATCGATTTCTAAAGGAGCACTTGTATTCATTGAAGGTATATTCTGATTCTCCTTGGTTTTCTGATGATACTAACTACCTTGTGGCTAGGGTCTTACCAAAGGGTATGACTTATCAGCAAAAGAAGAAATTCTTTGCTGATTTGAAATACTACATTTGGGAAGACCCCTTCCTATATCGAGTGTGTGCAGACCAGGTCATTCGCCGATGTGTTTATGGCGAAAAGAGTCTCCAGATTTTGAGGCACTGTCATGAGGGACCCGCAAGAGGCCATCAAACGGCGAACCATACTACTAGGAAGGTAATTGATGCAGGCTTTTATTGGCCAACTATCTTCCAGGATGCTAGGACATTTGTTCAGGTTTGCGACGCTTGTCAACGCTCAGGTAACATCTTTGCCCATGATGAAATGCCCCAAACTAGTATGCAGGCTGTTGAGATATTTGATGTTTGGGGTATTGACTTCATGGGACCCTTCTCTTCTTCATATGGTAATAAGTATATTCTTGTGGCTGTTGAGTATTTCTCCAAGTGGCTTGAGGCAAAAGCTTTACCTACTGATGATGCTAGAATTGTTTGCAGGTTCCTTAGGAAGTTATTTGCTAGGTTTGGCACACCTAGAGCGTTAATTAGTGATAGGGAAACACATTTGTGCAACGCTCAATTGGAGAAGGCACTCAGACGCTATGATGTGACATAATAGTTCTCTACTCCCTATCACCCACAGACCAGTGGGCAAGTTGAGGTTACTAATAAGGGTTTAAAACATATTTTAGAGAGAATCATAGGTGTGAGTAGGAAGGATTGGGCTTTGAAACTGGATGATGCATTATGGGCATTTAGGACTGCATATAGGATTTCCATAGGTTTTACACCCTATCGGCTTGTATATGGGAAGTCTTGTCATTTACTTGTTGAATTAGAGCATAGGGCTCTTTGGGCCCTTAAAGCAATTTTAATGTTGATTCTGCAGGTAATGAGAGACAATGGCAGCTGAGTGAATTGAAGGAGTGGCGTCAGCAGGTGTATGAAAACTCTTAAATTTACAAGGCTAAGATAAAGAAGTGGCATGAACAGAGGCTCAGAGGTTCCAAGGAGTTTTAGATTGGAGATAAAGTATTGCTATATAATTCACGTCTTCGTTTGTTTCTAGGGAAGCTCAGGAGTCGATGGTCGGGGCCATTTGTGGTCAAGCAGGTTTTCCCATATGGCACAGTCGAGCTTCATCATCCTAAGAAGGGTGATTTCAAGGTCAATGGACATAGGCTCAAATTGTATCATGGAAACTCGTTGAAGATTGAGCAGCGGGTTGACATGGTTTTGTATTTCCAGGGATGATCCATTTTAGAGTCCAGCTATACGACTCGGGAACAAAAAGAAGCATTTTTGTTTACTTAGTTGATTTTTACTTTGTTCATTTTCGTTTTTTTAACTGTTTAAGTGTTAGTTTATTCAGTTTGATTGCAGAACGTTTTCCTTTGTTGGTTATTTTTGGGTTGATTTTGCATATTTGGGATGCTTTAGATCACGTATTTCATTTTTTGCAGGTTTTCGGAGAGTTTCAGAGCGGAAACGGAATCGATGCATAAGAAAGTGCTAGTGCACAGCCGGGTGCACGGCCTGGTGCACGGCCCGTGCAACTTGCACAACCCGTGCACCCACATAAGCACTCCATGCCCTTTCAGTCATTCTTCCATTTTTGCTCTTCTTTTGGCTTTCCGTTATCTCATTTTCTCTTTGAATCAGGATTTTTCTTTCTTTCTTTTCATTGCTATCACGATCCAAGTAAGTCTTTTACCCATATTTCTTTCATTTTTAATTGCA
The DNA here is from genome assembly GCF_019578655.1 of Ricinus communis. NCBI lineage: Eukaryota > Viridiplantae > Streptophyta > Magnoliopsida > Malpighiales > Euphorbiaceae > Ricinus > Ricinus communis. The sequence goes on along the minus strand of NC_063257.1, from coordinate 33,983,658 downwards.
TTTTTTTAATTCTGTTTTTTTTTCTGTTCTGTTTCATTGATTCTTTGTTTTTCCTTTACATTTTATTTCAGTTTTATCTAGGTACTTTAGTTGTAAATTTCATTATTATTCTTTCGCTTTTTCTTTTTACTCCATTTTTCGAATTCTGAAATTTTTAATATAGATTTTACTTAGCTTGATTCTATTTTTGATTTTATTTTTCTGCATGTTGGATTATAAGTTATATTGCTGGGTTTAATTTTGTGAATTATAGGGACTATCAATATTCTGTGTGTTGTATGCTGCTGGTTTATTGATATTTTTTTGTTGTGAATTGCTGCTGCCAATGTCATTGGGCATCCTATTTTCTATCCCTTGCAGGTTTTTGAGGCTTGGGTACCCTACCCCAAGTTTTCTGGCACCTAACCTTAACTGTTATGCTGCCGAAATGTTGGCTCAACCTGTTTGTTGCTTGATTCATTTACTTGCATTGAATGATTGTGAATGCTCGATGCTAAACTTTAATTTTTATCAGGTAAAATGGCAGATGATTAATAACGCCGACACAACCCCTCTTGCACTACAAGGAAAAGGGCAAGAACGGACAAGTCATCCTCTGAACAGCATGATCAGTAGCCACTTTCAGAGGCACCTCCAGCACCTAGAGTTGCAGAACACCCTAAAGCTCGACTGTGACTACCAGCACCACCCAGACATAGATTTCTGACCTTCATCAACACATTGCAAATAGACAGATTCAGAATAGTAAGGAACAAGACACTAGGTACAAGGAGATGTGTGGATTGGTAGGCATTGAGAGATGTCGAATTATTTGATGAGGTGTCTTCCCTTTTAAAGACAATTCCATGGCACAAATTTTTCGACATCAGAGAGCCCACAAACAAGGAGATTATTCAGGAGTTCTTCAGCACTTTCTGGCTCCAGCCGCATTTCCAGGATTATACCGCCCCAGGCACCATTATATTCTGACTGACTAACTGCACTTTTGCCATGTCAGTTGCTGAGTTCGGAGTAGCTTTGGGGATTTGGACAGCTGAGAAGACACAGTCAGATGAGTATATGATGTGCGTAAAATACACACATCTAAATGAGGTTTTTAAGATTGATTTTATGGACATTTGGATGTGAATTGGTCCCAACACTCACCCTATGCGTCTGTTTGTGTACAGTAGGTCCAAAAGAAATGAAAGAATGATAAAGGGAAGAATTGGAGCATAATTGGACATCAAAGCTGCCGAAATAAGCTAAGTATGTGCATGAGGAAGCTGAACATGGCCGTGTTGGTTTCAACACGTGTCGTGTTGGGTGCATCAAACATCAAAGAAAAAGAAGTTTTTAGGGAGCACGGCCATAGAGAGTAACACGGGCATAAACACCAGCCCGTGTTGGGAACACGGGCATCAACACAGCCGTGTTGGCAGCAACAGGGGGAATTAATTAAAAGAAAGAAGAGAGGAAAAAGAAAGAGAGCAGGGGAGAATGTCCCAGACCCTAATATTTCTCTCTCTAAGGGTTTTCTGAGCTGGAACCAAGGGAAAAGGAGACTTGGATCAAGGTTTTAATCGGATTCCCTTCAAAGATTGAAGATTGGGCGAGGTTCATTGATTGGTTTTCAAATCGAGCAAGAGGAACAAGAATTGATTCAATTCGAGCAAGAGGAATTGGGGCTGTTTACTCTCATCCAAGGGTGTAATCGGGTTTTCTCTATCTTTACTCATTGTTGTAATTGAATTCTTATGGATTTTGATAAGGAACATGATTAGCTAGATTGATTAAATCCATTATGATTTCTTTATTATGTTGGCTTGATATTATTTTGTTGGATTGTTTGGGTTAGTTTTGTATTCTTCTTGCTTTCAGTATTAATAAGATAATGCATTATTCATGAGACGTTGTGAATTATGTGTTTAGATTGCTTTGTGTGATTGAGAAGTCCATTTGGCAATTGGAATTTTGAATAGCAAGAACTGGTTAATAATCGGTTAGAGATAAGGATAATTAACTAGCTGGATTTAGAATTAACAAAGCTTAATAGTGGCGGATTAAAGCTTAATGCTAATTTAAGAATCAATCGTTAGGAAGAGATTCTAACTTTAGGCTATTAGGTTTAGGAATTCGGTTATCTCGAGAGAGAAACCGAATTCGGTTAAGAATTCATCCACGAGTAGCATAATTAGACTTACCAATCCTTTATCTTTTGTTTGATTGCCGACTAGTTTAGGTTCCATTTGGGTTTGCTTTCTTGTCTTGGTTATTTTATTTATCAATTACTCCTGCATCTCCTTTAGAATATAGCTTGTAGCTATTAGTTAGTTTAGAAATTATTCATCATTCATTTTAGGTTAATATAACAAAGAACAAAGGAGTAACTCTGGGCTTTCACTTTCTTGAGGAATACGACCTTGATACTCGCCATTAGTGCTAGACTGCATCGATAGGTACACTGCCTTAGATTGTAGCTAACACAAGTAGCACACATCAATATACAGAGGCTATTCACTACCTTAGGATAGACTATGATAGTTACTAGGAGGATATTCGAGCAGTCGGGCGACCATTTATCTCTAGTAGGACCAAGGCCTCTTGTGCTCGAGATAGTTTGAGATACCTCCATAATATCTTGGCTCACACTATCTCAGGCAGAGGAGAGAGTTGGGGATCTCTTAACCAGGTGGACGTAGCTCTTTTATGGCACATACATCATCGATCTCACCTAGATTTGGGGTTTGTGATAGCTACTTTGATAGATGATATTCACCGAGCTACGAGGAAGGCACACATTTATTTTGGGCCTTACAGGACTAGGTTGGCAAGAAATCTTGGCCTTTTGACTCCACTAGTGATTTCAGGGATGACAGTGATTGGGACTATGTTAGCCACTGGCATCTAACAGATGTATAATATGAGGATGGTGACTCGAATACAGACATTGACAAGAGTTGAGTATCATTTGACTAGTCCTATGGCGGTGAGCGGTTAGGAGGGCAGCTGCGACTGTGGGATGATGATGATCTTTGAGGGAGGATGAGGAGGACACTAAGGAGCCTCCGATGCCACCTACCAGACCGACCCTTAGTCCGACGGAGTTACTAGATCCTTCGATGTTTTTTTGGTCGACTGTAGGAGCTTCTTCTTCTACAACACCTCCTCCCATTGTAGCAGGATGGAGCGGATGGCTACTCAAATATCTCAGCATTGGGAGGCATTTCAGTAATTTTGAACAGAATTTAGAGATGTCTCCCGGGCTCAGCGACATCAGCTTCAGACTCAGGCGCATGAGTTACAGCTGCATAGGGATGACTTGGCAGCTTTTCGCTAGGAGACTAGAGAGGAGTTTACTTTACTTTTTTTCATCATTCTTTGCAGGATATTACCCACCAGCTGTCTTAGTTGTTAGCATCTCGTGTAGGAGATCAGACCTTCCATACATCTTGGGAGACGTTTGGAGATGCCTCGATGATGAACATTAGTCACCTTACAGTCAGCACAGCCCAGGTTGATCCAGTTCCAACTGTTCCTACTACAGATGTCCCATCCACATTTGCACCAGCCACATCTGCACCAGCCACATCTACACCAGCACGATCGCCCCAATTAGAGGACGTATCTAGAGGGTTACCTCTTTCTTATGCTTTTATTCCATCTGACTTAGTTGTTCATACTATATTTGATTTATGACTTTTATTTCTTTATTTTCATGATAGATGTTAGTTATTTATTTTCTTGAATATTATCTTTTGCTTATTTTGCTACTCAAGTGTGGGGTACCCTCCCTGTTTCACATTGAGGACAGTGTTTTCTTCAAGTGTGGGGTGGGTGACCTCGTTCTTTTCAGGTACCGAGCTTCATTGTGAACCTTATAATGGAGTGCATATTTTGATGTGTGGGTAGTTATTTTATTGTAGATACTTTATTTTAAGCTTTGTTTAATCTAAGTAATTAATTATTTGGTTTATGAGTAGACGTTATTTTGTTCTTCTGTTATTTTGTAAAAGGAAAGCAAGTGATGGTATTTATAGCATCAGTTCGACCGGGTGAAACTGGTGTTTCTCTTTGGTTTCTCGATTTATTTTGCTTTAGTTTAGAACTTCATTAATGTTGCTGCTTTATGATTTGATTGATGATTTAAATGAAATCTTTGAGAATCCTTTGCAATCTAGCCACACTCAAATGGTAAGATTTGAGCCAATTGCGAGCATCCATTATACTTTTGCTATTTATTTTCTTGTTGAGTGTGCGGTATGCTTGATTTTTTTTCTAGAACTTGCTCTGTGATGCTTGTCAAGACTACATGAACTTTTGATTACTATAAGATGATTTGAGCAACTAGGATTTACACTGTTTTGCCTGAAGCCTGACCCTGTATTCCTCTAGTTAACCATTTTTAAGCCTTAAGCCTTTTTCTTTCATTATTACACTTGTTACACTCATTTTACCTTTATGATCATTTTTCATTCTCTTTACCTATGTTGCTGGAAGGTGTGTAAGTATTTGCTTTTTCTTTTTCAGGATCAAATTGCATCAGTTCATTTGTTTATTTTCATTAAATTCTTAACTTTTTGAATGCTCCCTTCAATCCAAAATAGTATCATTATTTTGATTACTACAACATTCTTTCAGCTGTTACCAATTATATATATAAAGAAAGAAGAAGAAAGAGAGAAAAAGAGATTCTTTATTCTTTGCTTTTGATTTTCAGTTGAGCATCATTCCTCATGATTGAGAACTTAGTGAATATTGATTTTCCATTTGTTTGCATTTGATCCTTGGGCATTCATTATTTACTTGCATAACTTTCTAGCAACTTTAGCCTACTTTACCATATTCTTCCTACCCTTACCTAACCCTCATTACAACCTTGCTTAAGACCCTTTGATCATGGTTATTGATTGTTCGCAGTGATGGAGATCGGATTTATGAGCAAGCTTATGGTAAACAGGATCTGGTATAGTTGCGATGAGGGATTGATCCACACCTTCACACACTTGAGTGTTTTGAGCGACCCCATGCGAGGCATTGATTCTCATATTTTTGGTTTGGATTGTTTATCATTTTGTACTTGTAGTATTATTAATTTTGTTTTATTTGCTAAAGCTTCTTGACTTGAGTTACTAATGAGATTCTTTTGTGATGTTTGGGTATTGTTGAGAGCTGACTTTTTGCATGATTTTGGATGAACATTATTATGTTTACTTATGGATTGGATTATTGATTATTTGAGGATAAGCAAAAGTTTAAGTGTGGGATAATTTGATGTGTTGCATTCTATACATGTTTTTGTGCTTCATTTATTCATGTTTATGCATGTATTAGAGTCATTTTTATGCTAGATTCACCACACTAGGTATCTATTTGTGTTTTCAGGTAATTTGGACTCTCAGCATCATTTCTGGAGAAAAATTGAAGGAATTTAGTGCCTAAACAGGACTGCCAAGTGGATTTCAAGGCTCGAACACGACCCATGCTCAAGTGAGGGCAACATAGTCATTTCTCCAGGAGTACCACGCTTTTGGAGCCAGTACATGGCCTGTGCATCAAGCACGACCCGTGCACGCATTTCCTATATATATGAGTTTAGTTTTCGAGAAAAGGGTTCAGCCTTCTGATTCTGAAATTCTTATGCGCGTGCGACCCTTTGCTTTCCAGACTTCTTGACTGACCTTGGGATACCATTTTCACATATTGAAGGATGAATTTAAGGAGATTCAAGCTTGTTGTGATAGATCGAGGAGACTGATTTTGAAGCATTCAATATGATTTTGGCGCTGTCCACTTTGATTCGAGAGAAGGGTGTACATGTTCCAACTTCATTTCTATTTTTCTTTTCTTCTAGTTATGTTTTGTGTGTGTATGACTAGCTAGAGCTGACGAACCCATTAGGGTTCCTATTATTGATGGATTGTTTTTTAATTGTTTGATTATTAGATTTTCAATTTGTAATTCTTCTTGCTTTTCAGTAATAAAAGTCTGTTTCATTTTACTTGAGAAGTTGAGTTGAATGTTGCTTGGATTGTTTAATTGGTATTGAGAAATTCGTTAAACAATTGGAACTTGACTAATCAAGAACTGGTTAATAACACTTAGAGATAAGGTTAATTGGCTAGCTGGATTAATAATTAACAAATCTTAATAGACTTGAATCAAATCTTAATGCTGTTCTAAGATTAATTGTTAGGCAGAAATTTCAGCCTTTAGTTTTCAGAGTTAGGAAATCAGTGAGCCCGAGAGAGGATCCGAGTTCATTCTAGGATTCAGGCACGGGTAATCAACTTGGTAATGAAGATAATCACCTTTAGTAATTCCATCACAAATAGGTCCTCTTTGGGTTTGCTGTCTTCTTGTTTTTGCTTCATTACCTTTACAGTTTGTTTGGCATTTTACTTTTGCATTTAATCATTTCTAGTTTACAGTTTAAGTTGACCTTTCACCAATTGCTTAGGGTTAAATGACACTTAGTACAGTAGTAGCTTTAGGTTCACCCGTTCCCTAGGGAATACGACCTTGATACTCACCATTAGTGCTAGACTATATCGATAGGTTCACTGCCTTAGATTGTTGCTACACAATTAGCCTATCAGAGTTCAACCAATCTAGCATACACATATTCATGTCTAAAGCAAATAGCAATTCAATTACAATGAAAGAATATAGAAATTGAAACATATACACCCTTTTCCTAGAATTGGATGAACAGCTCAAAGCCTTGATCTACACTGTAGTTGATCTCTAGAATTGCTACTTGATTTGTTCTAAAACTCCTCCTCAATCTTCAATCCAAAATCCAGAATCACGAATCTGATGTTAAAAGGTGGAATCAGTCTCCTGGAAGCCACATTGAAATGCCTGAAACACGTCTAGCAAAATTACAAAGGAAGATGAAGAGTCAAAATTGCCGATCCAGAACTCTCTTTTCTCTTTTTGGCTTATTCTTTTTATACTATGCGCAAATAGAGTCGTGTTCTTAGACTGTGTCCCTCAACATGGGCCGTGTTAAATCTTAAAACAAGAATAGAAGATGGAAGATAAGATGATAAATTTTATTGATAGATACAAACTTTGAACAAATATACAAGCTTTGAAATAAAAGCTTTAAAATGAAAGCTTTAAACTAAAGAAATATAACTTACAAGAGGAGAAATTGAATATAAGAGGAAGGTGTTTCTTCTCACTATCACTCTCACACTATACCCTCTCTTTTCTCACTATATTTCTCTTTGTGTGACTTGAAGAATACAAGAGGTTCTTCGTATTTTTCAGCCTTGGGGATTGGAGAGGTGAAGACTATAGGAGGTTTTTGGATTTGGCTTTCTATCCTAACAAGTTGCTTCCCTATTGTGTTAAGATAGGTATTCGAGAAATTGTTCTGCTGAACAATATTCTTGACATTTTTCTCAAGATCTTCTCCTATCAATTTGTAAGGTGTAGCCTCTATTTCATTCTCTCCATAAGGAATGGTTTTTTTCCTAAGGGGAGGATGTTTAGACTGGATGGTTTGGTTTTCTCCTACCTTCCACTCTGGGGTCTTGTTTCTTACAGTAACAGGACTAATAAGTTTTTCTTTGAAAGGGTAGAAAATACTATTTTCTTTGCAATAAATCTGAAACCAATCAAAGTATTTGATTTGGACTTTGTTTTGAATGCAAAATTGATAGTATCTTTCTTGAATATTGTCTTTTTCTTGTAAAATTTTTTTAAAAAACCAAAGTTTTTTAGAATGGTTTTTCTTTGAATAGAAATCTTCATGTAAAAGCTTTTTATCAATTTAAAAATCTTTTGAAATTATGTTGATTTATGCTTCTAGATTTTGTGTTATTGCAGATGGTGATGGTAAAGAGGGGGTAAGACAATCTCTATGTCCTCATCTTCTTTCTTTGGTTCATTGTAGACGGGTCTGGGGATATTGCTTTGGTAATCAACATTCTGTAGTATATTGTTTGAGCTTGGTATATCAGATGTTGAAAATCTGGGTTGTGTTTGAGATGGAGTTGGTTCTTTGTAAGGAGCATAAATAACATAAGGTATTTTTGACACCCTTCCAATATCTATGGTCGATGTTGAAGAATCATCATCAGAAAATCTAGAAGAGGTTGATTTCTTGTTGAATGTAAGCTTTACTTTTCCATCTGAAAACTGGGTTATATTTTTGAGATTTGTATTTGGCTCTGTTTGCTTTGGTGATTCAGGTTGGGTTGCACCTTCAAGGATCCATTCTTCTGGAAGAGTGATATCTTTCCATTGAATGGTTTTTAGAATATTTGCATTGGATTTGGAGATATCTGTTTGTAGGAATAAGGTTTCTCCTTTTGGTGAATGGAGTTTGTGTTTTGAACTAAAAGCAGAAATCATGGCTTTGTAATGTATTATGAAAATCAATGCTATCGGAATAGATCTTTCAAGCATTTTGTAATTATGTGTCTTTATTTGAAGAACAATGCTCTTTAAAATATTTTTATCATTTAATGAAATTGTGATGTTTGGAAAACAATTGAAAGAAATTGGTCATTTATTGAGGCTTGACTCAACAGTACCTAATAAAGAATCATAAAAATTTATAAACCTAGCACTCTAAGGACTGCTAAGATGGAAGTATCTAAACCTTCTCTGGTAAGGAGCTTTATTCCTACCTGGACAAGGCCTATATGGATATACTTGTAGTCTTTTTCCTTATGCTTCTAGAGGGTCTTTGGATTTAAAAGATAAATTTCTTCAAAAGGCTTTGAAATCTGAATATCTCTTTCTTCAGTTTTGATAGTAAAATCAGTTTTGAAGAGAGGAAACTTTGAAAACTCATAAATTTGTTTCTTTTGGACTTTGGGTATTTTCCAATCATCAATATGCTTTGTAAAATCTTCAATAGTGATTTCCTCACTATTTACTAAACCTTTGTACCTTGAGGACTTAGAAGCAGAGGAGTTTGAGAAAGAAGAAGATCTACAGAAAAATGGTTCTAAATTCATTTTAAAATAAACCAAGATAACTTTCTAAACAAACATGAACCGAGCCACCAGTTTTACTGCCCTTACACCTGAAAGGACTTACTACTGTGCATAAATGAACAATGCTTGTTTATCAGTGAGATGATGCAGATTAAAATGAGTTTAAAATCTTTTTTATACAAATGATGTTTCTTTCCTGGAACCCAGAAGGCTCTGATACCAACAAGTGACAACAAGACCAACAAGTTTCTGGTGTGCAGGATCCTTAGACGAGGCAAGCACAGAGCATACGCTTATTAAATCTTAAAACAAGAATGGAAGATGGAAGATAAGATGATAAATTTTATTGATAGATACAAAATTTGAACAAATATACAAGCTTTGAAATAAAAGCTTTAAAATGAAAGCTTTAAACTAAAGAAATATAACTTATAAGAGGAGAAATTGAATATAAGAGGAAGGTGTTTCTTCTCACTATCACTCTCACACTATACTCTCTCTTTTCTCACTATATTTCTCTTTTTGTGACTTGAAGAATACAAGAGGTTCTTCAGAGAGAAGTTGGAAAAGAACTTGATGAGTGTAAATCCATTCTTCAATCTGTAGGGTGGAGGATTCATTGTATGGTGCATGTGGAATATGCGGGGTCTTTATGGTCTTTGTGTTTTTTGAAGTGTTTGAACTTTGCAGAACCAGTTACCTGAAGGACAGACTGGTAGTAGGAATGAGGCTTTGAAATATTCCAGGGCTTGAAATACCATCCTGGAGGGAAAATCTTTGAAATCAGTTTTGAGGGGCTTTCTGTACAAAATCCTTCCTCAATAGTCAAAATGCTTTGAAAATTTTGCTTTTCTATATACTCGTTGGATTTGAAAAGTTTTGTTTGTGACAAAACTATTTCTGGAGAGTTGGGCTTTGAAATACTTTTAGAGCTCTAAGATAGGTTTTGAGGAAAAATTTCTATCTCAGGGTTTGAAAAAGGGATAGAAAGTATACCTTTACCCTTGTTGGAAGAGGAGGATGACTTTGGAGAGGCTTCGGGTTGAAGTTGTATCAATTGCTTTGAATATTCTTCGAACCTTTTTAGGAATTCTGGATCTTGCTAAGCAAACCACTCCTGAATTTGTAATTGTTGTTAGGTCGGATCTTCCTTGCTTTTATCAATTTCTTCCTGGATGATTTCCGTCCAGGTTTTGATGGGCTTTGAAGAAGAAGGCAAAATTTCAAAACTGGACAATACATTCTTTGTTGTTTTGGACTTGCTTAAGAATCCCACCATATCCTAGATTTGATGCATCAGTTTCAACAATTTTGAATGCAGATGGATCAGCTAGGTGTAAACATGGTATTTCAGAAACTTGTTTTTTTTTTTATGCTTTGGACAATCTTTGTATGCTCATCGGTCCATGCAGGGGGGTTTTTCTTTAACCTATCATGTAGGGGCTTTGCTAGACAGTTCAAATTTAGATAAAAATGCATCACATAATTTAAACTACCAAGGAATCTTTGTAATTGTGTTTTTTCCAAAATTTTGTCTGGAAACTTTAAAGTAAAGGCTAAAGACCTTTCAATTGGGGTGATAGTTCCCTAGGAGATATAGTGACCAAGAAACCTAATTTTTGTTTGGAATAAAGATATCTTGGATTTTGAAACCACTAAACCATTTTTCTTGACAATATAGAAAAATGTTTCCAGGTGTTTGAAATGTTGCTTTAGAGAATTTGAAAATATCAATACATCATCAATATAGACAATGCAAAACTTTGAATAAGGATTGAAAATATCATTCATGATTTTTTAAAATTCAGAAGGAGCATTTTTTAATCCGAAGGGCATTACATTCCATTCGTACTGGCCAAATGGAACTGTAAAAGCAGTTTTGTACCTGTCTTTTGGATGAATCTGGATTTGCCAAAATCCTAATTTCATATCAAACTTTGAAAAAATAAAAGCAGAATGAAGCTTTTGAAGAAGATCCTTTTTGTTTGGAATTGGGTATCTAATCCATTTTAGGGCTTTATTCAAAGGTTTGTAATTAATCACCAACCTAGGTGTTCCTCTTTCTATCTTACTATTTTTGTTGACATAGAAAGCTGCACAAGACCAGGGGGATCTGGATTTGGTAATCAAACCTTTTTGCTCTAAATCTTTTATTTCTATTCTACAATGGCTTTATAGGGTTTCATTCATTTGGATGGGTCTTGCTTTGGTAGGGATTTGTTTATCAGAAAAATATTTTCATATGGTAAATCTACCATATGTTGTTTTCATCTCCAAAAAGCATTAGGAAGATCAGAACAAACTTTATTTTCAATCTTCTTTTGTCACTTGTTGACTTGTTGTCACTTGTTGGTATCAGAGCCTTCTGGATTCTGGGAAAGAAACATCATTTGCATAAAAAAGATTTTAAACTCATTTTAATTTGCATCATTTCACTGATAAACAAGCATTGTTCATTTATGCACAGTAGTAAGTCCCGTCAAGTGTAAGGGCAGTAAAACTGGTGGCTTAGTTCATGTTTGTTTAGAAAGTTATCTTGGTTTATTTTAAAATGAATTTAGAACCATTTTTCTGTAGATGTTCTTCTTTCTCAAACTCCTCTGCTTCTGAGTCCTCAAGGTACAAAGGTTTAGTAAATAATGAGGAAATCACTATTGAAGATTTTACAAAGCATATTGATGATTGGGAAATACCCAAAGTCCAAAAGAAACAAATTTATGAGTTTTCAAAGTTGCCTCTCTTCAAAACTGATTTTACTATCAAAACTGAAGAAAGAGATATTCAGATTTCAAAGCCTTTTGAAGAAATTTATCTTTTAAATCCAAAGACCTTCCAGAAGCATAAGGAAAAAGACTACAAGTATATCCATATAGGCCTTGTCCAGGTAGGAATAAAGCCCCTTACCAGAGAAGGTTTAGATACTTCCATCTTAGCAGTCCTTAGAGATGCTAGGTTTATAAATTTTTATGATTCTTTATTAGGTACTGTTGAGTCAAGCCTCAATAAATGACCAATTTCTTTCAATTGTTTTCCAAATATCACAATTTCATTAAATGATAAAAATATTTTAAAGAGCATTGTTCTTCAAATAAAGACATATAATTACAAAATGCTTGAAGGATCTATTCCGATAGCATTGATTTTCAAAATACATTACAAAGCTATGATTTCTGCTTTTGGTTCAAAACACAAGCTCCATTCACCAAAAGGAGAAACCTTATTCCTACAAACAGATCTCTCCAAATCCAATGCAACTATTCCAAAAACCATTCAATGGAAAGATATCACTCTTCCAGAAGAATGGATCCTTGAAGGTGCAACCCAACCTGAATCACCAAAGCAAACAGAGCCAAATACAAATCTCAAAAATATAATCCTGTTTCCAGATGGAAAAGTAAAGCTTACATTCAACAAGAAATCAACCTCTTCTAGATTTTCTGATGATGATTCTTCAATATCGACCATAGATATTGGAAGGGTGTCAAAAATACCTTATGTTATTTATGCTCCTTACAAAGAACCAACTCCATCTCAAACACAACCCAGATTTTCAACATCTGATATACCAAGCTCAAACAATATACTACAGAATGTTGATTACCAAAGCAATATCCCCAGACCCGTCTACAATGAACCAAAGAAAGAAGATGAGGACATAGAGATCGTCTTTACCCCCTCTTCACCATCACCATCTGCAATAATAAAAAATCTAGAAGCAGAAATCAACATGATTTCAAAAGATTTTCAAATTGATAAAAAGCTTTTACATGAAGATTTCTATTTAAAGAAAAACCATTCTAAAAAACTTTGGTTTTTTAAGAATTTTTTACAAGAAAAAAACAGTATTCAAGAAAGATACTATCAATTTTGCATTCAAAACAAAGTCCAAATCAAATTTTTTGATTGGTTTCAGATTTATTGCAAAGAAAATAGTATTTTCTACCCTTTCAAAAAAAAACTTATTAGTCCTGTTACTGTAAGAAACAAGACCCCAGAGTGGAAGGTAGGAGAAAACCAAACCATCCAGTCTGAACATCCTCCCCTTAGGAAAATAACCATTCCTTATGGAGAGAATGAAATAGAGGCTACACCTTACAAATTGATAGGAGAAGATCTTGAGAAAAATGTCAAAAATATTGTTCAGCAGAACAATTTCTCGAATACCTATCTTAACACAATAGGGAAGCAACTTGTTAGGATAGAAAGCCAAATCCAAAAACCTCCTATAGTCTTCACCTCTCCAATCCCCAATACGGAATATCCAAAAGAAACAAGCCAATCAGAAAAGCTCAAAAATCCAGTCTTCAAACCCTACCAAATCTCAAAGCCTAGCCAAGATCAATTTCAAAAGCAAACTGAGTTTGCTAGAGCAATCAGAGAACAGCTTAGCAAATTAACAACTTCTGAGTCTTTCAAAAACCTAGTACCAGATACTCCTCAAAGTAGTAGGAATATCAGTACTATAGATCAAGCCCAATGCGATGAATCCGATGATTCAGAGCTTGAAAGTGTCACTGACAAACCCTCCAACATCAACAGATTGGGATGGCAAGCCCCTAGATTGACCTGGCATACTCCTAGGAATACTGCTCCAGATCTAGGAATAGAAAATAGGAACAATATCCTAACCCAATCTAGATTCAATGCCTCCTCCGTTTATGAATGGAATATAGATGGAATGTCAGAATACAACATTCTCGGTCTCTTACAACAGATGACCATGGCAGCCAATGCTTACAAAACCCAAAGTGGTACCTCTGATAGAGCCATTACTGAGCTTTTTATAGCTGGATTTTCTGGCCAGCTTAAAGGATGGTGGGATTATCATCTCACACAAGTACAACAACTCCAAATCCTAGGTGCTATCCTAACCATAATAGAAGGGACTCCCATTTTAGATGAACTAGGAAATCCAATTGAGGATGCTGTGTCAACCTTAATCCTAACGATTTCCCTCCACTTCATAGGAGACCCTTCTCTTCTAAAAGATAAGAATGCTGAGCTCCTTAGCAATCTAACCTGTAAAAAGCTTAGTAATTTCCAAGCCTACAAAGACACCTTCCTAACCAGAGTCATGCTTAGAGAAGATTCAAACCAACCTTTCTGGAAAGAGAAATTCTTAGCTGGTTTACCTAAGATGCTTGGTGAAAGAGTTAGGAATACCACAAGAGAAGCCTATAATGGCCAGATCTCTTATGATTTTCTACACTTATGGTGAATTAGTAAGCCTTACCCAGAAAGAAGGATTGAAGATTTGCCATGACCTTAAACTTCAAAGACAACTCAAATGGGAAATGAAGAAGACTAGGCAAGAACTAGGTAGTTTTTGTAACCAGTTTGAGTATAATCCCATAGAGCCTTCCCCTACCTGCAAAGGAAAATGCAAAGAAGATTTTCCCAAATCTTTTAAGAAAAAACGATTTTTCAAAAATAGAAGAACTCCCAAGAATAAGGAGAATTTCTATAAAAAACCATCCTCTTCAAAATTTCCAAAATAAAATTCCAAAAAAGATTTTCGCAAAATTACTTGCTATAAGTGTGGCAAAAAAGGCCATACTTCAAAATACTGTAAGTTTTCTAAAAAACTCCATGAGCTCCAAATAGAAGATGAGACTTGAGCAGAATTTCAGCTCTTCTTGTTGATTCCTCTGAATCAGAATTTTCGAATAGTGAGGAAGAGTTTCAAATTGATGAAATCAAAACCTCATCCGATTATTCTGAATCAGATTCTGAAGATATTTCAAAGAATATTAATATGCTCACTAGGCAACAAGAAGCTCTTCTTGAAGCCGTCAAGCATATTAATGACCCCTAAATCCAAAAATAAGTTTTGAAAGAAATCCTAAAAACTGAAACCCTTGTCCCCTTTTCTAGTAAGAACACTTATGATCTTACTATGATTTTGAATAAAGGGAAAAAGCTAAAAATCCCTCTTCCTACCATCCAAGAACTCCAGAAAGAAATCAAAGCCATCAAAACAGAGCTCAAAGATTTGAAAGAAAAACAACAAAATGATTATATTTTGCTCCAAAGCCTGATTCTCAAACAGAATAGTGATTCTGATTCTGAAGAAGAAAATGATTTTCAAAATCTTGAGGTTTCTGAAAATGTTCCAGAAAACTTTATTAACGTTTTAAAAGAAATTACTTCAAGAAAATATTTGATTCAAATAAAACTCATTTTCCCTGGTGATTTCCAAATAGAAACCATTGCTTTATTTGATACAGGAGCAGACCTCAACTGTATTAATTATGAGCTGGTTCCTAAAAGGTATCATCAAGAAACTAAAGAGAGGCTTACTTCAGCCAATAGTTCAAAGATTAGGATTGCGGAAAAACTGAAGCTGCAATTCTAAATAATAATATTGCTTTAAAAAATATTTTTATTCTTACAAAAGATCTTCAGCAAACAGTTATTTTGGGTACTCCTTTTATCAATTTAATTACTCCTTTCAAAGTAACTACTGCTGGTATTATTTTTAAAGCTAAAGATTTAAAGATTGTTTTTCCTTTTATAGAAAAACCCAAAAAGAGAAATCTCAATCTTATTAAAGCCCACTCAATTTACAATTTTGAGATAAATGCTTTGATCAAAGGAAAACAAACCCAGCTTTTCCACTTAAAACAACATATGGGTTTGAAAAGGATCCAAAGTCAAATGCAAAATGATTTTGTCCAAAGAAAAATCTCTGATTTGCAAAAGAAGATTGAAAATGAAGTTTGTTCTGATCTTCCTAATGCTTTTTAGAGACGAAAACAACATATGGTAGATTTACCATATGAAAAAGATTTTTCTAATAAACAAATCCCTACCAAAGCAAGACCCATCCAAATGAATGAAACCCTAAAAAGCCATTGTAGAATAGAAATAAAAGATTTAGAGCAAAAAGGTTTGATTACCAAATCCAGATCCCCCTGGTCTTGTGTAGCTTTCTATGTCAATAAAAATAGTGAGATAGAAAGAGGAACACCTAGGTTGGTGAATAATTACAAACCTTTAAATAAAGACCTAAAATGGATTAGATACCCAATTCCAAACAAAAAGGATCTTCTTCAAAAGCTTCATTATGCTTTTATTTTTTCAAAGTTTGATATGAAATCAGGATTTTGGCAAATCCAGATTCATCCAAAAGACAGGTACAAAACTACTTTTACAGTTCCATTCGGCAAGTACGAATGGAATGTAATGCCCTTCGGATTAAAAAATGCTCCTTCTGAATTTCAAAAAATCATGAATGACATTTTCAATCCTTATTCAAAGTTTTGCATTGTCTACATTGATGATGTATTGATATTTTCAAATTCTCTAGAGCAACATTTCAAACACCTGGAGACATTTTTCTATGTTGTCAAGAAAAATGGTTTAGTGGTTTTAAAATCCAAGATATCTTTATTCCAAACAAAAATTAGGTTTCTTGGTCACTATATCTCCCGGGGAACTATCACCCCAATTGAAAGGTCTCTAGCCTTTACTTCAAAGTTTCCAGAAAAATTTTGGAAAAAACACAATTACAAAGATTCCTTGGTGGTTTAAATTATGTGATGGATTTTTATCCAAATTTGAACTGTCTAGCAAAGCCCCTACATGATAGGTTAAAGAAAAACCCCCCTGCATGGACCGATGAGCATACAAAGATTGTCCAAAGCATAAAAAAATAAGTTTCTAAAATACCATGTTTACACCTAGCTGATCCATCTGCATTCAAAATTGTTGAAACTGATGCATCAAATCTAGGATATGGTGGAATTCTTAAGCAAGTCCAAAACAACAAAGAATGTATTGTCCAGTTTACTTTTGCACACTGGAATGATACACAAAAAAACTATTCAACTATCATAAAAGAAATTCTTTCGATAGTTTTGTGCATTTCAAAATTTCAAAGCGATCTTTTAAACCAAAAATTTCTTTTAAGGATTGATTATAAATCTGCTAAAGAAGTTTTACAAAAAGATGTTCAAAACATAGCTTCAAAATAGATTTTTGCCAGATGGCAAGCCATTCTTTCTGTTTTTGATTTTGAAATCGAATACATAAGAGGAGATTCAAATTCAATTCCAGACTTTCTAACCAGAGAGTTCCTTCAAAAACAGGAGTGAAAATGCCAAGAAAATCAAAATCAAAAGAAGAAAAGTCGACAGCAAGTTCAAAGCCTGTCCAAAGTCTAAAGAAGGAAATTTTGCCTTCTTCTTTAAAGACCATCAGAACCTGGACGGAAATCATCCAGGAAGAAATTGATAAAAGCAAGGAAGATCCGACCCGACAACAATTACAAATTCAGGAGTGGTTTGCTCAGCAAGATCCAGAATTCCTAAAAAGAGTCGAAGAATATTCAAAGCAATTGATACAACTTCAACCCGAAGCCTCTCCAAAGTCATCCTCCTCTTCCAACAAGGGTAAAGGTATACTTTCTATCCCTTTTTCAAAACTTGAGATAGAAATTTTTCCTCAAAACCTATCTCAGAGCTTTAAAAGTATTTCAAAGCCCAACTCTCAAGAAATAGTTTTGTCATAAACAAAACTTTTCAAATCCAATGAGTATATAGAAAAGCAAAATTTTCAAAGCATTTTGACTATTGAGGAAGGATTCTGTACAGAAAGTCCCTCAAAACTGATTTCAAAGATTTTCCCTCCAAGATGGTATTTCAAGCCCTAGAATATTTCAAAGCCTCAATCCTACTACCAGTCTATCCTTGAGGTAACTGGTTCTGCAAAGTTCAAACACTTCAAAAAATATAAAGACCATAAAGACCCCGCATATTCCACATGCACCATACAAAGAATCCTCCACCCTCCAGATTGGTGAATGGATTTACACTCATCAAGATCTTTTCCATCTTCCCTCCAAAGAACCTACCCATCAAGCCTAAATACTTCTTTCAACTATTGGGATTACCAACAAGCTTGGTTTAATACCTTTCTTCTTCGAAACGAAGGACAAAGCCATTCCTGGCTTTTCTACTTTGATACAAGCTCAATCCAAACTTCAAATATCCCCTATTGGTTTAAACAATGATGGAATTTTTATGGCAATGTACTTAAGACCATAATTCCCGAAGTTCTACCTCTGTTTAACCTTTTCAAAGCCCACTATATACCAAACAAAATAGAAAGACGTTTTCCCCCGTTACTTCTATTTTGTTCAAACTTTTTCTCTCCTGGGTATGTGTATGGTATTTCCATTTCAATCAAGCAGCAGATGGAGAAATCATCCTTGCCCGAAGGTTCAAAGTCAAATGGTGGGATAAATTTAACCACCAAGAAAAATTATCACTAAAGTTAGTACAAAATTTCATTTCAAAAAATAGCTTCTTGCCACCTCCGAAAGAACAGACCACTTTCTTGGCACAGAAGTCCTTCATTATTCTAAAGCTAGCAGCGGCTCAGACAGAAGAAGACTTCTTACAGTTGATAAAAAAATTGTCGGAAACCGCCTCTTCCAAAGGAAAATCAAAAGCTTCATCTTCCTATTCCAGCACCAGCTCAGCAGCAATATACCTAGATGGTGACTCGAACGAAGATGACTGTTTTGGGATTTTCAAGCCCATCAAATGACACCTATGTAAAGCCCTTGGGTTGAAAACCAGAAATGGCAGCCCAAAATATATATGTAATGGGCCAAATGCCCAATTTTAAAAAAAAAGAGTCATTTAAAAAGAAAAAGAAAGAAGATAAAAGACTCTTTAAAAAAGTAAAAGATTCTTCTTCAAAGCATGGCAGACAACTTCTGCAAAAGGAGTGAAGCATCTTACTCCATTATCACAAGACTACAAAAAGAAGTGGAGCCCCTTATTCCACTAAGAAGAGCATCCAAAGCTTCAAGAAGAGCATCCAAAGCTTCAAGACCTCTATAAATAGAGGAGTTTCCCAAATAAGAGGGCAGACTGAAAAATACGAAGAACCTCTTGTATGCTTCAAGTCACAAAAGAGAAATATAGCGAGAAAAGAGAGAGTATAGTGTGAGAGTGATAGTGAGAAGAAACACCTTCCTCTTATATTCAATTTCTCCTATTGTAAGTTATATTTCTTTAGTTTAAAGCTTTCATTTTAAAGCTTTTATTTCAAAGCTTGTATATTTGTTCAAAGTTTATATCTATCAATAAAATTTATCATCTTATCTTCCATCTTCCATTCTTGTTTTAAGATTTAACAAGCATATGCTCTGTGCTTGCCTCGTTTGAGGATCCTGCACACCAGAAACTTGTTGGTCTTGTTGTCACTTGTTGGTATATGTATAGATATGTATATGTATAGATATGTATACATATATATATATATATGTATGTGTCATTTTAACAAATAATATTAAATGGCTTAGTAGTAGAATAACTTCTTAATTTATAAAAGTTCTAAGGTTCAATAGTTATAGGGAACAAAATGATAAAAAATATTATTAATGGGTGTAATAGGGTAGAGTATCCGCGGGTACCCTACAAGATACCCATTTAGATAAGTAGGTAGTGGCTACCTTGTATCCTTATCCGCCTACATAATTGGGTTTGGGTAACGGATATCCACATGTTCGAACCCGAACTCGACACGGTTAATAAAATTAAATCCCAAATCAGTCTCAAACTCGTTTACTACCACCCAAATTTTTGCCGATAAGGTTTGATCAAGTCAGGTACCCATAAATATCTGCCGAACTACCATCCCTAGTGGTATCAGACCTCCATTGATTAATATAGTCATAATGGTTGTATAATTGTTAATTGATCATAAGCATGCAAATCTGTAATTTCTAGGTTCTTTTAGAGCTTTCATTGGTTGTCATAGCTATACATCAAATTTTTGGGTGATTCTTATTTCATATGAATCTTAAGGGATAGAGCTTATAATTATTGTATTGGTAACAGTTACAGCCACTATTCTTGAAAATTAGATGTTCAGAATTTATTTAAAACAATTTGGAATTAGATTCTTGATGATCAAAGTAAAACTATGCACATACTACCAATCTTAAGGGTTTGACATGTGCATGTGTGTATGGGTCTTGATTTGATTTGATTTTGGACAGTAATGAATATGATTTAGAAGATGAATAATGAACCTTTAGGTTTCTGGAAATTTAACGTTTGATTTTCATGAACACCATATATGCACACAACATACAAATCAAGTGTTGATTTGATGAGTTAGATGCATAGTATGGGTTGCTTGTTAGAATTCGACACATGTGTGGTTCTTGATCTAATGGAAAATCTTTTGAAAAGAACATCAGATTTAAGATCATGAATTTTTGAAGGTTGATTTGAATCTTGATCATATTTTTTGCATGTTTCTTGATGATAGCCCTGTGAATCTTAATTATCTTGAATTGTTTGATAGAAAATTTGATTTTCTTGATGATGGATCTTGATGAATCTTAATGATAGATCTTGCTGAATTCAATTAATTCCATAATTAATGTGATTAATTAGCCTTATTAGATATTTAAATCTTATCAAGTAAGGAGTGTCCTTGTTTTTAGGGAATTCTAGATGATGTATCCTAGTTGGCATGTGACTCATTGTCTTAAGACTATCCTAGTTGTCTTAGGATTATAATTACTTATTCTAATATAATTAGGAGACTAATTAAAAGGTTATTTTAATTAATACAAGTACTATAAATCCTCTAGGACAAGGATTTATAATTTCAGAATCCTAGTTGGGTAAGAGTTTTACTTTTGTCCTAAAATTTAGACATGGCAAAAAATTTAAGGACTTAAAGGGGAATTTTATTTTTTAAATTTGATTTAATTAAATAAAGTTTCTCATTTTTTTTGTTAACTTAGGACTCATGTCTTAGTGTCCTAGTATGACTAGGTTGTTTGTCTTAATTAAGACATAAGTTTGACTTTATAACTTAATATTTGACTTTGTGTCCTAATTGGACATAAAATTAAAATTAAGGATATTTGAAAGAGAATTAGTTATTAATTAACATGATTTAATTAATTTTAATTCTCAATAACTTTCTTCAACTAAGATTAAATCTTGGTTTCTTAGTATGACTAAGATTAGTAAAATTTGTTTGGTCAAAGGTTGACTTTATGTCCTTTTTTTTGTTTTGGCCGAAAATTACACTCTAAAATATTAATTTTTTTTTTATTTTTGAATATGATTTAATTATTTTAAATTTTCATACTTAATTTAGTCCTAATTGCATTTAATGCTCAAATAACTTGATTTATGCTATCTTGATTCTTTTATATGCTTTATATAATATGATATATTTGGCATATGATGGATGGTTATAGACTATAAACACCAATGTGATTGTGTTGAATGGTAGAATGTTTTGCTTTTGTATTTTTGAAATAAGGACTGCGTTCCTTGCCTTTTTCTAAATTTCTCTAGGTTGTAAAATTCTCTTCTCATCTAACTCTCCTTGAATGCAACTCAAGGTTTCTTTAAATTTTATATAGATGTTATATATAGTATTAGATGAGTTAGATATAATTTTATTTTATAATCCGGATGGAGATATGGCACCAAATGGAGATGAAGGGAATATTGCTTCAAGACTTGAAGGTCATAAAGACAATACCTAGGCTTTGACCATTTAGTTATCTTCGATGGCTCGAGATAACTAGTTTAGAAAGTACATAATCATCCATAGTATGTTGGCATGCTTAGCTTATATTATGTATGTGATATATAAAATATGCATGATGATGCCAAAGTATAAAACCCTTCCATTTGATATTTGTATGTTCATGTCAAAGCATGAGACCTTAATCACTGCTTAATAACAAATATCTCATTCAATATTAAATCATATGTTAAGGACATGTTTAAGTTGCCTTTCATAATTAAATTAGGAACGAAAGCCTTATTCATAGGTCCAATATTTGCCATTCAATTGGGCCTTAGCCAAACTTTCTTAGATTTGAGCACATTAGTCTTTTAGTTATTAGAAATAAGCTCGTAATTGTGTTTTAGTTACTTTTCTTTTTCCTTTTTCTTTAAGGACTAGTAGTTTAGTCTTAATACGATAATAAATCCATAAAATATTCCAATTAATCTTTCAACTTTAATAAGGATTAAAACTCTTGAGATTTGCTCTATAAATAGAATCCTCACCACCCCCTTTAGATTTTGTATTCTTTCTACTTTTGCCATAGCCAAGAGTTCTAAGGAAACTCATTTATGATGTTCCTTCTTTACTATCCTCATCACCACGTAGAACTAGGCACAGGTCAAAACCACCATCCCCACATCCTAAAATATCACCCACACCACATTCAATTAAGTATGGGAAGCGAGATTTTTCCAAACCCTACTCATCACCTCCTAGAAATTGGATGCCATGCTATAAGAAGAGAAATTTATGCGATCCAAGGCTAGAAGAGTTTACTGCCATGTTAGCTTATTGAAGGGCATACCCTAAGCTCAATGAGTATACCTTCTCTTTGGAAGAAATAGTGGAGAATGAATGCTAGGAAAGAGCTTATCAAGAGAAATATCCTTATAAAGACAATACTTAGGATGACGCTACCAAATAATAATATATAGAGTGATCCTAGTGAACCTAGTGATTGGGAATGAAGAGAAGCCATTCCTCCTACTCCAAGTCCTCGAGGACACCTTAAGAACCATGATCATGTCATCTCAACACCAAAAAGAGGATGAGAATGTCCAAGGAAGGTTGAGCAACCTTCTATAGTTAAGAGAGGGAGAGGATATCCAAGGAAGTCATTGTAAAGTGAAAAAAATATTAGAATTGGAATAATGTTTAGATTAGTGATTTTAGTTAACTAGTTTTCTATTAGTTATTTTATTTTCTTTTGTTTAGGGTTTCATTCGAATCCTTAGATTTTTATTCATTTATTTTCTTTATCAATGAAGCTTAGTTCTTTTCAGTTCAATGTTAATTATTATTCTTTTCATTTATTTTGGTTTTTATTTTATTTTTACTAAAATAAGGAATGAGATGATTGATTTGATGCTTAAGTTAAGGAAAACTTGAGAAACAAAATTCATAACTACGTCAAACGAGATTCGACACGGCTATGTCACTAAGCCATCTGGACTTATGAAATCTACCGAAGAAAATTGGACCTATATAGGGAGGTCACACGCCCATGTCTCCCCTATGTAACATGTGAATAAAGACTGCTTTGACATGGGGACCTCACACGCCCATCTCACGCAGCTGTGACACATACTACGAACAACCAAAGCTAATCCATTTCACATGGGGAGGTTGCACGGCCATGTCCCTCCCGTGTGACTTTAAAAATTCAAAATGCTAAATGGGTAAAAAATGCCACAAGAGGAGCACATGGTTGTGTCTGTTCCCATATCACGTTATAAAATAGTTTTATAAATAGCATTTTCTTCACTTTTTCCTTACAAAACCCTAGCTTCTGTTTCTTTTCTCTCAAATTTTCTCTAAACATCCTTCTTTTCTTCTTCTTTTCATGCCCTCCAAACATGATTTTGATCTCAAAACCCACCATAAACACTCATATTTCTCACTTTTCTTCATCTTTTTGGTCATTATTCTTTTTTTGTCATGGGTCCTAAGAAAAGTGCATCTAAGAAGAGAACCTCCTCTCAAGTTCCCTCTAAACGACCAAGGAATGGAAGTTCTTCCTCTCAAGCACTACCTTCGACTGCCCTCTTGGTTTCCTTCAATTGGAACCATCCTTTGGTCCAATTTAGTGACAACATATCAAGGGCTCGCTTCGAAAACATAGCAAACAAGAAGTTCTCACCTACGCATCACTTTGATTGGGACTTCATGCGCTCCATTAGCTTCAAAGAGCAATTAAGGGGGTAGGTCAATCGACCAGCATGGAAGAAAATTTTTAAAATTTTGGAACCCGCCTATAAAGAGATCACACTTGGATTATATGGGAAAGACGATCAAATTTTTGATTGGGGAGGAAGTATTATGACATTTCCACTAATGAGTTTGCTATTGCGATATGCATCTACACAAAGGAAGAGGTAGCATCTGATGACTATTCTAATGCACCTATTAAATTCTTTGGTGATCGTACTTTTTAGGGTGTTTAGGTGAAATTAGCACCTAATGCGCCTAGGTATATTACCTCTAAGTCTAAGGCATATGCTTTTGAGTCTTTCACTTTGCGATTTTTGCACTTATTATTGACTACAACTATAATGGGTAGAGATAAGAATGGTGAGCATTGTGCCTAATAAGATTTGTTTTATTTGATGTGTCTTTAAGAAGGGATTTTGTGCAATTTTGTATTATGTTTATTAGTGCATTCGGTTGAACAAGTAAAGAAGTTGGATACAGAATGTTTATGCGGGGGCATATACATCACAAGGCTAATGAAGAATCTAGGTATTTTCGATGGGCTGTCCGCAATGACCTTAGACAGTTTTCCTAAGTTGATGGGCCTAAAAACTTTGCATCGGATGGATAAGGATGAGTAGATTTTTCATGTCGTACCCCCTTCCGCTAGATGATTTCTAATTTGATTTACCAACTGAACCACCGGCCTTCACCACGAGTACTTCAGGTGCATCGGCTAACCCCTCAACCGATCAACCTTCCTCTTCATCTGTTCATCCTCCACCTAGTGGAGGTGAACTATACACAGACTTGATGGCCTACAATTATGTTTGGACGGATGAAAATAAGAAGCCTACGAAGTTTGAGCAGCAAATTTGTAGGCTTGAAATACAAATGCATGTGCTTCAATGTCAAGATAACAAGTTGCTTCTTAATCAGACTTAAATGATGGGTATGCTCTAGAACCAATAAGAAATGATGAATAGTTAACAAACGACTATAGATTGGCTCTAAGACTCGATGATACACCATTAGCAGTCACAAGAGTATACCCTACCGAGGCCTTTATTGAGCTTTTATCAAGCGCATCAATTGCAATTGGATGATGGATCCGGGGTACATGATGTTCGTCCCAAGGATAGCGATGAGGAGGAGGACACCGATAAGGATGATGATGGAATGGAGGGTTGAGTGTTCATTTCATTTTTATGATCTATTGAACAATCTGGTTTGATTTGCTTTATTTTAGTTCTAATTTGTTTTTTAAATTTTATTTGATTTATGAATTCCTTATTCTTAAGAACATTATTTGGTTTTGTTTAATTTTATTTTGGATATTTTCTATTTTAGTTTGTTGTTGTGATTGGATGGCTATAGTTTGCTTTTAGCTTTGTCACATTTTTGCTTTGTGATAGTTACACAGATGCCTCATGGACTGAATTTGGAATTTGAATTATGCAAATCATTTCAATTCAGGGAATTCCTTTCTTTCTTTTTGTTTTCTATGTTAAATGCAAACACATTGAGGACAATGTAACCAATAAGTGTGGGCGAAGGGTTTCTAATATTTATTATCTATTTTTATCTTTTGGCATTTGATTTTCTTTATAAGCCTATTGAATTTTTCAATATGCTATGACTTATTCTCTCTCGAATACATAAGTTAAAAATAATATGGGTAACCATTCATTGAATTACAATTTAGTTAATTTGACATTAATTTGAGAATTGAACTTAACTTTCTTGCTAGGGTATTTAATTGGTAGTTGTCGCATGATTATTTTACATTTTGAAACTTTACTTATGTTTATGAGCTTTTCTCAAGCTTCTCTTAATTTT
Source organism: Ricinus communis (assembly GCF_019578655.1). NCBI lineage: Eukaryota > Viridiplantae > Streptophyta > Magnoliopsida > Malpighiales > Euphorbiaceae > Ricinus > Ricinus communis. The sequence goes on along the minus strand of NC_063257.1, from coordinate 33,958,132 downwards.
ATTGAGTAGACACATTTATTACCCCTTTGTACTTTCTCATTTTTTTTATTGTCTAAAAAGTATATAAGAAAATCAACCAAGCACTCCATTCCTATATTCTAAAAAAGGGTCCAACAAAAAAAGAAGTTATAAATCAAAAAGAAACCAGAGAATATGAATAGTACTTTGGATTTGTGACTCTAGTTGAGTAATCGGGGATCGGCATTACTAATGTTTACACTCACGTCAAAAGGTTAGAATGACAATTTCAAATATGTTTGGACTTCTCAAAAAATAATAATAATAGGAAAATTTAAGTACTTGTTCTCCATGAAGAATTTATTTTATGTTTAGGGGGAAAATCCTTATTATCTCTTTAAAGCCTTGAATTGTTTGGAAAGAATGCTCATTTTCCTAACTTTAAATCTAAGGTTCTTAATTTCTTTGCTTCTTATTTTGAGATTCCCCTAGTTTGTGTTTTTTTGTTCGAGGATCGACTTTTGACTAATGATTATAGGTTGTATTATCATAAATGATCAAATTCTAAATTATTCATTGTTTATTTGTTGGAGAGAGAGTTTATCATTTCAATTTCTTGATGTTATTCAATTTGCTTGAGGACAAGCAATTTGTCTAGTGTGGGGGAATTTACTAACTGCTAAAAGAACTTAGTATTGAGCTCTATTTTATATTGGTTTTCAATTCTTTAAGACATTTTGAAGATATTACATGTCAAGGAGGCGATTGGAATCGAAAAGCATGAGAATCGAGCAAAGAAAATATATTTTTACCCATCATTGAAGTTCCACACGGGCATGACATGGAAGCGATTTTCCCATGTCACATTTTGAAGCAAAATGATCAAAGTGGTAAAAAGTTTTTTGATATGGGGAGCACACGATCGTGTGGCTTGCCCGTGTAGGTTGACAAAACAGCAAGTTTCAAATAAGCTCACGTGAGAAGATGGCACACCCGTATGCCTTTTCATGTCACCTAGTCAACATTGGCCAAAGATCCATGAGGTTCACACGGGAAGCCTACTTGACCGAGTGACCCTCCCGTATGACCAAGAAGAAGAATTCAAATGATGAAAATGCTAAGGATATGATAGTCAACTACATTGAGGAAATTGGATTTTTATTTGCTTAACGACCTCCTTTCAGATCTTCTTTGTCCATTCCGGCCTCAGCCTTCTCATTTTCTACTTGACTGGCTTGATATATGGATGGGCTAAGATATGGTGCTCTTATATCTTCTTGTCTAACCCTAGCATGTTGTCATATGACCAAGCAAATACTGACTGTCCTTTCTAACATTTGTTTTTCAAATTCTTTCCTCTCCTCAAGAGTTATATCATTACCAATCAAAATATGTCTTGGACTTTTATATGTGCCTAAATTAAATGAATCAATTTAAATAGAATTAATTTCAAATATACACATGTCATGATCATTAAAATGCACACTACCATCAAGAAAGACATCACACAAGTAAGTAAAATTAGAGCTCATGTCATTGGCTATAGAAGTAAAAAAGACATCATCTTGATAAAGACCAGACGTTATCACATCAGTTTCTTCATAGAATACATCAATTATATTCTCCTCAACTAGAGCAACTAAACCCTACGAACTCAGATTCTCCGGCAAGTAGATGAATTCCTCCAGCTTTAGCTCTTCGACCTTGCTTGTGAATTTATTTCGAACATCCTTGATGCTCAGTTCAATCATCCTGTCGATGATCCAACTTTTGAAGATCTTGAGGCTCGACACCTTAGTCCAGCTCGGGCACAGAGATTTTACGCTTTGGTTTACCTTTATCTTTATCCTTATGATATGCTAGGCTATATCAAGTCTTTTATCCTTTATAGTTCGACAGCTCTACAATTATCTGCTGATTCTTCCCCAGCCCCATTCCAGGCATGAAGTTCATTTTCTTGAACATGGTCGCCAACTTTGAATCCATACAATCCTTATACAGGACAACAACTTGAAATGCAGTTGGGACATCAAGCTTCTTAGCAGCTTCTTGAATAGCCGAGATGACCTTGAGTCCTTCAACATTGATAGTGATAATTTCTCCTTTATAAGAGTATTTATGTAACGCCTGCATTTTCTCATCATCCATGTTATGTGCATTTATATTTAATCATTGGGCATATGATGGTATATCAATGATATTTTTATTTTATGAGCACATATATATATTAATTATAAGTAGAGAATAAGAAGCATGATATTAGATTATTAATTTAGATAAGTTGATTAAGTACTTGGGTTATGTGTATTAAGCCTTAAGACTTAATTGAACCAATAGTTGAAGGTTGGGTAAATAGATTGGACTTAAAAGATACAATTAAAAGTTAGTACCTATATATGGTTAGTAAGAATTAATTTAGGGTGATAAAAATAGTTTAGTAGGTGGTGGCATTAAGAGAGGAATATTGGAAATTGGAACCATGAGTAAGCTCATTTTACCTCTTCATTTCTCTAAAATTCGTACATGGCCAAAAACACAAAATTTGGAATAAGAGAGAGGAGTGGAATACCTAGAAAAACTTAAGATTAAGATAGGTTTTTGCCAACTATTGAAGGAGCCAAGCTAAAGCTAAAGGATTTAAGCATATTAGCAACCCAAAAGCTGAAATTGGTAAGTTGTTACTTGAGTGTTATTAATTTGTCATTAGGGTTCATGATTACAAATTGGAAAAACTTCATTTGATGCTCTCATTGATTAATTAAAGGTCTGATTATCATGAATTAGTAGAGTATTGAATGATTGCATAAAGATTAAGCTTGATTTAAGTTTAAGTATGTTAAGATAGAAAACTGTCAAAATTCCAGCAACCTTGATGTTCTGTATTTTAGGCATAACATGGGTCATATAAGTCCAAATTAAGCTTAGTTGGTGTCTATGGAAATTTTAAAGAGTCCTCTATAACTTTGTAGTTTTGTGATTTTGCTATTTTTGCCGTTTTGGTTGCTTAAATTGAGCAAACAGATTGCTGCTCGGGTACAACTAGCTGTATGACCCTTGCTCAGTAATTTGAAAATAATTAAATCTATAGAAGTCGGAATTGAGTAATTCTTCTTGGAGATGAAACTAGACGAATAAATGGATATTTCTATTTAATATGAGATTTTTGTATTAAGCCAATTTTTCCCAGCAATAAATATACCTTGGTACTAAATTCTGTCTAGAAAACAGAAATGTTGGAGATTAGTTTTATGCAATTTATTGATGTTAATTTGAGTTAAATTGGTATTTAACTAGATGGGAAATGTTTATAGGATATTAAAACAGTAATTGAGAGTCTTAGAGGAAGAGTTAGACCTATGAATTAGAGAGGGGATGATCTTGTAATGCATTAGAACTCGCATATCTAATTAGTTTTATAGATACTACTAAGGTCAGTCCAGGGGTATTAGACATTCCAGTGGTCAGAGAATTTCCTAACATATTCTTAGATGATTTGCCTGGTTTGCCACCAAATCGAGAGGTTGATTTTGAGATTGACATCATCCCTGGTACTGCACCTATTTCCATTGCACCATACAGAATGGCTCCATTAGAATTGAAAGAATTAAAGAAGCAATTAGAAGAGTTACTTGATAAAGGTTTCATCAGGCCAAGTACTTCACCTTGGGGAGCACCAGTTCTGTTTGTGAAGAAAAAGGATGGTAGTATGCGATTATGTATTGATTATAGGCAATTGAATAGGATTACAGTGAAGAATAAATATCCATTGCCGAGAATTGATGATTTGCTTGATCAGTTAAAAGGTGCAACTGTGTTCTCTAAAATTGATTTAAGATCAGGTTATTGGCAACTCCGGGTTGAAGAGAAATCTATTGCCAAGACAGCATTCAGAACAAGGTATGGGCACTATGAATTTATTGTGATGCCATTTGGTTTAACAAATGCTCCTGCTGTTTTTATGTCACTGATGAACAAGACTTTCCAGCCATATTTAGATCACTTTGTTATTGTGTTCATTGATGATATTCTGATTTACTCTAGAAGCCCAGAAGAGCATGAACAACACTTGAGAATTGTTTTATAGATTTTGAGGGAAAAACAGTTGTATGCAAAATTCAACAAATGCGAGTTTTGGATGGAGGAAATTGCATTCTTAGGGCATATTATTTCTAAACATGGAGTACAACCAGATTCATCAAAGATTAAAGCAATTATTGAATGGGAACCGCCTAGAAATGTTTCTGAAGTTCGAAGTTTTCTTGGGTTAGCTGGCTATTATAGAAGATTTGTAAAAGATTTTTCAGTTATTGCTAAGCCTCTAACAGCTTTGTTAAAGAAGAATGTGCCATTCCAGTGGATGGAGTTATGTGATCAAAATTTTCAAGAGTTGAAGAAAAGGCTTACTACTACACCGATACTCGCATTGCCATCTGAAAATGGAGGTTATGTTGTATATACTGATGCTTCTAGGCAAGGACTTGGATGTGTCTTAATGCAGCATGGGAAGGTTATAGCTTATGCTTCAAGACAATTACGACCTCATGAGCTGAATTATCCTACACATGATCTTGAATTAGCAGCTATTGTACATGCATTGAAGATATGGCGACATTATTTATACAGGGAGACATTTCAGATATTTACTGATCATAAGAGTTTGAAATATATCCCTACGCAGAAAGAGTTGAATATGAGACAACGAAGATGGATTGAGCTTTTGAAGGATTATGATTGCACTATTGATTATCATCCTGGAAAAGCAAATGTTATTCTTCGATGCTTTAAGTAGGAAGTCGTTGGAAAATTTTTCAAGTATGATTTGTTACAATGTAGAATATTTAGTTGCACTTAGAGCTATGGATGTGAAGTTTTATGTTTATGACAATGATCTGTTAGCCACATTACAAGTAAAGCCTTTGATTGGAGATAAAATTAAAGATGCACAGTGTGAAGATTCTTATTTGCAAAGGATGAAGGGTAGAGTACAAAAAGGAAAGAATACACAATTTGTGTTGAAAGATGATGGTGTGTTATTGAATAGAAATCGTGTATGTGTACCTGATGTAGGAAATTTGAGAAAGGAAATCATGCATGAAGCGCACTATGCACCTTATGCAATGCATCCTGGAAGTACCAAAATGTACAAAAATTTGAAGCCTTATTATTGGTGGTCAAATGAAGAAGGATATGGCGAATTTGTGAGTAAGTGTTTGACATGTCAGCAAGTGAAAGGAGAGCACCAGGCACCTATAGGTAAACTTCATTCTTTATCTATACCTGTATGGAAGTGGGATAAGATTACTATGGATTTTGTTATGGGATTGCCGCGTACATTTAACAAGCATGATGCTATTTGGGTAATTGTTGATCGACGTACTAAATGTGCTCATTTCTTACCCTGTGAAGCAAAATGATTCACTTGATAAACTTGCTGAATTGTATATTTCCCGAGATTGTTAGATTGCATGGTGTGCCTATATCTATTGTATCGGATAGGGATCCCGGATTTACTTCTCGTTTCCGGGAGAGTTTGAGAAAGCATATGGTACTAAGCTTCATTTCGATGCGACTTTTCATCCTCAAACAGGATGGGCAATCGGAAAGAACTATTCGGACATTAGAAGATATGATGAGGGCTTGCACACTTGAGTTCAAGGGTAACTGGGGTGATTACATACCACGGATGGAATTTGCGATATAACAACAGTTTTCATTCTAGTATCGGTATGGCTCCTTATGAAGCTTTGTATGGGAGGAAATGTAGAAGTCCAAGATGTCGGGATGTTGAAGGTTTAAGAGCGGCTTGAAGGTCCGAAATGGTACAAGAAACGTTGGATAAAATAGAGATAGTTAAAAAGAATTTGAAAGTAGCACAGATGCATAAAAGAGTTATGCTGATTTGCATCGAAGGGAAATGGAATATATTGTGGGTGATAAAGTTTTCTTACGGGTATCACCATGGAAAGGAATATTAAGGTTTGGTAAACAAGGGAAATTGAGTCCGAGGTATGTAGGACCTTATGAAATAATTGAAAGAGTTGGACCATTGGCTTATAGGTTAGCATTACCTACAGAGTTGTCTTCTATTCATGATGTTTTTCACGTTTCTATGTTGAAGCAATATAGATCAGATCCTAGTCATATCATTCCAGAGCCAGAGATAGAAATCACAGAAAAGTTGACATATGTGGAAGAACCGATAGAAATTCTTGATCGAAGGGTTAAGAAATTGAGAAATAAAGACATTCCTATGGTCAAAATTAAGTGGAGTCATCATTCACCAAGAGAAGCAACTTGGGAAGTAGAAGAGCATATGAGACAGAAGTATCCACATCTATTCCATTGTAATGTTGGTGAGTTGTTAAAATTTTGGGGACGAAATTTCTTAAGGAAGGGAGAGTTGTAACGCCTGCATTTTCTCATCATCCATGTTATGTGCATTTATATTTAATCATTGGGCATATGATGGTATATCAATGATATTTTTATTTTATGAGAACATATATATATTAATTATAAGTAAAGAATAAGAAGCATGATATTAGATTATTAATTTAGATAAGTTGATTAAGTACTTGAGTTATGTGTATTAAGCCTTAAGACTTAATTGAACCAATAGTTGAAGGTTGGGTAAATAGATTAGACTTAAAAGATACAATTAAAAGTTAGTACCTATATATGGTTAGTAAGAATTAATTTAGGGTGATAAAAATAGTTTAGTAGGTGGTGGCATTAAGAGAGGAATATTGGAAATTGGAACCATGAGTAAGCTCATTTTACCTCTTCATTTCTCTAAAATTCGTATATGGCCAAAAACACAAAATTTGGAATAAAAGAGAGGAGTGGAATACCTAGAAAAACTTAAGATTAAGATAGGTTTTTGCCAACTATTGAAGGAGCCAAGCTAAAGCTAAAGGATTTAAGCATATTAGCAACCCAAAAGCTGAAATTGGTAAGTTGTTACTTGAGTGTTATTAATTTGTCATTAGGGTTCATGATTACAAATTGGAAAAACTTCATTTGATGCTCTCATTGATTAATTAAAGGTCTGATTATCATGAATTAGTAGAGTATTGAATGATTGCATAAAGATTAAGCTTGATTTAAGTTTAAGTATGTTAAGATAGAAAACTGTCAAAATTCCAGCAACCTTGATGTTCTGTATTTTAGGCATAACATGGGTCATATAAGTCCAAATTAAGCTTAGTTGGTGTCTATGGAAATTTTAAAGAGTCCTCTATAACTTTGTAGTTTTGTGATTTTGCTATTTTTGCCGTTTTGGTTGCTTAAATTGAGCAAACAGATTGCTGCTCGGGTACAACTAGCTGTATGACCCTTGCTCAGTAATTTGAAAATAATTAAATCTATAGAAGTCGGAATTGAGTAATTCTTCTTGGAGATGAAACTAGACGCATAAATGGATATTTCTATTTAATATGAGATTTTTGTATTAAGCCAATTTTTCCCAGCAATAAATATACCTTGGTACTAAATTCTGTCTAGAAAACAGAAATGTTGGAGATTAGTTTTATGCAATTTATTGATGTTAATTTGAGTTAAATTGGTATTTAACTAGATGGGAAATGTTTATAGGATATTAAAACAGTAATTGAGAGTCTTAGAGGAAGAGTTAGACCTATGAATTAGAGAGGGGATGATCTTGTAATGCATTAGAACTCGCATTTACATGAATATTTGTAATATGCATGAAATGTGAATTGATGAATGTGTTGACAGTACTCAAAGGCCACCGGAAAGGAAGTTGTGGAGAAAGGAGGTTCTTATATGCTAAAGGAATAAGTATATTTTGAGTAAGTAAATAGTTAATATTTGCTATGTTCATATATTTAATCAAATGTTCGCAAATGGTTGCGTTTGCTTAATATTGTTTATGTTTGAATGACCGAGATGGAAATGATTGGTGTTGAGTGGAACAATTGTTATTGCTGAAATATGATATAAGTGAAATGATTGAATTGTGATGTTAAGTGCATATGTGCATGTGAATGGTGGATTCCCCTATGAAAAAAAAGATATATATATAAAGCCTTGGGAGGCTAAAGCCTAGAGAGGCTATAAAAGTGTATAATGTGAGATGAGGCGGAGCGGCCTTACGTGTGTGATATGTGAGGATGAGGCGGAGCAGCACATTAAAGGGGATCCACAAGCCGTGAGAACTAACCATAATTGTTGAATTGTATTTCTTCTATGATGGTTGTAATGAATTGAGTAGAATGGTATGACTTTATACCTAAACTATGAATATCATGGAAAGTTATGTGATTGGGTGGAAATTGTATTAAGTGTATGTGATAAGATTATGTTGATTATTTATTTACCGAAATGGAGGCTCACCCCTCTCCAAAATTTTTCTTTTCAGGTTTGTAAATAGTAGTGCATCCGTTGGTTGTATGCGAAGTCTAGCTTTTAGCAGCTCGCCAAGTTGGGCCAGTTTTGTGAAGTCTCCTCCGATGCATTTTTGTATGCGCTATGTGATATATATGGAAGTATGCCTTATAAGGCATAAGAAGATGTTTGTAATACTTGTTAAATGATGTTTAAGTATAATCATATGTTTATATGTTAATAACCTTGTGTCTGGATTCTTAACAACCTACATATTGACCTATCTACCTGTAGTATATATTCTACGACGCTTGTATGCTTCCTGGCTAATGTTTATTGGTTAACATGTGATGGGGGTGTTACAATTTAACCTTCTAATATGCAGTGGAAGGAACTCTTCCTAGGGCATGAAACATATCCTACACAGTAACAAAGCAAAAGTTACTGAGATATCCAAATAATAAACTAGTACTACAATTCTATAGGACCTATCTTTACTAGTGCTGAGAAACTCCCTTTCATGTCTCTTTTGGTCTCATCATAGGCTCTTATGACCATGTCATATGGCTTCAGATCTCTTGCAGTCAACCCTAGTTTAGGAAGTATACGAGAAAGACAAACATTAATGTCTGACCCATCATTTATCATCATATAAGGAGTCCTTCTCCCTTTCACTTCAGCCGCAATGTAGAGAGCCTTGTTACGGTCCCTTCCTTTTTGTGGGAAATCTCGTTCGAGAAAGTGATCATCCCGGTGGTTTTATTAGTTACCGTTTTGATCATTTCCTCAGGGGTAGTTATTGTGCTTATGGTGATGCTGGACAAGGCTTGAATCAAAGCCTTCATATGGTCTTATGAGTGCATTAACAGCTCCTAAATGTCAGCTCTCCTCTTCTTATGGCTCTTTCTCGACCTACTTCAGCTTGTGTGCTCCTCTGTCATTGCCTTTAACTTTTAACTCAGCTTCTTTATCAAAATCACTATCTGCCCAAATATCCTTAGCATCATCATTGTGGACTTCACACTCATCTATCCTTAGCACCGTTGTCATGGACTTCACACTCATCCCTAGAACTGTACCAGATCTCAATGGGCATGAGCGACTTATTTTCACCCTCCTTCCATACTTCCAAGAAGGCAAGAGTAACACATTACCTATCCAATCCCTAACCACTCGGCACAATATTCTTAATCCAAATGTCAGTCAAAAAAGGTCTTAAATATCGAACCTTGAAGTCAAATTTATTGAAAGGCTACCCTAACAGGTCTTCACACTAATCTTGAGGAAGTTAATCCACTTGCTAATGCCTAAAGTCTATCAAGTCCTGGATTTCGTGCTTGAGACAATTGCACTGACCTGTCAAATGGTCGAAAGTCTGGTGATACTCACAATATTGTCCTTTATAAGGCTTAGGACCACTTCTTGGTGATAAGGGTTTGAGTTTCCTACTCCTAACTAGGTGATGGAAAACCTCAAATAATGGTGCTCTAGTTCAATAAAGGTTCTTTATAGGCTTTTTGGTTTTGGCTGAGGCTCAGTCTCGGGTAAGGGTATGTCTTGGAAGGAATTCATGACCTCCTTTTCATTAAAGTCAAGAGTGATCATGGGTGGTATGGTGTTGTAATTAGGTAGGAGGTTTATTTTGGTGTTAGGCTAGTAAGGGTCGATTAGTTTTTCGATGTCGATGAGGTCTTCTATTTCCTGTTTTAAGGGGATACAGTTGTCAGTGTGGTGTCCGAGTGCTTGGTGGAATTTGCAGCATGTGTTTGGCTTATATCTAGGTATGTTAAGGTTCTGTAGGTTTTTGAAGGTAGTGGGTTGGAGCAGGCAATTTTATACCAGCCTTTTGAAGATTTTTGAAAGAGGCTGCTTAAAATTGGAGAACCTCCTTGGTTGATAGACAACATTCACATAAAGAGTTCTGCTCCTCCAGCTTGACAGTTCATTTTGCCACCAATTCAAACATTCTTCCTTTTGTCATCATATAGGTCCATGAACATTTTCAAGTTCATCATTTGAGCCTTTTAACCCAAGCTGGAAGAATTTTTTGGACCACTATATGAACTTTGTCCTTCGTACAAGGCTTATTCTTCATCAACTCAGTCTTATTCCTCCACCTCATTAAGAAATTAGAGGACTCATTCAGTTTTTGCTTAGTGGACTTAAGATCCCTTATTAACACTTTGAGCTGAATGTTGTAATCATATTGTTTAATAAAGGAATTACATAAACATTGCCATTTAGCTTTGGTGGACATTTCTACGCCATGGTACTAATTTACAACAAATCCTTCTAAGGAAATACAACTAGCTTGACAACTTGGGTCTTACTCAATTGAGTAGTTCCCATGATTGCAACATACTACTTCATATGAACCTTCAGATTAAATTTGTTTATCTCGGACATTCTAAATTTAGCAGGTCACTTATCTTCACCCTTTAGGACCAACTCATCAAAGTCATAGGTCGGGTCCAAACCCTTGATTTCAAGCATCCCTTGGATCTTGTCAAGCCTTGCACTTAAGCCACTCATAGCCTCATTAGTGGCAAGGGTAGTCTTCTTCTTAGCTCGATCTAATACAAATTCATCAAAATCCTAAAATTCTAGGGCATTGCCCTCCTAACAGGATCTTTAGCATTAATAGCAGGAGCAACAGCAGTTTCAGCAACGTTAGCAGTTGAGTCGATGACAGTAGGAGGATTAGCTATCGAAAGGGTAGCTGGTGCAGCCGAAGTAGTCGGTAGGGCTTGGTTTGCAGCCATTCCACCCAAAAGTTGTTGGAAATCCTCCCGAATCATACCCTTCAGATCATCGATCATAGCATTCTTAAGGATATCGACATCCTACTCATTAGCTCTCTCATTAGCTAGTTTAGGTATAGCTTCGATCTCAATCATAGAAGATTGATACCTTGGTCTCTTGAGGTACTCTAACACAAACTGGATCTTCAATGAAATTGGTACCCTCTCTAGCCTACCACTTTTTTATCTTTTCCAAGCTAAAGGAGAATCTATATGGCTTAAAACAAAGAGTTAGTATGATGCATAAGATGCATAGTATGAATGACCCATATGTCATGCATAAGATTAGGGAATAGCAATCACAAAGACATTTACAAAATACTATCCTTCCAACCTTACTACTCCTGCACACGGTTCAAGGTGTGTTTTTTCCTTAGGATTTTGGGCCTGAGCTTATTATCAATAAAAGATAATAGTCTCGACTTACATGCTAAAAGCTCTCAAAGTAGATTAAAGCAAATTTTAGGTAGCACTTTTGGGGAAAATGGGTGCTGACACGAGCAAGGTGATTGTCGTGCACCCATTTTTGAATCCCGATATCAAAAGAATTACAAAAAAACCAATGATGAAGTTATTGCCTTTCTCAAATCTTGGAAGATTGAGGATGGGTGAATGCAAGTTAGGGTTGAGAATAATTGAATCAAAATTACTTTTCTAGCATCAATTTTTACTCAATTGTTAGAAACTATTAACTTTTAGGGGTAAAACAATAGTTTTTGCAAGTTTAAGGACTAAATTGCTATATTTTCCAAAATTTTTGCTAACAAAGCCAATCGCCCTTGTGTACAGCCAAATCGGCTCTTCACAGAGCTGATCGGCTTAGCATTGAGCTAAATCAACTATTTTTCAAGATTTAACACTGTTTTTTTTACATTTGTTTTGACTTAAAATGCTAAAATTGATGAACAAAAGTTTGTAGAAGTGATTTGTGATAATTGTTGGATATTTTAAGCGATAATTATTTAAATATAAAAGATTTTATTTTACTTTATTAGATATTAATATGATAAAAAGGAAAGATAATTGATGATTCTTATTTTAAAAAATTAACACTTATATAATACATCTAGAGTTTTATAACCTTACTGCTATAAACAATATGCCCTAGGTCTGAGGTTAGCTATATTCATTAAGCAACTAGACCTCCATTAATTTAGACGATCATATAAGCAGAGAGTTTTAGGAAACAGAGAGAGAAGTCGCTAAGAAAGAGCTTTAAATTAGAAATTTTTTTCTTTAGAATGAAATATTATTTCTTTTAACCCTAGATAAAACTAGATTCTCATTTGTTCTTCAACTCAACCTCCTCATTATCTCCAAAGACTCGTAGATTAGCAATCTACACTTCGAGGCGAGAGGATCAAAGAAAAGATGTAAAATCAGTCATTACCAAGCCCTAGAGTCAATCGGCTCTATGCAGTGTTGATTCGACTCTGCGTTGAGCCGATCAGCTCTGCACCAATTTTGGCCCTATTTTTGGATTTTTATCTACTTTTTGGCAATTTTTGTAGACTGTAACTTCGTTTATGTATTTTTTATTATTATTAGTTGTAGGAGGATTGTAATAGCTAGATTTAATTTTTCTGCATTTTATTTTTGCTTTATTTTGGATGTATGCCAAATATTTGTTATTTGATTGCCTAATTAAAATGGACTTATAGATATTAGGCCTTAAAATTGGACCTGGCATGAAAATTGTAGTCTATTAGGTTAAGGAGATGGTATATTGGGCCTAAATTTAAAATCCATATAGACTTAATGGTTTTTGCCATGCTTTAGTTGAATTAATTAGGTCATATTAAATTTAAAATCACTGAATTGGGCCTTTTCCTAGAAAGTGGTCTATTAGGCTTAAAGGTTAGAAATCAAAGCATAACTTGTAATTGGGCTAAGACTAAGCGTACTTTGTACATAATTAATTAGTAAGTTATAGTAATAACTTGGAGTATGGGCTGGGATTTAATAAAATGGGCTAGATTTAGAGGACTTCACATGTTGTAGTACTTGATGTGTAATATATAACTATTGCATTTATAGGGAATAGCCCATTAAAAAATAAAATTGAAGACAAATATACACAAATAAGGAAATTGTCTTCCAGATCCATTTCTAGATTTGTGACGTAAGCTTCCTTATGGATATGTGAAATGTCACTCATTAGTAAAAGTGTCTTGATTACCCAGGTGGTGATTCCTATCTCCGCGCTGGTCTCTATGACTAGTTCGTGTGTTCCCAATTAAATTGAAAAGCCTTGCAATGCCGTAGTCGCTAAAGACACTTGGGTGCATGCCCGAAACCTCCGCCTATAGTGGCGACTCTGCTGGGGATAAGAGAAGTTGATTCTAGTGTATCTTTATTTTAAATTTTATTATTTAATGAGTGATTCTTGCATCACTACACCATTCACACATTGTGCACTTTGATCATTATAGCCCTTATGGCATTGGCTATTAGTTCTTTAGTTCCACTCAAACCATGGAATTGTGATAACCGTCGCTCACAAGTAATGAGTGAATGTCCTTCGTCGCATGGACCCTTGAGTGGGGAGACGAGCCAAGGAAGAGCACTTTTTACTTGTGGGAGCCTTTTATCCTTATCCAAGACTCATCTCATGGTAATGATTGTAGTAATCTCCCATAGGAACCCTATTGCTTGCTATTTGTGATGTTTCTCTTTATAAGTACTTAAGCCCAAATATTGAAAAGCCTTAGCCCAACATATGTAATCAGGCCCTACATCCAAAATATGCAGGCTTCATACGTATATTGAAAAATATTGCCTTGTTTGTTTTAAATCTGCTTTGAGAAATTATGTCATGCAGTCGGGCCTACTATCCCCCTGCTGGAAAGAAGCCCAAGCCCAAAATCCTAGGAAAGATGGAATCACCATGAACCGTGTGTAGGAGAAATAAGGTCGAAAGGATGCTTTGTATAATGATTTTCTGTCTGCTAAAGCTTTCTCTTTTTCCATTTGCATAATATGTGCATCATGCATCCCATGTACTGCATGCATCATACTAAAACCTTATTTTTTAGCCATATAGATTTATCACCTTTGGTTTGGAAGAGACAAGAGGGTGGCAAGCTAGAATGGATATTAAAAGGACCCTTCTTACCAGCAATTATGATAAGAGCCCAAGAAGTAGTACTTCAGAAGTTGAAACAAAGATAGTCCACAAGCAAGACATTGATGCTATCATGGCTGATCTAAGGATTATGATCCAAGAGGAACTCTAGCAAGCTTTAGCTGAGATTTTTAGGAAATAAAATATCCAAAAGACTAATGCTGCCCCTACAAATACTATAATAGCTACTCATATGTGGAAGCAGGTGATGAGCATCTCTGGAATCTATATGACTACATGCTAGAACAAGTTAAGAAAAAGTTTACTCTTACTGGAAAAAGCTGTTATGGAATCTGAGATTTTGTATAGTCTAACTAAAAGGCTTGACAAGATGCAAGATATGCTGAAAGATCAAGGTTTAGATTCAATCTTTGATTTCGATGAACTAATATTGACTAGAGAGAACAAGTTACCTCTCCAATTTCACATGCCTGAAATGCAAAAGTTTAATGGAATTGGAGGTCTAAAGTGCACTTGAAGTAATATGCTACTATCATGAGTACTACTCATTTGGCTAAAACCTAAATTATCAAGCTGTTTGCACTCTTATTAGAAGGGCTAACTGTGAACTGGTACTATAGGTTGGAAAGGCCCATTGCGATGCTTTTATGCAACAATATGATTATAACACTCACCTAGAAGTCTCTATAAGAGATTTAGAATTGACGAAGCAAAAGCCTAATGAATTCCTTTATGGCTTATTGACTAGATAGATGAATAAAATAGTTTTAATGAAGAACAAGCCTTCTTAAAAGGATCAAGTTCGGATGATAGTCTGAAATGTTCTCCCATCTTAGGTGGAAAAGCTGCAAATGATGAATCCCAAGACCTTCGTAGGCTTGTACGATGATGGCTTACAAGTAGAAGAAATTGAAAATGCTAAAGCTGGTTGGAGCATGGAAAACTTTGAAGCTATAGAGATTGAAAAGCTACCATCTAAAGATGATAAAGCTTCATAAGATTCAACTATTGATTTATTTTAAAAAAAAACATGATTATACTAATAGGATCAATGAAATAACTATGATTTTTGCTTGTTTGTTGTTCATCTTAATGGTATTCTGTATGATAATGATTATTACATTAGCATGTTTAATATTAATTCTATTTGAATTGGTTTATTTAATCTAGGCACAAATGATAATCATAGATACATTTCTATCTTACATAGTATAACTCTTGAAGAGAGAAAAAGTGGGAGAATGAAAAAAAGGAAAGAAAAAGAAAAGATAATATTTGATACGCATAATTGAATTCAATGTAATAGAATTATTCAACATACTAGGTTAATTAAGAAGGCCAAATTCATCCCTTATTACATAACAACCTTGAAGTATGGACCGTCAAATATTAGAAGAGATTAAATATTAGTGCTCTAACCCTGAAAAGTGCAAGACCTATTGCATTTGACTCTAAAAAGAAATTTAGATCGAGCTGGAATAATTCCATATCAGAGACAAGAAAAAGTTATTATGCTCAAAGATGCTGAAAGGAGTTCAAATCTCGGGGATAATAAGTTCATAAGTCAATCTATACTATTTTAGATACTATCTTTTAAAAAAAATAAAAAAGAAGTAAAACATAGGAAAAAAATCCTACTAAGTAGAGGATCTATATAAGTTAGTTAAACAAAATTTAAGAAAATTAAAGGTGAGGAAAAAATATTCGACTAGAAAATCTGAATTGACTAGCTAATAACAAGAGTAGTATTATGTGGAATAGAAAATGTACTTATTTGTGCCCTTATTAAATGAACAAAATTTGATAAGAATCTTTATCAAACTTGCAGATTAGTTTTTATTGCTTGTGCACTACTAGAAGGAGAAAATAGAATAAGAAGCGAAATCTATGAGATCTGAATAAAAGCAAGATCATTTTCTTTAACTCTCTTACAGGAAAAATCCAAAAATTTATAGTGCTGAAGTCTTCTTAAATCGTGACATCACGCTCAATGAATCAGTACAGCCAAAGTCTTTCAAGTTCAACTTAAGAAATCTCGTCTCAGGGGAAGTCCTAAAAATCAGTGGAATCATCAGCAAGCTTGATAAAAAAGACTACAAGTACTCGATTAAGCGAATCTGCAAAAAAGAAAAATATGAGAAAAAAGAGAAAATAAAATAAAATATAAAGAAAATAAATCGCTAAGTTGAAAACCTAAAAGGACGGCTTAGGCAAAAATAGAGTCTGCTAAGTTGAAAGCCCTAAAAGGAGGCTTAGATAAAAGTTAAAACAATAGCATGCTAAGTTGAAAACCTAAAAAGATGGCTTAGGCAAAAGTTAAGGCGTAAAAGTAAGAAAAATAAAGAGATTTGGTTGCTATCTGCATGAGATTGTTGCAAAGCTAACTGTCATTGCACAAGTATCAGTACAATCCCAAAGCAAAAATATTTAGTCTTTGCTAGTTATCTTTAGATCTGCACTTCTTGTCATCACCATGAATTTTAGATCTTTGATATGAATCAATTATAACTTCGACCATTAGGCTCCATGCCATATGCTCGAAGAGCAGGCGATTGAACTCTCAAAATATTGATATTGATGGGCACCAGAAAGCCTATGTCCAAACTGAAGGATGATTTTTAAAAATGCATTACATGTCATACATAACATGCATATCATGCAGCCTCATTACTTTTTGCTTGATTTACTCTTGTATATGTACCATTAACCTTTAACAGGAAAATAAAGAAAAATTTGATGGATAAGAATCTCGCTACAACAAGTGTTGATCTACACTCAGTTTACTTTCCAAAGCGAAGCTCATAAGTTTACATCCTGAAGCAGAAGATGATTAGCTCATTCCCCGAAGTGGAAAATCAGCTTACTTCCCGAAGTGAAATATCATATACATCCCAAAGTGGAAGGTCACAAGCCTATTCTCAAAAGTGGAGAACTAATTCAAGTTCTAAAGAACAAGTGTACTTCTCGAAGCAGAAGATTATAAAGTAGATAACCAATTTACTCCTCAAAGTAGAAGATTCGGAAGTGGGAAAATTTACTAAATCACAACCTAAAGCAGAAATTACAACATAATTACATCTCGATACGAGAAGTGATCAAGAAGCCAGAGGGAAATCTCTGCAAGTATAAATCATTGGGCATGGTCCCTAAATCAGACGGGCATGGTCCCTAAATCAAATGAGCATGGTCCCTAAATTAAAGCCAAATAGAAAATTTGCACCAGCACGAGCCTATGAAGCGTGGCTTCTACAGCTCAGTCAACTACAATTATCTTAAGGGGAGGTCTTCAAGATGTAATGATTGTGGTCCCTAAATCAAAGCCATAGAAAGTCTGCACCAACATGAGCCTACCAAGCGTGGCTTTTACAGCTCACATTCATATTCTTTTACTGTATCCTTGATATTTATATGTTGCCTTCATTTATTTAAAATTTATTTGCATAAATTTCGACAAATTGGGGGCAGTTGTCAGTACCCATTCTTCGGATCTAGATATCGAGGGAATTATGGAAAATCCAATGATGAAAGCTACTCCCTTTCTCAAGTCTCGGGAGATTAAGGACGGTGAATCCAAATTAGGATTGAGAATAATTGAATAAAAATTACTCTTTAACATCAATTTGGACTCAATTATCAAAAAAAATAACTTTAAGGGACTAAATGGCAGTTTTTAAAAGTTTAGGGACGAAATTGAGAAAATTTCTCAAAGTTCTTGCTCATAAAGCCAATCAGCTCTGCATACAACTGAATCGGCTTAGCATAAAGCCAAATCGGCTCTATGCGGAGCCGGTCGGCTCTACATAGTGCTAGTTAGCTATTTTTAAAGATTCGATGTCGTTTTTTGCATATTTTTGACTTAAAATATTGAAACTAATGAAAATGAGTTTCTAGAAGTAATTTGTGATAATTATTTGAATATAAAAGATTTTTTATTTTATTTTATATTAATATATAATAAAAGAGAAAGATGATCGATGATTTTATTTTAAATAATTAACACTTATCTAATACATCTAGGGTTTCTTGAACCTTACTACTATAAATAGCACAATATGCCATATGCTAAGGTTAGCTACATTCATTAAGCAATCAGACCTCCATTAATTTAGATGTTCATTTAAGCAAAGAGTTTTAGGAAACTAAGAGAGAAGTCACTAAGAAAGAGCTTTGAATTAAGAAAGTTTTTATTTAGAATGATAGAAGGTTATTTTTAATCCTAGACAACACTGGATTCTTCTATGTTCTTTAATTCAACCGCTTCAATATCTTTAGAGACTGAAAGATCAACAATCTACGCTTCAGGTTGAAAGGATCGAAAAAAAGATGCAAAAAATCAATCATTACTAAGTCCTATAGCCGATCAGCTCTGTGTAGTGACGATTTGGCTCTGCACCAATTTTGTCCCTATTTTTGGATTTTTATGCAATTTTTGGAAATTCTTGTACACTATAACTGAGTTTATGCATTTTTCTTTTTGATTTTCAGTTATAGGAGGGTTGTAATAACTAGATTTAATTTCCCTACACTTTAATTTTGCTTATGCCAAATATCAGCTATTTGATTACCTAATTAAAACTTGATATATAGACATTAGGCCTTAAAATTGGATCTGACATGAAAATTATAGTTCATTAGGTTAAGGAGATGCTATATGGGCCTAAATTTAAAATCCATATAGACTTAGTGGGTTTTGCCGTACTTTAGTTGAATTAATTGGGCCATGTTAGATTTAAGATCACTGAATTAAGCATTTTCATAAAAAGTAATCCATTAGGCTTAAAGGTTGGAAATCAAAGCATAACTTATAATTGGGCTAGAGTAAGTGAGCTTTATACGTAATTAATTAGTAAGTTATGTTGATAACTTGGAGTATGGAACGGGCTTTAATAAAATGGGCTAGATTCAAAAGGACCTCATATGTTGTAGTGCTTGATGTGTAATATATAATTGTTGCATTTATAGGGTATAGCCCGTTAAATAATAAAATTAAAGACAAATATGCATAAATTACGAAGTTGGCTTTTGGATCCACCTATGGATTTGTAATCTAAGCTTCCTTATGGAATCGAGAAATGTCACTAATTAGTAAAAGTGTCCTAGTTATCCGAGTGGCGACTCCCATCTCTGTGCTAGTCTCTATGACTAGTTAGCGTGTTTTCAATTAGGTTGAAAAGTCTTGCAGTACCGTAGTCGCTAAAGATACTTGGGTGCACACCCGAAACCGCCGCCCATAATGATATTTTCTAATATAAGTGTAAAGCTTGTATGTTTTTGGGCCTAAGGCCTAACATCACATGTCTTAGCTAAAGGGCTTTTAAAATATAGGCTTAAACACTTATAAGGAAAAATATCTCATATAGAAAGCAATTTCCTAGGGTAGGTTACTACAGTCATTACCATGGGGCTAAGTCTTAGTGTGAGCACGGCTGTTTCAGAGTCTGTGAATTATCAGAGAAGATTGGTAGTCACCACCTGGGTAAAATAATTAGGACAAATAGTGAGGGGAAAATGATGGCGGCTCGAATTCCTCATGGAGAGCTTAACTTTCCCCCTTCTCGAATCAAAGATTTAGGTTCAGAAAGTTAGGGATGTGCTCGGAACGGGTTAGGCACCCAAACATGCCCGGACACACAATCCAGCTTCTGCTAGACTCTAAGGCGTTTAGTTTCTTCAATCGTACTAACCTAGCTTAGTTGCTACTCATTTTATTATGATCACATTTTCTTATCTTGTTTAAACATGCAAATATGAGAAAAAGAGAAACTAACCTATCATACATCTACTTAAAGGGGAAAGGCACATTAGTGCCACTATTCCTAGGGAGGTACGTTGGTACTCTAAGATTTTATCTGACATGTGAAGCTGATCAAACAAGAACCAATTTTATTAAGCATATGGGTGTTAGGTTCATTTTATCTTATGTTAATTAAATGAATGAGAGATAGAAAGTAGGAAGTCATATTGGTGAGTTGATTTATTTTAATTGTCATGCAAGGTGATCAATCAACCTAAGCACACCATAATGGAAGGAAATGAATGAATTAATGGGATACAAACTGGATAAATAATTATAAAGGGGGAAATCATCTAACACCCTAATTAACACTATCATACACACAATCATATAAACACACATGCATATAATTGGTCCTAAATTAAAATTAAACATAGGGAACCCTCATTAGGGAGGGTTGAGCCAACTCTAAAGGAGCCAAACCTGTACTATGAAGATAAGAAGTTAGTTTAGCATTCAAATACTAAGATTAACAACAAATAAGCGAAATGACAAGTTTAATATCTAAAATAATCAAAACATGAAGAAAATGCAAAAAAAAATTATGTATGAAACCTAAAACCAAATTATTTCTAAACAAAACAAGAAGTAAACATGCTCATTTAACCCTAAGTATGTCTCTAATATGCGAATAAAGCACTAAAAAATTATTAATTTAAATAAGCAACCTAGACACATATTAATCTAAGAGTCAACCTAAAGCATGCTTAACAATTCCAAAGGTACTTTGAAACATGTAAATAGGAGCTAGACCTATTGGGAAAACATTATTCTATCATATGAAGCATATCAGAAACCCTTATTGCCCATAAACACCTTAAAAATATAAGTTTGGAGGCTTCTACAAGCTTACCCTGCTTGGGGTAAGCTTAACACATGGGCTTAATGAGAGCCTACCTGGGTTAAGGTTACAAAAGCCTTCAAACTTCTATGTTTTACTATTCTTCAATTGAGAACCTCCAACACTTAATGAAAATAATGTATACAATAAAAATACTGATTAATATGTACAAAAGCAAGTTGAACTCTATAGATTAGGCCCCCGGGTATAACTTTGATGAATTTTAAAACGTAAAAGGACTTTGAATAGGGGAAAAGGACTCTTAAGCTCCTAAACATACCAAGGGACTCTTAGAACTCTTGGACCTCGTGAGGATACCAACAAGACAAGAAGTTTTAGTATGTAAAATGGGGTGGTGTGCCTTTAGGTAGGGTAAAATCAATTTTTAGGGAATGAGTTAATTAAAGCAACAAAGAGCTAAATATCACCTGATAATGATCTCTAGATTTAAAGTTTCATTTACTGAGGCAGGAAGCACCCCACTTCACTGCTGCAATGAACGTTGTTCTGCAGGGAAGACACCATCTTGCCCCTAGTATAGAAGGCACCACCTAACTATCTCGTGCATGTTGTAGAAATTAGCATTTTGCTGTGGAAGACACCATCTTGCCACTTTCATTATTTGATACGATAGGAAGCACCACCTTGCTATTTAGATTTATTGTGAAAGACACCACCTTGTCGTTTGTTGAAGTTGTAGGAGACACTATCTTGCTACTTTGATTGAAGCAAGAAGCACCACCTCACTACTAATAAAAGAGCCCCTGTAGGGAAGAAACCATCTTGCCTCTAGGATAGGAGGCACCACCTCTCTATTTGTTCAGGTTATAGGAGACACCATCTCGCTACTTTGATTGAAGCAGGAAGCACCACTTCAATGTGTTGATAAACAAGCCTCTATAGAGAAGACACCATCTTGCTCCTAGGATAGGAGGCACCACCTCGCTATTTGCTCGAGTTACTTGGTAGAATAGGAGGCATCACCTCACTATCTGCACTTATTACGGGAGACACCATCTCGCTGTTTGTATAATTATTTTTAAATGATAGCTACTTAGTAGAACAAGAGGCACCACCTGATTGTTTGCACTTATTATGGGAGACACCATCTCACTACTTGTATGACTGCTTATGGATGAAGAGTTTATGGATAGTGTGAGCGACTTGGCCCTCTTGCTTTGGAGAGTAAACAAAGTGAAGTTGAATAAAGCAATTTCCTGTAAAGAAACTTGGCCTCAACAATGTTATCCTAGGCTTGGGCTAGTAGGAATGAAAGAATAATGTGAATTTTCCCTGTGAGGCAATAATTTGATTACTTGAGAGGCAGTGGGTTGTTTGAGTTATTCCTGTAAGGTTCTTTGTATCAAGTCCTATTTATTCATGAATGCATGTATGCATGATGTGCAATGATAGCTTAGTATATATGTGTTTGTGTGTTTGCTTGGTCAAGCAGCAAGAAGAGTGCTCGATAATGGTAGCATCACCGCTGTCTAATCTTTCTGCTGTTGTTTTTATCCATTAGGTGCTTGGCTCTCTATTGCTTTAAAAGGATACCCTTACTTCTACTGGATTTAGACTATCGCTTACTTAATAGCCGCGAAGCATATATCGTGCACAGAAGCATATATGGAAGAATCATTTTGAACATATTTTGTCATCAGAAATACTATTATGATCGATAGTTTAGAGATGAGATATAGCCTCTATATATGAGCGAGATTAGCCTAAAAGATATGCCAGCACTTTTTAAGCGTGCATGATATTAGATTCTTCTATCATGGCCCCTCTAATTTCAGCTAAGATTCTATTTGTCTTGGCCACAATTTGGAGAGGAGAGAATGACTGTCTCTAATGCAAGTTGCTCATCCATCAAGTTTTTATTGCCCTATACCCTTTTTTTCTTTATTATTATTATTATTATTATTATTATTATTATTATTATTATTATTATTATTATTATTATTATTATTCATTTTATTTTTTTTTCTTCGTTCATGCTCTAATGTTTGCCTAAACCGCCCTTTTCGAGTTTTTGATTTAGCATGCTACTGTCGCCTTTATTTTTGCCTAGATCGACCTTTGCAGATTTTCCACCTAGTAAGTGAGCCTTAACTTTTGCCTAAGCCGCCCCTTTAGGGGTTTTCAACTTAGTATGTATCTCTTTATGTGATTTTTTCTTTTTGTTATTGCTTCTTTATTTTTTCTTCTTCTTCTTTGAGAGTATGGTGCAAGAGGAGTGGGAGCTACTTACCCCTAATCGCTTCTAGCAATGATGACTTCTTAATTGGTGATCATGGTTTTTTGCTGCATCTGCCTACAGGATATTTTGCACTTTTGTTAACTGAACATTCTGAGAGATCATCCAATAAGCATCTTACTATTCAATGTGATGTCATAAAACCATTTAATTCAAGTAGAACTGGTGTCGTGTCCAAGGGCTTAACTGAATTTCCATCATCAGTCAGCCTTTTCAAGTTTTCTGATTGACTATTTTCTCTCTTAGATGTCCTAACTTTTGCTAGCTTATTTTCTTTTGCTAGATTATTAGCCTAGCGGATCCTATTTTTATTCTCTCTTTTTTTCTTTATTTTCCTCATTTCATTTCATTTTTTAATGTAGCCTCTTAGCCGGCTAATGTTAGAGTATACCCTAAAGACAAAGAGTTATCAGATGGTCTTTATTAATTTATACATCACAATTGATGGCATACAATCATACTAAAGGCATTGTTCAACTCTAATGGTACGAGTAGTGGATATTATCAAGGAATAATCCAAATCATTAGAGATGAACACCATAGAATATAAGCACAAATGTAAGAGAAATTATAAAGAGAAATTCTTACG
This sequence comes from Ricinus communis, assembly GCF_019578655.1. Classification (NCBI taxonomy): domain Eukaryota; kingdom Viridiplantae; phylum Streptophyta; class Magnoliopsida; order Malpighiales; family Euphorbiaceae; genus Ricinus; species Ricinus communis. The sequence continues at coordinate 33,934,461 of NC_063257.1, read as the reverse complement.
CTACTCTCTGCACTGAGAAGGGGGGTTGAATTGGTATATGAGAGGTTAATAGGAAATTAAGAAATTCAACTAAAAGATTAGATAGAAGAGAAAGAAAATCAACATAAATATTTATAGTGATTCAAGTATTAACTAACCCTACATCCACTCCCTAATCTATAATTTGGTATTTCACTACAAATGATCCTTTTGCAAGTGCAAGATCAAACCCAAGTTTTTCTAAGCTCATACTCAAACTTTTCCCTAGGAGTTTTCCCAAGCTCACCCCCAAACATAGTGTTTAGGCTCACACTAAATCTTACAAGAGTTTTTCTTCCTATGCTAACTCTCAAACCCTTTACCCAAGTGTTTAAGATTAATACTCAAACCTTTAGAAGTGTTTTATAGCTCACATTTAAACCTATATAAAGAGAATTTAATGTAGAAACATGAGAAATCACTTTGCAAGAGTTTGGACACTTAGAAAATTGAACAACCATTGTCTAAGTCTTTAAAAGGGGTATTTTTATACATATAGCAACCTCTTAGAGACGTTACAAATAGCTCACGCTTTATTAAATGCAAAGTAAAGATGATTTGGCAAAAGTAATTTTCTACTAGATAAGAGCCCCCATGCTTTCTGAATATAGTCGTTGGAACTCCAACGGTTCTTAACACGTGATGCTGCTTTATCGATTAAGGCATAATGGTCACTAACTCAACATTTAATGCGAATGTTGCCCCCAAGCTAGAGAAGCACCCTTGTGGTTCCTTATAGTGTGCCTAGAAACGCGACCACACTTGAGCTTACGCTACTCTCTGCACTAAGAAGGGGGGTTGAATTGGTATATGAGAGGTTAATAGGAAATTAAGAAATTCAACTAAAAGATTAGATAGAAGAAAAAGAAAATCAACATAAATATTTATAGTGATTCAAGTATTAACTAACCCTACATCCACCCCCTAATCTATAATTTGGTATTTCACTACAAATGATCCTTTTGCAAGTGCAAGATCAAACCCAAGTCTTTCTAAGCTCACACTCAAACTTTTCCCTAGGAGTTTTCCCAAGCTCACCCCCAGACTTAGTGTTTAGGCTCACACTAAATCTTACAAGAGTTTTTCTTCCTATGCTAACTCTCAAACCCTTTACCTAAGTGTTTAAGCTTAATACTCAAACCTTTAGAAGTGTTTTATGGCTCACATTTAAACCTATATAAAGAGAATTTAATGTAGAAACATGAGAAATCACTTTGCAAAGAGTTTGGACACTTAGAAAATTGAACAACCATTGTCTAAGTCTTTAAGAGGGGTATTTATACACATAGCAACCTCTTAGAGACGTTACAAATAGCTCACGCTTTATTAAACACAAAGTAAAGATGATTTGGCAAAAGTAATTTTCTACTAGATAAGAGCCCCCATGCTTCCTGAATATAGTCGTTGGAACTCCAACGGTTCTTAACTCATGATGCTGCTTTATCGATTAAGGCATAATGGTCACTAACTCAGCATTTAATGCGAATGTTGTCCCCAAGCTAGAGTAGCACCCTTGTGGTTCCTTATAGTGTGCCTAGAAGCGCGACCGCGCTTAAGCTTACGCTACTCTCTGCACCAAGAAGGGGGTTGAATTGGTATATGAGAGGTTAATAGGAAATTAAGAAATTCAACTAAAAGATTAGATAGAAGAGAAAGAAAATCAACATAAATATTTATAGTGATTCAAGTATTAACTAACCCTACATCCACTCCCTAATCTATAATTTGGTATTTGACTACAAATGATCCTTTTGCAAGTGCAAGATCAAACCCAAGTTTTTCTAAGCTCACACTCAAACTTTTGCCTAGGAGTTTTCTTAAGCTCACCCCCAGACTTAGTGTTTAGGCTCACACTAAATCTTACAAGAGTTTTTCTTCCCATGCCAACTCTCAAACCCCTTACCCAAGTGTTTAAGATTAATACTTAAACCTTTAGAAGTGTTTTATGGCTCACATTTAAACCTATATAAAGAGAATTTAATGTAGAAACATGAGAAATCACTTTGCAAGAGTTTGGACACTTAGAAAATTGAACAACCATTGTCTAAGTCTTTAAAAGGGGTATTTATACATATAGCAACCTCTTAGAGACGTTACAAATAACTCACGCTTTATTAAATGCAAAGTAAAGATGATTTGGCAAAAGTAATTTTCTACTAGATAAGAGCCCCCATGCTTTCTGAATATAGTCGTTGGAACTCCAACGGTTCTTAACACGTGATGCTGCTTTATCGATTAAGGCATAATGGTCACTAACTCAACATTTAATGCGAATGTTGCCCCCAAGCTAGAGAAGCACCCTTGTGGTTCCTTATAGTGTGCCTAGAAACACGACCACACTTGAGCTTACGCTACTCTCTGCACTGAGAAGGGGGGTTGAATTGGTATATGAGAGGTTAATAGGAAATTAAGAAATTCAACTAAAAGATTAGATAGAAGAGAAAGAAAATCAACATAAATATTTATAGTGATTCAAGTATTAACTAACCCTACATCCACTCCCTAATCTATAATTTGGTATTTCACTACAAATGATCCTTTTGCAAGTGCAAGATCAAACCCAAGTTTTTCTAAGCTCATACTCAAACTTTTCCCTAGGAGTTTTCCCAAGCTCACCCCCAAACATAGTGTTTAGGCTCACACTAAATCTTACAAGAGTTTTTCTTCCTATGCTAACTCTCAAACCCTTTACCCAAGTGTTTAAGATTAATACTCAAACCTTTAGAAGTGTTTTATAGCTCACATTTAAACCTATATAAAGAGAATTTAATGTAGAAACATGAGAAATCACTTTGCAAGAGTTTGGACACTTAGAAAATTGAACAACCATTGTCTAAGTCTTTAAAAGGGGTATTTTTATACATATAGCAACCTCTTAGAGACGTTACAAATAGCTCACGCTTTATTAAATGCAAAGTAAAGATGATTTGGCAAAAGTAATTTTCTACTAGATAAGAGCCCCCATGCTTTCTGAATATAGTCGTTGGAACTCCAACTGTTCTTAACACGTGATGCTGCTTTATCAATTAAGGCATAATGGTCACTAACTCAGCATTTAATGTGAATGTTGCCCCCAAGCTAGAGAAGCACCCTTGTGGTTCCTTATAGTGTGCCTAGAAACGCGACCGCGCTTGAGCTTACGCTACTCTCTATCATATTCTGTATTTCTCCTTAATGGGAGGTGCCTTCGTGCTCCAAAAGCACCTTCGCACTTTACAAAGAGAATATTCCTTGACTACTAGGTGTCAATGTCTGTCTAGAAGGCTTCTAAGTGACTTTGAGAAAAGTGCTCGGGTGCTTTATAGCTTCAACAATGTTATTTGTTTTTCTAAGACCTTTTATCCAATGCTTAAGCCACTTTAATACTATATAATAGACACTTAAAATATGAAATTAGTATATCCCAATTTTAAAGTCAACTTTCTGCCAGAGAAGAACCCCCGTGCTTTTGAAAAATAATCGTGGGAACTCCAACAGTTCTTGAAATGTGATGTTGCTTTATCGATTAAGGTAATAATAGTCACTAACTCAGCATTTAGTGCGAATGTTGCCCCCAGGCTAGAGAAGCACCCTTGCGGTTCCTTATAGCATTCCTAGAAGCACAATCGCGCTTAAGCTTGCGCTACTCTCTACCATATTCTATATTTCTCCTTAATGGGAGGTGCCCTCGCACTCCAAAAGTGCCTTCACACTTTACAAGGAGAAGACTCTTTGACTACCAAGTGTCAATGTCTGTCTAGGAGGCTTCTAAATGACTTTGAAAAAAGCGCTCGGGTGCTTTGTAGCTTCAACAATGCTATTTATTTTTCTCTAAGACCTTTTATCCAATGCTTAAGCCATTTAATCCTATATAATAGACACTTAAAATATGAAATTAGTATACCTCAATTTTAGAGTCAAGATCAAAATAAAGGTTCCTAAAGTCATGAAAGGACTTAGGCTAACAGTCTCCCCCTTTTTTATTTTAACAATTAAATTGAACAAAAATAAACAAGTTATACATAGAATACACAAAGTGCATATGCTTCCCTTAACTCATGAATAAGTAAAATTTAAAAATTATTTTTAAGTTGATCTCTCCCTCTTAATGTTAGAGTTGATTTACTTTTGCACATCTCTCTCCCTTAATGTTAGATTTGATTATTTTTTGCACAAGTTCATATTCTCTCCCCCTTTGTCAAGGTCAAAAAGGAATATACCAATTTTGCTTATATCTATTATCTTCCCATTTATCCACTTCCATTTAGTTGGAGAGAAGTAGAGTTTATAATTGTTTGTCTTTAGCAATCACCATCCAAATGCTAGCTTTCTTCCTTTGAAGTGGATTGGAGGTTGCCCTATAAGAATATAAAAAGATGATATTCTTTCGTATCCACATAAACTTGGGTCCATAGTGGTTAGTCTTGGAAGGGATCCTCTAATTTAAGGTGAGCCTTCCTAATATAATGAAACATATTTATATGCCCAAATTTCATGCAATAATGACATTGAACATTGGGTTTGAGGTTCCTTTTGTTCAATGGTCTTCTTGCTTGGAATTTGGGTCTCACCACATTCCTATCTCTATCATGCATACAAAAATAAGGTTTATGTGATTGGGTGTGCTTGTTGGCGCTCTTGTTATACATGAAAGCACGATTAGTCCTTTGAGACTTACCTCTTGGACCTTTTGGTGCCTTCCCTTTTCCCTTAGGGAGAGGAGGCCTAGTGTGTGCTTTAACCTCCTTTGGTACTACCTCCATAGTTGATGTTTGAGGTATAGAGGCTTTAACAAAAAAGGAACTAGATAAATCTCCATGATACAATAAGTGTACCCAAACCTTCTTTTCCCTTATGAAACTTTTAAATAGAATTTCTTAACTTCTCTACTTCATTTTTGAAATCATTGTTTTCCTTATACAACTTATTAAGTGAGGAGGTTTTTGAAAAGACTTCATTTAAAGAGTCTTTTAGCTCTAAATTTGACCAAGTAAGACTTGAAACTTATTTTTTTAATTCACTTGAAACTTTTTTTTCTAATTCTTTAAACTCATTTTCTAGTTTTAAACTCTTTTCTTTATAAAACTTCATTTCAGAATGATACTTTTCACATTTTGAAATTATGGCTTCTAAGAGTTCAATATCAATCATCCCATGCATATCATGACCATAATCACTATCATAAGTATAGGATGAAGAACATACCTCATTGCAGTCATCTTCCATGGCAATAAAGCAGAGGTTGCAAACTTCCTTTTCATCTTCTTCACTTAAAGAACTAGCATCCCAAGTTGCCTTGAATGCTTTCGTTTTCTCCTTCTTGTTCTTACTTTTACAGCAATCGGCCTTGACATGCCTTTACTTGCTATACCCATTGCAAATTATATCTTCACTTGAGCTTGAAGGAGGTTTATTGAAAAGTTTCTTATCTCTTTTCTTGTTCTTGATGATTTTCTTGACCCTTCTAGAAAGCATGACAAGTTCTTTATTAACATTATCACTCGATGATGCTTAGTTGAGCTCTTGAGGGTAAAGAACTTCTTTTTGCCTTCTCTTTTCTCTTCTTGCTCTTCCTCCTACTTGAGACCCATTTCTTTAAGGTCTTTCAAATTTTGAAGGTGATGGGAAGATGGTTAACTCTTTCATATTCTTCTCTTGATAGAGAGCTCAAGAGAATGATCATTACTCTTTTATTTTTTCCATTAGCTCTTCTATGAGCCTCAACCTTTTCATTTATATCAAAAGGAATCCCTACACCATCTTCTTGCTTTATTTCAGGTTTCTACTCCTTCCTAACACAATCCCAAACATCCACCATATAACTATTCAAATATATTTCCATTTTATAGCTTTAGCAATGCTATTTGATTTTCTCTAAGACCTTTTGTCACTTTAATACTATATAATAGAGCTCAAAATATGAAATTAGACACCTCAATTTGATTTCAAGATCAAAATCAAGAGTTCCCAAAGTAATGAATGGACTTAGACTAATAGTAGCTTTACAAAAAATTTCTTGATAAGGAGGGATTCTCTCCATTAGGTTTGTATTTGGTTTTTTTGTTGGATCAGAACCACGTTGGATAGCTTGGGTCTTCATTTCTACTTATTTATGCTTATTTAGTTGAGTCTATTTTTGGCTCAATTGCTTAGCATATGGGTGGATTGGGGCTAAGCTTAAACTAGGCATCTTTTATAAGATCAAGCAAAAGTGATTTTATCTCTTTAATTTGTTTATTATTCTCTCTCTCTCTCTCTTATCAGGAATTAGGCGAGCTATGAACATGACCTCTTAGACGGAGTCAGTTATACTTGAATTAATGAATGTCACGGCATAGAATCTCAATATGCATGTAAGAAAATCAATAAAAATGCAAATTAGCATCAGGCATAACAACTGCACAAATAGAAAAGCAGCATTGATTATCCACTACAATAAATTGGAAGTATTATTTATCAAAGTCATAAAGCAACTGAAAATAAGGTAGCCTTCACTCAAGATCGATGATCTGCCCTTCCTCGATAATCTTTTAAACCTCGTTCCTCAAGGTATAGTAGAGGTCAGTGTTATGATTGAGCATCTGATGATATTTGTAATAAGCATTCGGGTCATTACCCATTTGAGTCACCCCTGGCCTTATAAAAGGTGCACTTAATAATTGGAGCTCAGCTTGGTGAAGACTTGAGATAAGGGAACCGAGAACTTAGAACTTAGAATACTTTCGGGGTTAAGGATCAGAATTTAGCTCGAGCTTAGCATACTAACCTCCTTAATCTGTGAGCTCCTATCGAACCTCTCTTAGAGCTACCCTTTTAGTGCTCAAGGTCCTCCGAATTCTAGGCACTCCCTGAAGTCCTCGAATGTACTGAGAGGAATAGGTGCCAAATTTCTTGCATATGGGGAAGTGCTCCTTTAGCCATATATCAAACCTAATTTCTTTTTGAAAGCTTGGTGACCATCGTAGCTACCTTCACCCTAAAGCACAACATCAAATTGCAAATACCCTCGTCTGGCATCTACTTGGTCATTTCTAGGTCTCTGACGATGACCTCTACTTCTGTGTTATACTCATATTGGCCCACAAACCTTTCAACCATGTCTTTCCAATCATTACGAACTTTCTCATCTAAATGCTAGTACCAAGGATTGGCTTGGCCTTCCAGATAGAGCATGAAGAACTTGACAGTCTGTTCTTTATTGAGATTCTAGCATATGGAAATGGCTACTCGATAAGAGTTGATAAAGGCATGAGGATCACTTGTACCATCAAACTTGGGTAAATCCGGGAGGTTATTTTCTTAGCTTTAGTAATCACCGTAGTAACCTCTCTAATGTTGCCTATTGATAGGCTATTTATGCAGCTACAATCCAAGGAAGTGAACCTATCAATGCAGTCTACCACTAATGGTAAGTATCAAGGTCGTATTCTCAGGAAAGTGAAAACTCAGAGTTATTACTTCGTTCTTTGTTATCTAACCTAAAATATATGATGGATGAATTCTAAATTTACTAATAACTGGAAACTGAGTTCTAAATGAGATGCAAGAATGAATGAATGAAACAATCAAGACAAGAAATGCAAACCCAAAGGGAACCTAAACTAGTTGGCAGTCAAACAAAAGATAACGAATTGATGAATCCAATTATGCTACCCGTGGACAAATTCTTAACTGAATTCGATCTCCCTCTCAAGATAACCGAATTCCTAAACCTAAGAACCTAAAGTTGGAATCTCTTCCTAACGATTGATTATTAAGTTAGCATTAAGCTTTAATCTGCCTCTATTAAGCTTTATTAATTCTTAATTCGGCTAGTCAACTACCCTTATCTCTAAGTGATCATTAACCAGTTCTTGCTATTCAAAATTCCAATTACTTAATGAATTTCTCAATTACAGAAAGCAATCTAAGGAACACAATTCACAACGTCTCATGAATAATGTAACAATTCAGTACTAAGCCAAAATAGTAAGGAAATCCCAATAGGTTTAATCGATCTAGCTACACAAGTTCATGTCTAAAATAACTAGGAATTAGATTACAATGAAAGAATAAAGAAAATGAAATGGATACACCTTTTTCCCTCGAATTGGATGAACAACTCAAAATCTAAATCTACACTGCGGTTGATCTCCCAAATTGCCTCTTGATTTGCCTTAAAATCCACTAAAATATGTACTTCAATATGTGCAAATGGTCTTCCAAAGTCGAATATCGAAGTCTAAAAAGGGGTGGCTCGCGCGTGTATATGAGATCTCAAGTCAAAAAAATTGAACCCTTACAAAAGAACTCGATTTTGCCTATATAAATGTTCCAGCACGGCTGTGCTCAAGCCTGTGCTGGTCAGCACGGTCATGCTCAAGCTTGTGTTGGACCTTCGAGTCCCAAAAATTAGCCTTTTCTCCCTGACCGTGCCATCGCCGGTGCTGAGCCACAACGGGCCGTGATGGCCTCAAAAACCGTGCTGAAAGGCCACCTTTTAAAAATCAAATGTCGATGGTTCAGCACGGCCAAAGTCCAAGTCGTGCTCAACCTTAAAATGCTAGCCTTTGCTCAATTTTAATGGATTATGGCCCGTATTCGCACATATCTCCCTCAAATACTGATAATGTCCATCGTTAATCACCTGAAACATGAAAAGAACCGAAACACAGGTGATTCTGGCATAAAACAGGATAACTATGCACAAAAATGAAAGTAATTGGGCATATAAACATGTGTAACATAATGCATATCACCTATTACTTCCCGTCCTTCTAATTTTAGCATTTCCTGGAGCTTATCAATTTTCTTCTATATCTCTTTTACTTTGGGATTCTCATGAGGAGGGATTTCAGAACAACAGTCTGTTTAACCTAAACTTCCTCTCCAGCATCAATGAACTCGTATGGGTTATCGCCATTTTTGTCCTTGTCTGATGCTTCTCCAAAATCTAGTACAACTGGGTTTTTAAAAGTTTTTCTTGCACTATCAAACCCATTGGTGGTCCCATTGTCAGCTGGTATTGTAGTTGGAGCTGGAGCCACTGTAGCCACTTGGCATTGTGCAGTAAAAGCTTGCAATAGTTCAACCTACTTTTGCTTCATGGCCATTAAGTTTTCCATTTGAGTCTTCATATTGGCAATATCATTTTGAGCTACTTCCAGTTTTTCAACTCAAGATGCTTCAATGTGTTTTTCCATTCTAATGCTTTGTTGTCTAATGAGTCGCCAGCTGGACCTAATCCAAGTAATTGTGACCTTTGAAGAAATTAAGGTTAAAGAATGCATGATGATGTAGAATACGTGTATGCATGTATGCTTTCTTCTTGGATGAAGAAATTGTCGAGCCAGGAAAAGAAATGGCTACAAGAAATGATTAGATGTGTGGATGTCATGAATGCACATGCAATGTCTATAAAAAGAAAAGAGGTTACCAACCACAATGGTTATTCATAGACAAATCATAACCAAGCATGTGTGTGTAAATAGATGTAAAATGTTCATTTCTCATGCAACACTCCCTTCCAAAGTCGATTAGTGGCGAAGTCTTCTTTCCTAGGTGTTTTAATTTAGCTAGACCACCAATAAGGGATGGTCAAAGCTTGATTCTTTCTAGTGTTTGAAACTTAGGCTTAAGCTAATTCATAATTAGAAATTCCATATTAGACATCTTGTGAGTCTCACATTCTAAGGCAGATTGAACTTTCATTTGGTGTCCCTTAATCATGCGCTTCTCAAAATTTCGTCATGAAAAGAAATTTTTAATTATAAATAGTGTAAATCTAGGTTTCAGACACTAACAAAGGAATAATGTCATGAATCATACTCATTATTTGTCATAATGCATTCGTGCTGCTCTTTTACCATTTGTGTGGGTATTGCACGTTTATGCCAATCCCGATGAGTGGCACTTTATTTATTTTCTGCAATTTGGAATCACTAATTCAATCCCCCTTCTTGGTTCCAAGGGACAACATATACTAGTATATGTGTATTTATGATTGTTTTAGTTAAAGTTAAATACATGAAGTTATTACTGAGTTGTATAAAAAGATACTATGTAGATATTTAAAATATATATTTACTGCACTTTTCAGATATCTTTACAATATAAAATAATATGTATACAATCATAAATTGATAAATATTTTTGGTGTAAAAGAGATACTTTTGATGTACTCTATGTTCATTACCATGAATTTGTAAAAGATACTATCAAAATACTAGAAAGATATCTATTACATATCTTATAATCTTATAAGTTTTAAAAACATACACCGATGCATCAATTTTTGAAAATTGAATTAGAAGTTAAAATAAATCATTACTATATGGAATTCCTTCAATATTTTGTTATAACATTACACGTATAGTAGTCTTTTTGTTATTTTTGTAGAATTATAAAGCATATATTATTTGTCTTCAAGTATAATTGTTAAGAAACCTCCAAGGATTGAAACTACGAAGCCTTTAGTTATGTGAACTCGTGATTTACAAGTTAGAAAACCCCTTAGCAATTCGATATACACGCCTAAGGAAAGCTAAGAACATATCGAAAGAGATGATCTTTACATTAGAACCTAAAGGAAGCTAAAGCCTTTAAACCCTAACCTATGAACGCCTTAAAGGGTAGATCAATTCCTTTGATAAGTTTGACTGCATTCACTCAAGAACACAAGGTTCAAAGAGACAACTTTAAAAGGAAAAATACTTGAAATATTATTGATAAAAGTCCCATCTCACAAAGAAAATTCGCTTTAAGATTTATAAGCCTCAAAAACCCTAATCCTAGCTTGCTTAGGAAATATATCTCAAAAAGGATAGAGATAACATTCCTAACTAAAAGAGATAACTAAAGACAATTCCTAATTAAGCTAAAACACATAAGTAGCCACCTATATCAAGCTATGAAACCCTAAATTAAAACAAGTCATGCGTATAGACCTTATTTAAATGTAAGCTAAATAGGCCTAAATAAAAAACTTAAACTAAAGCCCAAGTGTGGCTTGTAGAACTGGCACATCTTGAACTTGGACTTGTAATATATTAAAAGAGATGTGATCCACACTATCTTATCTTAAATAATCTCCTTAGTCCTCCCACATTTGGAATGCTCAGCCTTGGATATCCTTTATTAAGGCCTCTCAATCTACTACTAGGGCCTTATGGTAAGGCTATTAGATTCTTGTCCCATTGGATTTTGATCTTGGACTTTTAGTCTTGGCAAAAATTCACCATGTCCATGCTCATCTTTATCAAATCCAACTTCATGAATTACATGTGATGGTAGCTGGTCCATAGCATTCTCCATTTCTTTAAAAAGATTCATTCTCGAGTCTTGACTAAATATTGTGAAAGAAATAAATACATAAACTCAAATAATAATACAAGCTTATTATCAACTTGCAATTCTTTCACAAAAGTGGTTAGAGGAACTGTAGAACACATAATACTTAATGTCAATAAAATCAACATGTTCAATTAGCTAAATTGTATCAAGTAGAACATCTTCACTCTTCACAACCTTAATATTTTCCTCAACATCAACAATGATCTTTTCAATTTTGGATTTGCTCAAAGATAGCAAATCATTGTCTTTCTCACCATCTTCAATAATTACGTCTTCAAAATCTTTATTAACTTTGGTAGAGCATTTTACTTCTTCTATATCATCAATATTAGTTTCCAAAAATGGCTTAGATTCAACTTCATCTTTAGGTTGCTTATATCGGCTTTCAACCAATCTCTTTATTTCTTCTAAACTTTGACAAATTATTTCACAAGCACTTCTTATAGATTTTAGCTCCATTGAATATTTATCATTTTGAACTTGACGCAGTTTTCCCACTAACCTCTTTGGTTTAGGTTTAGGATATAAAAGTTCCACGGATATTTTTATAATGATCATCATTCTTTTGTCCCCACAATCTATCATAAGATTGATAACTAAGATCTTAAAGTTGTCTAGCAAATTCCTCTTAATGAAACATCTCTCAATACATAACTCATGTGTTTACACTTAATAATGGGGGTGTTCACTCGTGTTTGTACTCAATTGATAACATATCACATAGAGGTATACCTCGCACCTCTCGACTTATTCCCTTTATGTTCTTAAGTAAATCAAAACAAAACAACACAAAGAGACTGATTGTTTTAGTGAAATTCACAAATTGAAGTTTTAAAGTCTTAGTTGAAGCAAAATGGTCAAAACGAGAAAAGAAAAAGAAAAATAATTGAGAAGCCAATAAACAAGAAAACTCAAAAAGAAGCAAAAGACATATAAAAAGAAACAATAATACTAAAAAGAAATTTTGGTTACAGCAATGCCCATGTCGAGGTCGTTCTTCAAGTCATGTTGCCTATTGGAAATATTTTTAGTTGTGGCATGCCCATGTGAAGGATGTGCTACAACCATGTTGCCTACTGGAATTCTTTTTAATTTTGAATTTTAAGTTTTTTTCGTAATCAAGAACTGAATTGAAAATTTAAAGAAGGGCCTCATAAAATAATGCAAAATAAATGGATAAGTAACTTGATCTTAGAGCCAAAGCTCTAATATCAAATATTAAGAAACCTTCAAGGATTGGAACTATGAACCCTTTAGTTATGTGAACTCGTGATTTACAAACTAGAAAATCCGTTAGCAATTCGATATACCTACCTAAAGAAAATTGCGAACATATCAAAAGAGATGATCTTTATATTAGAACCTAAAGGAAACTAAAGCTTTTGAAACCCCAACCTATAAACGCTATAAAGGATAGATCAATTCCTTTGAGAACTTTGATTGTATTCACTCAAGAAGACAAGGTTCAAAGTAATAACTTTTAAAGGAAAAATACTTGAAGTTTTATTGATAAAAGTTCCACCTCACAAAGAAAATTCTTTTTAGGCTTTATAAGCCTTAAAACCCTAATCCTAGCTTGCTTAGGAAACATATCTCAAAAAGGATAGAGATAACTTTTCTAACTAAAAGAGATAACTAAAGATAATTCCAAATTAAACTAAAACACATAAGTAGCCACCTATATCAAGCTATAAAACTTTAAATTAAAACAAGTAATGTGCATGGGCCTTATTTAAATATAAGCTAAATAGGCCCAAATATCAAAGTTAAACTAAAGCCCAAGTATGGTTGTAGAATTGGCCCATCTTGAACTTGGACTTGTAACATATAAGAGATGTGATCCACACTATCTTCTCTCAAATAATCTCCTCGGTTCTTCCACATATGGAATGTTAAGCCTTGGATATGCTTTATTAAGACCTCTTGATACTTTTTAGCTCTTAATCTAGTAATAAGGCCTTGTAGTAAGGCTATTGGATCCTTGACCTATTGGACTTTGATTTTGGACTTCTAGTCTTAGCTGAAATCTACCAAGTTCATGCTCATCATCAATCTAACTTCAGGAATTCCATGTGATGGTAGCTGGTCCATGTCAATAATGGACTTTAATTGAAGTATTTTCTATGTTTAGCTTGATTTTGATTCGAAGCTTGATTTGAATAGTGAAACTAATTTTCAGCTGCATTATGAGCCTGATTTCATTTTTTTTTTTTTTGTAATAATGTTTGTTTGATTAATCTGTTTTCTTTTCTGCTTTTTTTCTCTTTGGATATCGAAATAAAATTGTAGATTTATGAATTTTATATCAAATTTGTTGATTTTGTTTCTTGTTCCATGACGGTTTTAGTTTTGCAAAAAATTATAATTTTTAATAGAAAAAAAGCTAAAATTTAAAATTGTATAAACAAAATTATTTAAGCTAATTTTTTGTATTAACAAAATTTCTATCTTTTATCGAAAAATAAAGATTTGTGAGACGTATCCTGTAATTATGTACTTTTCCTTTATTTTTTAAGAAATTTACTTTAAATATGTCATTTTTTACAAATAATTACAAAAATACTTCATGTTTAAATTTGATACATTATTACGCTGGGTAAATTGCTCAGCTGATACCAAAACTTGAGACTGTATATCAATTTGATACTAAGACCTTAATTTGAATCAAAATGGTACCAAAAGTATAGAAAAGTATATCAATTTAGTCCAAATGTCTAATTTCCGACAACGGATGGTGACGTGACAAGCTGAGAAGACAAAGTTAATTGACATGGCACACGTTGAGGGGGCGAAACAATCGGAATATACCACCTCAGCTTGCTACGTCACCATCTGTTGTCGGAAATTGAGCATTTGGACTAAATTGATATACTTTTCTATACTTTTGGTATCATTTTGATTCAAATTAAGATGTTGATATTAAATTGATATATAGTCCTAAAGTTTGATATGAGATGGGCAATTTACCCTTTTTACGCTTCTCTATTTCAATTTTATGTTTTTTACTTTTTATTTCATTTCTGATGAAGAAATTTTTCTTCTTCTTTCTCTTTTTCCTTTTCTTGGAATTGAGCACTGTCGTCCTCTTCTAGCTCCTTCGTTTGTCACACCGTGGAGCTCAAATCCAAAAAATTTTGCCAAGAGTACTAGAGTAGTGTGGAATTCTCCAAAACACTCTGGAGTAGTGTAGAATTCTCTAGAATACTCTAGAACTCTCTAGAAACGTGTAGAACCTTCTAGAACACTCTAGAATAGTCTAGAACTTTCTAGAACAATCTAGAAGGATGTAGATACTTCTAGAATATTCTAGAATGGTGTAAATACTTCTAGAACATTCTAGAAGGGAGGGGATAATTCTTGTATATACTAGAATACTCTAGAATATTCTAGACACAAGTAGGCTATTCTAGAATATTTTAGACTTGTATGGATATAAGTAGCATCTAGAACATTCTTTTAAGGAGGTGGGATGGTGGCCATCCATGCCTATAAATACCACCTCCATGCTTCATTTGTAATATATAAGGAAGGAAAAGAAGGAATGAAGGAAATATAAGAGAATATACAAGCCTACCTTTCCAAAACTCTTGTGCTCTCTTTGTGCCACTTTCTTAAGCTTACTTTCGCTGACGTAATTACTGCCATTTTGCCGAGTTTGGCATCCGAGGGAAAGCTGACTAGCAATCTTGACTTCGGGGAAATCAAGTGAGCTAGGCCGCACGTGGGCAAAGTTTGGGGATAAAACAAAACTCACGTGACAGTTGATATCAGAGCCAAGTTTGTATCAAAGCCTAGTTGGCATTAGAGCGCGGTTGAGTTCTTTGGGGAATTCTTGCACGAGATTATGGCCAAAGTTTGTGAGCAATCCACTTCTACCGCTCCTCCCACTCCAAGGGAAGGAGGAAAGGAAAGCGGAAAGGGCCGTAGGGATAAGTCCCGCGACGTGATTGGCGCGATTGAGGAAAGGCTAGTCAAGGTGGAGACTGCCATGTCTGATTGGTGTGATAAAATTGAAGACATGGACCTTCGCATCGAGAAGCTAGAGTCCAAGGAGGACGATGGGGAGCTTCGAGGGGAGATACAAGGTGCCTTAAATGTTCTCGCCGATAATTTAGCGAGGGACAATGAGGCTCTTAAGAAGTTGCTTGCCCAAAGCCTGGAGAAGGTCGATAAGCTCGAGGTGGAGCTTAACTTATGCAAGGCCACGTTGGCGAATAGTGGGGGAGCGCAAGTAACAACGGTGCACAAAGTCGATGCTCCTAAACCAAAGGCCTATGGTGGGGCTAGGAGTGCAAGGGAGATCGAAAACTTCTTGTGGAGCTTGGAGAGATACTTTGATGCAGTGGGCATAGTGGACGACGCCACCAAGGTAAAGTTTGTATCTCTCTACTTAAGTGATATTGCTACCGTATGGTGGAGACGCAGGTGCGAGGATGTGAAAAGGGCCTTTGCACTATTAATACATTGGATGATTTTGTGCAGGAGCTTAAGAAGCAATTTTATCCCGACAATGCCGAGAAGGAGGCAAGGTCAAAGCTTCGATGACTCCAACATAGAGATGGCTATATTCGGAAATATGTGAAAGAATTCTCTGAATTGATGTTGGAGATTCCCGACTTGGGAGAGAAAGAAGCATTCCATGCCTTCATTGATGGTTTGTCTCGGTGGGCTCAATTGGAGCTAGAAAGGCGAGGTGTGCAAGACCTTGCCACCGTGATGGCGGTTGCCGAGTCCTTAATAAAGTTGAAGAAGAAGGACTCATTCAAGCCAAAGGTAAAGAAGTACGAAGGAAGTGACAAAAGTGGAGGAGATAGAGGAAAATCTTCTACCAAGGATGGTAAGGCTTCGTACAAGGACAAGGGCAAGTGGAAGAAGGAAGACAAGCGTAGTTCTTCTCCGAGAAAGCTTGCTTGCTTCATCTGCGATGGACCTCATCGTGCTTACAAGTGTCCAAAGCGTGGGAAGCTTGGAGCTTTAGTAATCACCGAAGAGGAGAAGCGAGAAGAAGAATGAAGAATTGCTTCCCTTCGACTCCTCAATGCCATCCAAGCTAAAGTGGAGTAGAAGCCTCGTGGTCGAATGTACGTGGAGACTAACATCAGAGGCAAAAGCATCCAAGCCATGGTGGATACCGGGGCTGATACAGTGTACATGGCAAAGGAGGTGGCCGACTCTATAGGGCTGCCTTATAAAAAGGAAAAGGGCTTCATCAAGGGTGTGAATGCGAAGAGGCTACCTATCATTGGCATAGCGAGAGGGACCAACATCCGTATAGGCCAATGGCAAGGTAAGGTTGATATCACCATTGCTCCTATTGATGATCAACGATTCTATCTTGGCATGGACTTCCTCGACATGGTGAAGGCGTTCTTAGTTCCCTACGCCAATACCATATGCATAATGGAGAATGGCCAACCTTGTGTGGTGCCGATAAAGAGGGAGCTAAGCCAAGATATGATGGTATCGGCCATACAGCTCTCTAAAGGGGTAAAAAGGAAGGAGCCAACCTTCCTAGCAACCCTCAAGGTAGAAGAAGGTCCCCATGTTGATGGTGCCACACTTCCAAGCCCTATCCAATGCGTGCTTGATGAGTTCAAAGATATTATGCCTCCCGAATTACCGAAGAAGCTTCATCCACGACGAGAAGTGGACCACGAAATCGAATTAGAACTGGGAGCCAAACCACCCGCCTTTGCACCCTATCGAATGGCGCCTCCTGAGCTAGAGGAACTAAGGAGGCAACTCAATGAGCTACTTGATGCAGGCTACATAAGGCCATCCAAAGCTCTATATGGTGCGCCGGTCTTGTTTCAAAAGAAGCACGACGGTTCCCTTCAGTTATGCATTGACTACCGTGCCCTAAACAAGATCACAGTCAAGAATAAGTACCTGATTCCTAACGTTGCTGACATCTTCGATCAACTTGGTGGTGCTAAGTGGTTTACCAAGTTGGATTTGCGGTCTGGGTACTATCAAGTGCGCATTTCCGAGGGACATGAGCCAAAGACAGCATGCGTGACGAGATATGGATCATACGAATTCCTTGTCATGCCCTTTGGCCTCACGAATGCACCGGCCACATTCTGTACACTTATGAACAAGGTACTTGCTCCTTACCTTGATCAGTTTGTCGTTGTTTACCTCGACGATATTGTTGTTTATAGCAACACTTTGGAGGAGCACGTAGAGCATCTAAGGCTAGTGTTCAAAGCCTTGCGAGATAACGAGCTCTACGTCAAGAAGGAGAAATGCTCCTTTGCCCAGCGAGAGGTGGCATTCCTTGGGCATATTGTTGGTGATGGAAAGCTACAGATGGATGGTTCAAAGGTGAAGGCCATCCAAGATTGGGAGCCGCCAACCAAGGTGACCGAGTTGAGATCTTTCCTTGGTTTGGTGAACTATTATCAGAGGTTCATCAAGGGCTATTCTTCTATTGCCACTCCTTTGACGGATCTATTAAAGAAGGGTCGTGCTTGGGATTGGTCTACGAAGTGCCAACAAGCCTTTGAAGGGCTAAAGAAGGCCATCATGGAGGAGCCGGTCTTAGCACTTCCCGACCATACGAAGGCATTCGAGACCCAAACCGCTGGGCAAACCGAGAGGGTCAATGCACTCTTAGAACTATATTTGAGGCACTACGTGAGTGCCAACCAACGAGATTGGGCGAAGCTGCTTGATGTTGCCCAATTCTCTTACAACTTGCAGAAGAGTGAGTCTACAGGCAAGAGTCCATTCGAGATAGTTACAGGCCAACAACCCTACACACCGAGTGCTCTTGCCATGGATTGGTCAAGCCGAAGTCTACCTGCCTTCAAGCTTGCGAAGGAATGGAAGGAGCAAGCCGACATTGCTCGAGCCTACTTGGAAAAGGCGTCCAAGCGAATGAAGAAATGGGCGGACAAGAAGAGGAGACCAATGGAGTTCAAGGAAGGGGACAAGGTGCTTGTCAAGTTATATTAGCATGGCAAAGCTGACGGACTTCATTGGGGACTCAGAAGAAGGTACGATGGACCTTTCCCTATTATTAAACGTGTGGGTAAGGTAGCGTACAAAGTAGAACTTCCACAAGGCATCAAGATCCATCCTGTTTTTCATGTGAGCATGCTGAAGCCTTATAGGGAGGATCGCGATGACCTGAGCAGAGGTAAGTCTAAAAGAGCTCCTTTGAATGTGCGGGCTCAGTATGATAAAGAGGTGGACTATATCATCTCCCATCATAAGGTGCCACAATCCAATCAACCTCCAATGACGAAGTTTCTTGTCAAGTGGAAGGGACTCCCCAAAAGTGAGGCAAGTTGGGAGCCGATTCGTGACTTGTGGCAATTCGAGGAGAAAATCAAAGCTTACGAGGAGAAGGCAACGGGGGCATTGCCAGATTAAGTGGGGGAGAATGTCACACCGTGGAGCTCAAATCCAAAATTTTTTGCCGAGAGTACTAGAGTAGTGTAGAATTCTCTAGAATACTCTAGAACTCTCTAGAAACGTGTAGAACCTTCTAGAACACTCTAGAATAGTCTAGAACTTTCTAGAACAATCTAGAAGGATGTAGATACTTCTAGAATATTCTAGAAGGGTGTAGATACTTCTAGAACATTCTAGAAGGGAGTGGATAATTCTTGTATATACTAGAATACTCTAGAATATTCTAGACACATGTAGGCTATTCTAGAATATTCTAGACTTGTATGGATATAAGTAGCATCTAGAACATTCTTTTAAGGAGGTGGGATGGTGGCCATCCATGCCTATAAATACCACCTCTATGCTTCATTTTTAATATATAAGGAAGGAAAGAAGGAAGGAAAAATAAGAGAATATACAAGCCTACCTTTCCAAAACTCTTGTGCTCTCTTTGTGCCACTTTCTTAAGCTTATTTCCGCTGACGTAATTGCTGCCATTTTGCCGAGTTTGGCATCCGAGGGAAGGCTGACTAGCAATCTTGACTTCGGGGAAATCAAGTGAGCTAGGCCGCACGTGGGCAAAATTTGAAAATAAAACAAAACTCACGTGACATGTTGCTCTAGTAAAAGAAGAAGTTTTTGCTTGATTTTCTATGTTTTGCTCGCTGAAGTGCTAAAAAAACCATTAAGCTTTCTATTCATTTTTTCTTTGCTTTTTTTCTTTCTTTCTTTACCGATTAGTTCATCCATAATATCTTTATTTTTCTGTTATTAAAAATCTTTTAACTCTTCAACACATTACCCGAATCAACCAAGGAGCTCTTAAAATACCTATAAACCTTGTAATTGATCTTGATGGCCCACATTTCTGGCTTAATTGTGCCTCTTTAGAACAATTTTTTTTATTTTACATGTAATGCCCATTTGCTCAATTCAGTGTTCAATGCAAAATCCGGCCATAAGAATCGCAATCATCATTCAAGTTGTGATCTTTTTTACACAAAATAACATCATAACAGCAGGATAGCTTGTTGAAGATGCGTTAGTGAGAATAATTGTTTATCTCCCTTTTCCAGGACGAAAAGAAGAGAGAGAGAGAGAGAGAGAGAGAGAGGAAAAGTAGAAGCTCAAAGCAAGTATATGAGAGTAATTTTTTACAAGTCCAACACTATAATTTTATGATAGAAGTTTGCTATCCAAATCTGTGATTATAACTTTGTTTTTAGATTATTAATATATGTTGTAAAACAGTTTTAGCTGAAATCGAAACAATAAATGCATACTGAAGCTTCATTGCAAGATTCTGCTTTCCTCCTCGGATTCCACTTGTTGAAGTGCTCTAATATCCACTTCGCCATAAACTGGTGCAACAACTAAATTTTTTCGAGCTATTTATTTTGCTTACATCAAAGTTCATTACTAACATAAATTTGTAGTTGCTCTTTTAACTTAATCAAATAAGATTCAATAAGTTAATTATACACATTATTACTGTGTTTTATACTAATCATATTTAAAATAGTTGCTTAATAATACAAAATTATATATTCAATTTCTATTAATATTACTAAATTTTATATTAATTTTTTATTTAGTTTGATTAATAACACAAAATTATATATTCAAATTCTATTAATATTGGTAAATTCTATATTAATTATTTTATTTAATTTTATTATGTATTAATTGTTAATATTTAGTTGATATTAAGAAAATCCGGTTTATGTTTTGTTGATATTTAATTGATTTTTTATTTATTGTCTAATCTATATTTACTTAAATTTAATTTTATTTGTTGGTTTCTTCTTTATTTTTTATACATTTAATTTTTTTAATGGGATAATTTTATTGAAGTTTACTTGGTTTTTAGTATATTTAATTTATGCGTATTTTTGTAAATATAAATTTTTTTAAAAAGGTATTTTTATAATTTTTTTTAGATGAAAATACAATTATTTTATAAAAAGAGGTATTTCTGGAAAAAAAAAATTTCTTATTCTTTTAAGGGCTCCTTTGGAATTGGCCCAATCATCTTTAATATCCAAAAATGGAGCCGTTCCAACCCTGATCTACCTCAATTAACACTTTGTTTATAAAAATTAGAAAATTAAATTTAAAAAGAAAATAAATCTGCTTACCTTAAGCTACTATATTCTACATGTTTCCTCCAAGTTTTCTCGGCACTTGCCTTCAGTCTAAAACGCATGCAGAAAAATCAGCTAATGGAAATGAATTTAAACATTGAATTCATGTCTTGTAGATACAGTTTGATACATCAGTATTGCATCTCGTTAATGAATGGAAATTATTTTTTTTTTGAAAAAAATGGAAATTTCCTTCCAATTTTGGGTTATCAGAGAACTTTCAACAAATATGTTCAGTCCATGAGTTTGTATCTTTTCTCTTGGACACCAGTAACTCCCATTTGTATCTCTATTATAGTATGAAGTGGCACCTGAAAAATACAATTCTTTTCATCAGTTCATAACCCAAAAATTTTAATTTTTTGTTTTTAAAAAGACTAACTGTAGAATACAAGCTAAAATGCCAAATGAGTCATATAAAGATACATATTTCACCAGAAAACAATATGGACATTACTCATCAAGACTTGCCAAGAAGAACATACTGTAATGTTTGTTTTGAAGACTTCTAATGAGAGATCTCGTAAAATTCGTGGATTTTGTCAAAATAAAACGACAGACAAAATCCATGAGTAATAAAATCTTTCATCCACCTATATCCACCGAAATAAGAGATTCGGAAACCTACTTTAAGAGGTTGGTTTTTATGAAACTCTATTTTTAATGGATGATAGATTGTTCCAACTTTTTCTTTATTCTGTGAATACCCTCAAAAATTGTATTGATTTTATGTGCATACCAAACAAGAGAGCATGAACAAATCTATGGAATTTAAAACATGTAAGAATCTGGGTTTTATAATCTATTGATTCTGACAAAATCCATAGATTTTAAAGGCCTCACTCCAAACTAGGCCTGAGCTGCTCGGTAATTATTAACCAGGTGGATACATACCACAATAGAAATACCATTACTCTGGTGGTTCTTAATTAGGCTTGAATTACCTCAATATGTGGTATTTCTTTCAGAGGCCTATCAGCAAAGTAAGCATATAATGCTCTTAAAACCGCCTGCATGGAAAAATGGGAAAGGAGAAAGATAAAAAAGAAAACACAAGAGGCTTCTTAAGGCTTAGAATTTAAAAAGAAACAGATATAAATAAATAGAAGCACAAGTCCAATGCTTAACCTGATGAGAGATCACTACAACGGGAGCTCGTTGTCTTTCAAGTTCAATAATTACAGGCTCCAGCCTGCATTTGAATGGATATTCGAGTTTTATAACAAGCTGGAAGTGAAATATTAACCAGGTTCAGTTAACCTTCATAATTTTATACCTTTGGATGACATCCAGATAAGATTCTCCACGTGGATACCGGTACCTCAGCTTGTCTTTCTTCCGTGCCCTGCTTAAAAGGGACACATCAAGGAAACAACTAATGTGACCGCCAGACAAACAAATGAAATGAAAATGCTCATTTTTAAGTCAGAGCAGCAGCTTGCGAGAAAAACTGATTTTAGAGAGAAGACGACAACACGTACTCATACTCCTCAGGCATATTCTTCTTTATCTCCTCATATGTCATTCCATCACATACTCCAGCATTTATCTCATCAAGTGCACGCCATTGGATCTATCAAAAATGTCACGAACTATTGATTTCTAATATTCAGTTTAACTTATCCAGGCAAATGACATGCTCTGGGTTCCACACTAACCTTGGGAAATCCAACAATTGGACTTGCTGTAATAATTGTTCTCTGCAGCGTGCTAGTCCAAATCTACATCATAGGAAAAATCAAAAGGGGAAGATCTCAAAACTAATTCCACAGAGTCAGCTCACCAGCGTGTTAAATAATGATACATAACCTGGTTTTATAACCGGAATATGCCTTGCTATATGTTATTTATCGATATATTACAGCTCTGGAAACAAACCACCACCAGACACCACATCTATCATTCCAACTACCAACACAATGCTACAGCAGCCATGACTTTTACAATCAGTCCCTGCCCCCAAACACCAAAGTTACCATTATTACCACCATAACAATCATATACCCACCATTACCACTTCTACTTTCGACCATCACGTCTTTTGCCTTCATCACTATCAAAATTAACACCTTTACAACTACTAACCTGACCATTAACACTATAGTTACAATCAGCAAGATTGATAAATATTATCGTCATTACTAATAACCATCATATACTCACCATTACCACTTCCACTTACAACACGACAACCACCATGTCTGTTGCCTTTACCACTATCAAAATTAACTCCTTTACACACCATCTCTGACCATTATTACCATAGTTACCATCACCAAGATTGATACAATTAAAATTTTAAGTTATTTCTTATAAACACTGTTATAATTCGAATTTTAATCTTTCTGTATAAAAATTTGACAGGTCTTAAGATATCTGGAATAAAGTTATTCAGCTCCTAAGTTTTCAGCTTTAATATTCAGCTGGTAGTGATCATTCTAGAACAACAAATATGGAATCTAGGTATTAGCAACAAAACATTTCTCATTTTTTACTTATTTTGTAGATCATGATACTGGACAATATAGGAGGTTAGTCATGCAATCAGTAAAGCTTACAGAGGCAGTCTTCTCAGATTTCAGTCGTTTTTCAACGAAGTTAGCAAGTTTCTTTGCATAGATCTCTCCCTTATCACTGTGAAAACAAATACCATATTATACAGTCACTAGTAAGTAATCTTAAAGAAGAAAATAACAGAAAAATCAGAATGCAACCATGTGTGAAAAGGCAAATGAATTTTAAGAGAGTTTCACAATTTAATGGATAAGTGGATCTATAGGACTATGTAATATCCCATAACAGATAATCCTGTCAAGACATCTCAAGGTCCGGTCTTGGGCTGCCCAGCAAAAGATTGGGTCTTAAGTGGTCATTTTAGAAATTGCTACATATGAAACGCATCTATTATTGTCCCTCTTACAAACCTGATCTGGAAAAACTAGCATCAGGTAATGAACTTTTCAAATTAACTGCTCAATTGCTATCGGATCTCATGCTTAAACTTTTTTGAGCTAGAAGATGTGAAATGAGGCTTCAGAAAAATGAGCCATAATTTTAAAACCAAGTAATTCCATTTTAGAGAAGGTTAAGAAAACACAACTTTATACATCTTCACAGCTTCATTGATTTCTATGGTCTTTTACATTCTTTCTGAATACAGTCTGCTTCTTGCAGCTAATAACATTGATTATGTTAGTGACTTCAGCCCCATAATCATTTCATATCACTAAAGATTTCACCCTGCATAACTTGTGCTACAGTTCTTTTTCTGACAGATATATTCTGATAATCTCATGCCAGAAGAAAATCTGGATTTTTATTCCTATATTCAAGTTACAAGGAGACTCTTGTAGTATGAAAAACTTCAGCCAACTCCTCGAGTCTGCTAAAAATCAACTTCACAGGTTATATGCATATTTTGAGAATATCCCTTAGGAAGATCTAGTAAAATCTTAATGCAAGGAAAATATGGCAAACATAATACTAGCAAATGATATCCCATTGCACTTTCAATAACTGGTTGTTAGCACTGTAAGGGATAGAGTTTGTCCTCTCATGCTTTGTTTGTTTGCTGAACATAAACTCTCATGTGCAAAATTTTTATCTTTGATAAAGAATTTTGTGAATAATCAAGTAGCAGCAGGCCAGCCATCATAACAGCACAACCAGATGATTTTATCGAATTTACAGATGCATTTCATTTTATTACATTACAAGAATTAAAATATTTTCTGTACAAATTGAACCAGATAACCAATTTCTCAAGAACCAATACCTCAAAACAGTGTCACCGCCAATTCTCCCTCTAACATTATCCCGGCTTTCTCCATGCCTAGTAAGTAATATCGGGCGGGGTGTAAGATGTGTATTCACCTGCAACAAATTCATACAAAGTTCTTGCTCTACGTTAAAATTAAAATAAACAAAGCTTAACAGAAGAAGGAATTATGATAATGGATGAAAATCAGTAATCACTGCTAGCTATCAGCCATGTTTGGTATATTGAAAAATGAAATCCCTGATCAAAACTCAAAAAGTACAGATTATAGCAAAGCTGTCCTACAAAAAAGATGTAACAGATTAGCATGAAAAAAGAAAATAAATAAACAATACTCCATAGAATAATTTTCATATCCTATTCAAAACATAAGAAACTTCACAAACTGTATCAATCAGAAGCAGCAGTTGTATTAAAATTGCTGCATGATTTAGAGAATTCAAAAGGGAGATATGCCTTCAGAAGCTTATGTGGTAAGGAACAGTCAATCAAGATGGTTGACAGGATAACATACCAAGAAAAAGACAATTCTTCCAGGAAGGTAGCCACTGATATTATTCACCTGAATCATAACAAAGATGTTTAAATAAATAGAAAACTAACTTTCATGCTATGGATAAATTGGATAAAGAACATATCAGTGATTTCAAAGAAGCAACAAGGCCAACCATTGGCATGGATCTTTGGTTTGCAATGTTACTTTTAATTTTGGATGTGCTCTCCAATAATAATAATAGTACTAAAACGGCGCCTCTAAAAGCAAGAAGCACAAGTCTAACAAAATGCCAAGAAAACCACCCTATCCCAAGCAAAAGCAACAAAACTTTTACTATGAAAAGCATACACATAGTAAAATAAATAAAATCAAATAAATACAAAATAAACAAACACACATACTCGCACAATTCTAAAGTATGGTAGGATGCTTTCCAATAATTAATTATGGCTTTTAGGAAAATCAGAATTTTATTCTGAAGTACTTTTCAGTCAAACCAAACAGTACCAAAATTTATTTACCAATTGGACTAGATTGACAGGAAGAAAGACATGAAAAACAAAAAGCACAACTAAAATGAAATTAAAAATGCAAATATAGTGATGTCATATAGAAAATAGATGGTTTTTACAAAACAAACCCTGCTCTTTCTACTCGTTGGGGGAACCAGGTTTTGCTGCCTTGCGTGGTTTTTCTCTAAAAATTGCAGATACATGACACAAACAAGTTTCCCAACTAAGAAAATCATAGTGAAAGTTCAGACAGGTTGGGGAAATGATGTTGGAAGATATATGGACTTCATGCACATCTACAAATGTGGCATTAGATTAAAAACCAATCATACACATGCGCACAACCCTACTGAAAGTGTTTTCTCTTTGGATGCTGACTGAATTTTGAAGAAAATCTCAAGGAGTCCATCCCTTTGCATTTTACTGATGTGTGGTAAAGCTCTAACTCACCATAAATAAAAGCTCCAAAAATAGGTCAAGCAATAAATTACACAGCATATTAATATTTGATAAAGAAATTGTGCAAGAAGAACCAGCTAAAAGCCTTGTCAAAGTTGATCTAGCTAATGTTTCTCTTCTCCATTTCTTTTCCAGCATAGCCTGCACAAATCTTCTGCCCAGACCTAGTTGGATAAAAGTGTTCTATGACAATATTTCAACGCTGCATTTTCTGTACATACAAAATTTTCCCTTGAGGTTCACTCTTTATGCTCAATTATTTTGAATTTTCAACCTGGCACATGGATAATGGTGTCCTCTAATGTTCTTGCTCTGTAATTAGAAACTAGACCTGATAATGGCCCAGGGTAACCCACCAGATTGAAAATAAAAGATATGAAAGATAAAGCTTTTATTGTCTTTTTCACTTTTGTACTTGTATTTTATTCTTGTATTTGTATCTTATAAAATCTTTTAAAGTGCTCTTAAGTTCAGTTCTAAAGAGATCGAGAACAAAAAGAAAAGGCAAGGCTCGATGACGTCTTAGGGCATCCAATTTATTGACAAAGAACTTACCCTACCCAAATGAAACTCCAGGATAATACATGTGATAAGGCCCCCAAGCTAGCCTGCAAGATTTCTGGGTTGAAAGGAGTTAAAACCTGGGCCTGGGCCGGCCCAAATATCAATTTTTTAAGCGGACACAGGTAGAGGGTATTTGAAGGATAGCCTGCCTTTTTTATCATGTGCAATAGAAGCTATATTAGCATAAAGCCATAAATGACATGCAAAAGTTATTCTTGTCCTTAATTAGAAGTGTAGCATCCAGGATACTTGTAGCATGATATCAGTTTCTAGTTCCACAATTGATACCTCAACTCATTACTAAAGCCTCAAGAAGCTACATCCGATTCTTCCATTCTGTACTAATACCATGTTCAATCAAAAAGCAGTTATTCACAGATTAAAATCTCACTATTCTACCACATGCATATGGCGCACAATAAAAGAGGAAAAGAAAGAAGATGCCTGGACAAAGATCCAGATGTGGTTCTTCTACCAAGATCAAGCATGCTTGAGGATATTTTCTAAACTTAGAGCCAATTTTGCTGCTAATTGAAAATAAATTATTATCTTCATGATAATTTTTATCATTCTAGTTTCATGCACCAAATAATTAATGATTTACTTTCTGAAGTAAATCATTTGCCAATGTATAAGACTAGAAATTAGATCCAGAAAAGCCAAAGACATACTTGTATTTGCCCACCATGTCCACTGACCATGTCAATCATTTTGATATAAGAACCTTCTTCCACAGGCTCATAAACCTTGTAACAGAGGCCAAGTTGTTAAATTTTAATGTGGAATGGAAAATCATTAATTTCCAACTCTCAAAAGCAGCAATAATTAAGACCATAGGAAATTACTTTCTCATAATTGACTAGTCGATTTTTGAAATCTTGATATCCAGCTTCAAAGTCCGGCCTGCATGATTACATGAAAGGTTAAACACAGAATAATTTAGGTCGGCAAACAGGCTTCAGGCAGTAAGCATACTCCTCTGCATAGTCGGGGCTTTGTTGAATTTTAAGGCGTATATTTCTTTCAATAATGCGTTCATCATTGCATATTGTTTCCAAAAATATGATCTACAGTGAAAAGAAAAACATGCATGTGTCAGAATAGCTCAAAATGACACATTATATCTCAATCTGGGTTAGATTCCAAGAGTGAGATTTGGTTCTTTCCCGGCAATTGCTCTCATGGGAATTTCTTGTTATGTAAATCTCCGGCAAAGTTTTCAACAAAGATTAGAAGCATCAATAAGTTCCTAATGAGATCGCATCTAGATAAGTAAAATTGCACTTTATTTACTTAGAAATTCTCTGTTACCACTGATAGTATATAAAAGTAGAGTGATGAAATGTCAGTTGAAAAACCTAACTCAATAACTGTTCCAGTCCTCAAAGACCAAAAGTTTAGAGATATGCAAAGAAACAAAGAAAAAAGTGTACATAGTTTGTAATGCAGCAGCACAAAGAATGAAGGAAATAAAAGAGGAAAAAATAAAAAGCTCTTAAACTTTAACATTTCTTTCTATCATCCAAATAAAGATGTTCCTTCTTAATTACGAAATTAATTATGCACTACTAACTAATCTTGCTTCTACCAGAATTAAGAATCACAAACTAGGAAAATTCTAAATCAATACTCATTAGGATGGAATGCAAATAACTTATGAAAATTCATAATGACAATAGAATTCGTAAGTACTACACCTCAATCTTTTTAATAGAAATTTACACCCAAAAGAAGAAGTCTGAATTTCATGATTAACAATTAAATCAAAAAAATCCCTAAACCTCATCTTGACTACATTAGGTCAACCAAGTGGAATACTGCTACTGAGAAAAACATATTAGAAATAAAAAATTCTTAAAGGACATGCATCAACTAACAATTTCAAAGGTTCATACTACTGAAGTTTAAGGCTGCTGTGATACTACAGTCCTAGTACCTTGCAGTTTCCTTCAGCCATTTTCATAAGCATATTCCTCCTTTCCCTGGTACTGTTTGTTGCATCAAATATGCCTACCTGCAATAAATAAAAATGAACAGAAGTAAGAGTTTAGGTAGATGCCATTGCCGCACATCTCACAACACCAGAACTGTTTACATGGAATAACATACCTGGCCACCTTCTTGCATCCAGGCGATCATATCATCCATGGCCAATGCTGCTACCTAGTAGCATTTGACATATTAAAACTATGTACAAAGGAGAAGGTTAATATGGTGTTGTCAAATCATCTTAGAAACAATAAAATTCATCAATAGCAGCAGTTTGACAACAGATAAATCAGCCTTATGAGATAGTATGTTTATCACAGGTTAGTATCAAGTATCATGTATTCACTATTCAGATCAAGAGATTCCACCTGAACATAAGCCAAATATTGATCCACATAAAAGTCAGCTCCAGTGGCAAGTTTGCTATTCTCTCTCCTTAGGTTCATATCATCTTAAGGCCTTTCATTTTATGATTACGAATGTTTGATATTTCACTAAATTAAAGTCAATTTCGGTTAAGCAATTAACAGCAAATCAAAAGCTGATCTGAAAAATCAATCAATGAATCAAGGTCATTCTCAGAAGCAATTCATGCCTATAACAGTTCAGCTTGATTCAAAAGTATAAATAATGATTTGAGAGCTGCTTAAGATTTTATCAAATAACACGTATTGGGAGGAAAGAAACACCATAACAGAACCTTTAAAATACTAAACATTTAACACACTAGTAGAAAAGTTTATTAACATTATGATTCCAATATCAACAAAGGCTGAAATAACCATAGGCTCAGGAGAGAAGAAAACTATCACCATTGACTGAAACAACCTTTAGTTAATGGATATTCACCTCATTACGTGCCTCCATGCCTTCAGGATTGTCACCTCTAAAAAAATCAGCAGACTGCACTGATAGGAGTCATCAAAAAATCCAAAAGAATATGACAAACCAGTAATTTATCTTAAAAAAGGCGCATAATATCACATCATACCCAGAGACTCATATATGCCAAAAACACAGAGAAGTTCCCTTTGGTTTGCTGACACATGTCTCATTGTGCTTTCTCCTTTTTAAATTATCTGTTTGTATCACGTGTTTGGAAAGGAATTGGAACGTTTGCTCTTCCAAGGGACACATTGAAGTGATTTTTGGGGTTTCTCTGGTTTTTATTTGCTTTCTTACAATGGTGCTTGAACTCAATTAGTTTTCATAGAAACTAAGTGGCTTTTGGAAATGTTGGTAACTGTACAGAAATTCAGAAAGATTTATATTCATATTTTGAAACGAGCAGCTGTTCTGCAACCAAATTGAGCTCAAAGTTTTTAGTTGGGATTTTTCCTATTCTCAATTCAAAGCAACTAACATTTTAAACCGACCCATTTCACAAACCAATGCCAGCATGTAATTAATTTCAAAGATAAAAGGAAGGGAAAATTGAGCACTTGATCAAAGGAAAGAAAAATAAGCAAATAAAGATCAGAAATCAAGATAACGCAGTTCCGGCCTGGCAATTTCATACGACACAAACTTAATGCATTTCAGCCAGATAAACAATGACTAGTGAGAAAAAAAAACCAAAAAAATGAAGAAAAAATGGAAAAGAAAAAAAAATGGATACCAATTCATTCAGCTGAGACCAAAGTGAATAAATAAGTAAACAAGAGTTGCATAAATAATCTTACATCTAATCTTGCATATATAATCTTAATTCTTAATTAAATAATGATTCCTCATCCTAAAAAGTAACATAATAATTATATTTTTACTATAAATTTATATAAATATAATCAATATATTAATTAACAGATTACCAAAATAACCTTATCTTATAAGAACAATTAATAAGAATATGCCACAGGCTTCTTAATAAATTTGCTTGCTTCCCCCCCTCCCTTTCCCCCTCCGTGCTTTTATGTATACTAATTTTTCGTCCACGTGTATTGCATTAATAATTGGACTCACTATTATTAATTTATTATATATGTTCTATTTCATGTAATCCTATATGCATTAATTTGAAGATAGAAAAATGTCCTACTTGAGGTGCATATTAATAATAAAATATTTAGAACATTTTCAATTAATAATAAGTTATTAAATGAAAAAATAATTAATTAATGAAGAAAATGTATCTACTTAAGGTGTTGGTTTCAGTTGGATATGTTCATTAACTAGGTTAATAATTCTAAAATAAAATATGATAAAACACCAAAAAAAGATAATACTTTTTCCACAACATATTCTCCTTAATTAAATGGATTGAAATAATGCTTCGCTCTATTTTCAAATTATATAGTGAAGTTACTTTTAGTGGTTTTTTTGTTAATCTAATCATCTCCTTTTTCATTACCTAGTTTCTAATTTTATAAATTAATTAGAAATAAGAAGTACAGTACAAATAGAGATTTATATCTCAAGTATTTATTTATAAGTTTCGTGATTAATTGCATCCTATGTCCTGAAAATGTACTAATTTGCATCCTTTGATACTCTACAGACCAAATTGGTAGTTAGTTGCTCAAATAAAGCTAAAACTAATCACATGACAAGATTATGATGAAATGTCATTAAATATTAGAACAATATCTAAGAATGAAATATATTTTATGTTTGATTCTTTACTAGTTACTTTAGTAAAATTTTAATATAGTTAGAATTTTAGTTCAAAGTTATTACATAGAAAAATAATTTTTATATAGAATTTAATTTCTCCAAGCATGGCATTATATATTTGTTTGACTCATTCAACTTAAATATTCATATAATTTCCTAAGCCAATACTCATCCCGCAAATATGTTGTATGTGCTTTTATTTATTTTAAAAGTACGAGTCAATATGTACTATGGGAAAATCTTATCATGCATTTTACAATTGCATTTATAATGTGATGTGATTTATATTTTCATAAACGTATTAGTTAAGTTAATTTGTAAATCTAACAATAATCAAACTCGTAGTTCTTATAATTAAAAATAAAATTATTACTAAATTAAAATTAATAAAATCATTATTAATAAGTTCACTCATTATTATCCTTAATAATCACTATTGAAATTTTATTTCTTCAAGTATGTCATCATATGTTTGTTTGATAAAAATGACTAATTAAGTTTGAAAATTCATATAAGCCAATGTTTATCTTGTGAATATATATTGTATAACATTTTATTTATTTTTATAATATGAGTCAATATACACTATCGGATGGCCCTATTACACCTTTATAATCACATTTAAATAAATATTTTATATTCATTTCATCAATAAATATTTTCCACTTCTTGCTTAATGTTTGATATTTTTTTAGTTGTTTAAGTGAGGAATTAATATGAATTTATAATTTAAACTATCATAATTCTTACATATGAGAAAAATCACACTTATAGTATAGCTTAGATCTCTTTATGGAAGTGCTAACAACTTTTTATATTTATATATATATAGATTTCTTTTTCTCTTCCTTCTTTTAAGTTTTCTATTAGAAATCCGATTTTACCAGAAAAAAAAGATCTATAATGGGAATATCATCTTTAATTATCAATTATACTTCATATTTTTTAAAATATTTTATCAATTTTAAAAAAAATTAATACACAAAACATTATTCTTTTCTTTAAATAAAAATTCAATTTTTTAGAACCAATGTCAAATGTTTCAAAAGAAGTTAATGAATTTTTATATTACTTATAAATATTCTTTCTATAGATTTCTCTTCTCTTTCTTTTTTTTTATTAGAAATCTTATTTTATGAAGAAACAAAATTCCATCTTTAACTACTATTATACTTCACTTTTTTTAATCAAATTTAATAGAATATTTTATATAAAGTTAGACTTATATTTTAATGAATTTCAAATATTATTTACTAATAAGTTTTTATAGGTTTCTCTATTTTCTTTTTTCAATTTAATTCATTTTACATATAGGCCTAATTACCAATTAAATCGCAAACATTATGCTTTTTAATAATTTTATCCAATTATTTCAAAATTTTGAAATAAATATTCATGTTTCTAATTTATTTTCAAAAACACTTTTAGGTAACAATTTTTGAGATTTTACAATGAGAAAAATGGCATGACAAGTCAATTTTGCTTACCAAAAGTAAATTAGTGAGTTAGTAAAAATTTATTGCGTTTAGACGTGAGATGTATAAAAAGATATAGGTAAGACCTTTAATGACTATATTGTTAAGTCTAGGACAAACTATTTTTGTTGATTCACAATTATTATTCTTTTAATAAGCATAGTCAACTTATCATGTCATCTTTCTTATAGTGAGATTTCAAAAATTAGCATCAAAAGTGCTTTTGAAAATAAATTGAAAGCATGGGTATTTATTTTAAAATTATAAAACAATTGGATAAAACTGTTAAAGAGTGTAAAGTTCAAAATTTGATTGGTAATTAGGCCATGAAATTAAATATCCTTGCTCCTCACTACTTATAATTTTTTCTATTTCTTTTGTCCTCTTTCTCTCTTTTTTTCTATTTTCTATAAATCTCTTTTTAAGCACCAGAAAAGCAAAGTTGTTGGATTAATTTTTCTTTTCTATTTTTTATTCATTTTTTTAAAAAAGAAGAAATTTATTTATTTTCTATTTCTAAAAATTATTTTCTTTCTAAAAGAAACTTAGTACCTCCCTCTATCTCTTATTATTTTGAGGTGAAAGAAAAATTTCTTTTTTGAGGTGAATGCAAGAAAATAGGGTTTAATTATTTTCAATTTTTTTGTTTGAATGAATCAAAAAAAGAAAACATATTTATTTTTTTCCTTAATTCTTTGAGAAATAAACAAAAAAGTTACAAAAATAGTGTTGAAAATGGATAGAAAAAAGAAAGAGAATATGAGATTATTTTTAAAAAGGGTATTTAAATCAATTTACTTCAAAATAAGCCAAAGTACTTTAACCTGTAAAAAGCTACAAACACCATGACACAAAATTTACAAATTTTCCCTCAATTCAATCAATAGATGACCAAATTAATTAGATTAATTAAACAATCAATAAGGCCTTTTCAGTAAATTTGTTTATTCCCCCTCCCTTTGCACCATTTGCACTTTTATATATGTATGATATATATGTTATGAAATGATTATAGATAGACTAACATTAGATTGCAATCACCAAAGTGAAAGATCTAATTGACCTCAATTTTCCTTTACAATTTCCTTTATAATTCATACCAGTGTCAATGGCTTAACCAAAGCTGCAGTCGTACTTAAATTGGAGCTATTAGGTAGCTCTTGGTTTTCATGGTAGAAAAGGAGTTTTTGCTATTAATTGCTAGCATGGTTCTAGCCTAGGTATCCAAAACACTATCTGGTGCTACTTCCAGAAACACTGCTACTATGATTCCAATTTGTCACCCTGCATCCAAATTTCAACATCTCACATAGAGACCCAAAAACTTCAAAAATAATTCTAGACTTCAACTCATGATTTGTAAAGAAAGACCATGCCCATAAGAGAAAGAAAATATAATGTGAGAGAGAGAGAGAGACATTACTGATGTAGAAGATTCCAGAGAAAGTTCACTTCACAAATGATAAAAGTGAATATAGAAATTTGAATATTTGATCTAATAGAGGGATGAGAGAATAAGAAAGAGGATCATTCCATGGTTTGGAATTATTCCTTACTAAGGTTCTTTGCTTTCCATTACCTATTCCTTCTATTCCCCAAGATGCCCCTCTTTGCGCCTAAAGGCCTACTTTTGATAAAACTATAATTATAGTACATGAAAAAACAAAAATGCTTAAGGATCTCTTTCATCAATCATAAGAAAATAAATACCAACTCATTTCATAGCCACGAGACAGAAACACATAATTGCTGACTGCTTAAGTTTACCTGATTAGCTCCATGCTTGAGGCGTCGATACTGTTACAATCATTGGGCAGGAGTAAATCAACTCAATTTCCTCTCAAGAGATCTGAGCAGCACGAAAAACATTTGTGCCAATAATATGACTGACCTTTCCAACATTGAAGTGTTTGGTATCATGACCCAACCAACGAAGATATCTGGTAAGTTTAACAGCAGTAAAAGTCTTGCCTCGTGCAGGTAAACCAACCTAATACACAAGCAATTGCAAGCATTATCTTTTATCAACACTACACATGAATAATTTTTGTGCCATCCAAATGAGAAAGCGATGAAGTTGCAAAATCTAAATATCAAGCTATTCCCTCCCAAGGAAAATCCCGAATTGGATCCCAAATTATAAAGGTGCATCTGGGTAAGGTTCTCATAATCAAGAGAATGTTTGTGGTTAGAGAAAAGTGATTAAATGGGCAACATCAGACACCAACCTCATCAATCTTACAATTAAAAAGAGGGAGAGAAGAAAAACAATTACAAATTCCATGACTACTTATTAGTATTTAAGTAGGACTATACCAGAACAATTGCCAAATGTCTATCCTCCTTTGGTCCAAGCATCTGATCAGCTACAGCTGCTGCTGCAACAGCTCCAGCAGCTGCTGGCATTGAATGCTAAAAATATGATGAAATAAGAGTTAAATCTTTGACATGAAAACACAACCATGCACAGCAGAAAAATAAGTAATAAATCTTGCAGTCTTCACTACTGTGAGATATTTATTGCTGCCAACCTTGGTTTCTGTGACCAATTTGAGATCAAAAGCGAAAGTATTTGAACTAGATGATTTTACAAGCCTAGGAGATCCAACCCCCCTATCCACATAGAGTCCCCGGTGACCATCTTGCTTTTGCAAAGGTGAGAATGTCCCTACTGATTTTGACTCAACCATCCCAGAACCCGAGTAAACCTTCGATGGATCTGGGATACTGACCTCCATCTCCTGTGTCAAAATAAATACATGGTTAAATAAAGAAGCGTATCTAATACAGACAGAAAGCACAGTATCTGCCAGCCATGCAAACAGAAGTTACAAGTATGTCACGTTTTGTATAGGATCCGAAATACTTTGACCATAGTACACTTGCAGTTGCACATGGTAGGAACTAATGCTCGGGCCATGAAAGCTGAAATGTTTAGTTCCCACTGAACAATGAGATACTTGCAATTATGTTCAAGCGAACATGAGGATATGAAACAGGTTATCCTCACACTTACACAGTTACTAGGCCAAAATGAAATCTATGCACTGCTTTTGAAAGATAGACACAGAAATAAACCTTAATAGGTGCAGGTCGATCAACAGATAAGCCACCATCCTTACAGGAATATGAAGCATTCCCCGATCCATCAGCAGTATGGAACCTTGGATTCTCAGCATTGTTAGCTGCATATACCAGGCCTGAGTTTGCTGACGTTGATGGGGCTGGAACGACATAATGTTCAAGATCTAGCTCCAAACTAGCTGAATTCTGCAAGAATTGGTAAAAGATTTTCCATCAAGCGTATAATTATCATCAAACAACAGTATATACTCAAATTAATAAACATTTTGCTAGATAAATTAATGAAGCAAACAATTTCAGCACTGAAAATACAGCCACAAACTCACAGCATAACCAAACAGTTATGTCCCAACATTTCACCATCTTGAATAAATTACATAAGCTAATGTCCCACTATAGCTTACTATTATGGACACTAGCATAGGATCTAGTCACAGGTCGAGACACGGGGAGGAATTCTCTTTTTCCCTTGGCCGTGTTCCCACCTTATGCTGCCAACCAAGAGACCTGTCCTTGATAGAGTCTAAGGCACGTCTGCAATTTTGATAAAATTTTGCTTGCCCTTTATTAATGACAGCCTCTCTTTAAATAGGCTTAAGAAATAAACATCCCTAATTAGGACTCCCAATTAGGTATAATGTCTATAACGGAATTATAATGAAACTAGGAAACCTAAACTGAATGCAACTAGGAAACTAAACTACTGAAATAAAATTATTAAAATAAATCCTAACAGAATTAAATTAAAAATTAAAGTCATCTTGTATTCTTCCCTGAGTAGACCTTGCCCACAAAGGCATCCTCAACACTTGCCTTGGAAAATTTATTTAACATGTAACAGCACCGCATAGGAAAAAGTGCTTGAGGAAAGAAAGAAAGGGATACAGAAACAAAGAAAATGCAGCCTGTGCAGTGATCAACAGACTACCAAAATAGCTCATCCATGAAGCATCTGGTGAATAGGCATTTGCACAAAGCAAGTATGTATCCGAATTTTATATCTAATCAATATATAATTGAGGTAGCTTGATAAAAATATTCAAAAATGAGAAGGAAAAAAAAAGATTAAAAGAAAATAACAGACTTTAATCTAGTTCGCATCTCAGTTTACGGGATTATCATTAATGTAACATACCTGATAATACTTAACATGGAAAATGGATAGAACTACTCCTAACAAGTAACAAGAAACCTATTAAATGGGTAACAAGAGCACAATAAAATATTATGGGAGAGCATCTCACCTAAAAACTTAAGTTCATAGAGTAGATTTCTTATGAACTTTTGAGCAAACCAATTTGGGAGTAATCTATCAGGTCCACTCCCAAAAACCATAGTTATAAGATGGGTAATACTCTCAAATGATATTCTATTATGAATTTGGAGCTTCATATCTTCAAAACAAGAGATCAACGAGGAGGGAGGGGGATCGGTATATAAAAATTCAAATCATGTGACTTAAAAAGATATGTTATGTGTTATGGCTCCTGCGATACAGAGCATGCAGATACGGTGGAAGACTCAATAACTACTCGTTACTTGACAACAGGGAATTATTATTCAAGAAAATATCCTTAGGAGATTAAACGCACCTCAGCTCCAGATTCTGGGGCAGAATTGATACTGACATCAGGAATCCCACGGACAGTTGAAGGCTGGAGATTCTCCTGATAAGCTCTCCAACTAGCCGCAAGATCAAAGGGTGAAACTCTGTCCGCCTTAATGAACACTCTATATTCAAGAACCTCATCAGCAATCTTAAAGACAGCCAGTCTAGATTCCCCCTGCAATGTCCCCCCCGTAAGAAGCCGGTTTGGGCCGTCCTCCACTACGCATGGGATGTTGCTATATTTTGGCTTCAACAGGAACTTGAAATCCAACGTTTCTATATCCAATACCAAGTAAACCGAAATAAAAGCAAGTCAAAACACTAATAAGCCTACCACCCCGAAGCAGATGAGGGGAAATGGGAAGTTAGAAAACAACATTGCTGGGATCTATAGCATGTTTGGTTACTCTTGGAATTGGAATTGACTGTGATAACCCTATTTCAAGTCTACTTTTGAAAGATATAAATAACAATTAGTGATAACACTAAGAATTAGACTTAAAATAGATACATAAAAATTTAAGTCAATTGAATATAAGAACATCACGAAAATATGATTCCAAGAATTTCATTCAAGCCAAAGACTAAAGGCAACCAAACATGGTCTTAGATATTTACACTTTTCTTTATTTCAGAGTCAAATACTTAATACTAAAATAGATATTTCTTCAAGCAGAATGCCTAAGCTTTAATAATCAACAAGTGAGATAGCTAAACCCTCATTCCAATTTTGTTATGAAACAAGAAAAGCTTAACTACAAAGAATAGACCCACCCTGTAACCGGAAGTGATAATCATACCGTGATTAGGAGGCACAACAAAGCTCAATTCCCACATTGAAGCCGATTCACGTTCCATTGAAAGCTTTATTTTATTTACAAAAAAATAAAGAATAATAAGTGAATTGCGGAACTGGGCAGTTAAAAGTTTTAGAAAAAACAAATTAAAGTATGAAGAAATAGTTACAGCTTTAGAAGAATCCCAGGATCCAACAAGAGGGACAGAGCCATATACATGAGGGAAAAGGTCTCTTTTTTGCTTGTAATTCTCCATTTTAAGAGAAACATAAAGCTGACCTCCATCCTGGTCCATATTCTCCTCTCGCTCTTCTCCTCCATGCGAGTTTCCGTCTCCGTTCTTTGAAGAACCCGTCCCCATTCGCTCCTATCTTTACAATTGAAAATTTCTCTCTCTTTATAACTTGGCCATATGTATATGCATCTGCTGTGTATTTTGACACTATGGAGCCTCCTGTTGTTGTTGAGATAGTGGCAGATGGACCTGTCTAAAGGGCATGAACCGGCGAGTCGGTTCATGGTTCATTTAGAGATGAATCGTAGAAAAATCGCCTCATAGTTGAGGGTTCAATGATTTAAAAATCGGTTTATAAATTCAGTTATATATGATTTGATCTTAAATTGAATTATATAAAAAAAACTAAATTTTAATTTATAAATAACTTTCAGAAAAGATATTTAAATTTTTTATTCCGCATATATTTATTTTATTTTATTCAGTAAAATGCAATAACTATATATTTTATAAAAATAAGAAATCACCATTTAATTTAGTTCATCTTTTATATGAATGTAGATTTTAATTTAATTTTGTATGAAATATAAAGAGCTAAATCAATTTAACTAAATTTTATATATTTTTATATAGAGTCGTAAGTAAACTAAAAATTTATTGAGCTATTCAGAGCTCGACTAGAAAAAAAGCTTATTCGTGATTCTTCGTTAAGTTGTTTAAGTTCAATTTTGAGTTAAATTTGAGTTAAATGACTTTATAAAGTGAAACTCAAGTTTTATAGAGTTTGATTTGTTAGTTCGCGAGTCTACTCATTTATTTGCATAAGAGCAAACTCACATGTCTGTTTGTGAGCTCGAGCTTGAATTTGATTTCTTTAAGAAGTTTACAAATAGGCTCGCAATCTAGCTTATGAAAAAGCATGTTTACGAGCTTGTTTATAGACTCGTTTAATGACAAATTCGAGTTTGAATTAATTTTATTCTTAAATACATATATATAATATAATATTAACATATATAGTACAAACCTATATTATATATATAATATACATATATAACAATAATAACTATAATATTTATTATAACAATAAAATAATTAATATTAAAAATATTTAATAAATTTGAATTTTTATATAATTATTTAACAAGTTGAATACAAATTTAATTTATTTAGCATAATAAATGAGTTATTTATAAATCGAGCTCAAATTACTAATGAGCTCAATAATTTTGAAAAGAATCAATCTTAAACTTGAATATAAAAGTTCGAATCAAGTTCGAAATTGTTAAAATTTAACTTGGCTCGGTTTGATTATAGACCTATTTATATATATTTAATTATTTATTATATAAGTGGATAAAAAAATAAAAATTAAAGGTAAAACATATTTGTAAATTTTTTAATTCTTGAGTTTTATTTTATTTGATTAAGTAATTTACTTTTTATTTTGTTTTGTTAAATATTTATATTTTTCTTTTTACTTTGATTAAGAATTCTTAATTAAAATAAAAATAAAAGTACAATAATCTAATAAAATAAATAAAAATTTTATAAAATTTAAATAAAAGTGAAAAGTATAAGAGTTAAATAAAAAAATTCAGAAATTTAATAAAATAAAATTTGATAATTTAATAATAATTTTGTTAAATTTAAATTAATAAACTAAACATTAGTTTTATTAAATTAATATTATTTTGAAAAGTTGAATTGGCTTTCATCGTTAGGACTAGTCCAAATTTAATAGAATTAATTAGTCTTTTTTCTTTCTAGTTTTGAATCGGATTATGAATTAAAACACTTAATATTGTTAAAAGAAAATATTGTTCAAGAGAAAATAAAATTAAAACTCTTGATCAGAATCGATTTTAAATTTTAACCAGTTTGGTTTGGTTTGTGATTTGAACCGATTCGTTGGCTAGGTCTAGTGGCAAAGGATTGGATTTGGATAAGAGAGGAGAAAGGAGAGGAAAGAGAGAGATTGATAACTAATGGTGCAAAATCGAAGAATTTTTGCTTTCTTTGTCATCTGGTGTTGGCTTTATCGACAGCAACGTAAAGCTAAAACACAGTGTACCCTTTTTGTTTTGGGATGGGCCACGTCCAAGGCACGTGTTTTGTACTTGTCTTATATTTGTAGTAAGAATAAAGTTCAATTTGGGCTTGAAGTTCATATCACCCTTTTTATCTTTTCTAGCCATTTTAATTTAATATTTTAAATTTAGCTCATTTTAATCCTTTTTTGTCTAGAAAATAAGAGAGTGGAAGGCCATTTTCATGAAATATTCATATTAAAAAATAAACGATAAATAATAGTTTTTAAATTAAATCTAATAAATAAATAATTATTTTATGAATATACAATAAATATTATTTTATTACAACAAGACCGCTTTTATCTACAGTAATCACCGCTCTATCTACAGTAACCATCGCCTCTTGAACAATGTAAATAACCATCGTCGATTACAAGTTTGCCACAACTATCATTTCCTGCAATAGGGACAACTGCAACAACCACAATAATAGAAAAACACAACTAACATGAAAACAATAGCATCGAATAACAACTAGCAAATAAAATCAACAAAATTCATATTTAAACAAAAATAATAAAATTAAAATTGCTTTAAACATAAAACAATTCATTTTCCATATCTTTCTTATTTTCTCCAAAAGTAAATTAAATTAAATTAAATTTAGTATATGAATAGTCATTCCAACTTCCTAAAATTCAAAAGCTTAAACGCCACAAACGTTTCTCTTTTTATTTTCGATTTATAAAATCAAACAAAAATAAAACTTTTTATTTTTGTTCAAGAATAGAACAAAAATTTTTAGAAAGAAAAAATATAAATAGAAATCTGATAATTTTTCTTAATTTCTTATAAAAGAAACCATCAAATTGATGTAGTGCGAATTCATTATTAGAGGAAGCGGTAGAGAGGAGATGTAGTATCGAGTTCAATTGGTGATAGTTATTGATTCTTGGATAGTGGTGGTGCATTCGTTTATTTTTTGGTGGTAGATGAGGTTCATAAATCATAATTGTGAAATTCTCTTATAATGGACGGAGCACCAACAATTGGCATATGAGCATCGGTGATTGGAAGGAATCAAGTAGTTTTGATTACAGTGGTGCACAAATCGGAGAGACAAAAAGAGAGATAAAAAATAGAAAAAGAAAAAAAAAAGTAAAAAGAGCATAAAAAGAGAAAATTATTAGAAATAATTTTTTTATTAATATAAAGAGGGGCTCACACTCTTATATGTAAAAGAAGTATAAATGAACCAAAAGCACTAATAAATTTTGGGTTAAAATAGCCAAAAAGGTCAAAAAGATTTATTTAGCCCTGCTCGAAAAATTTAGTGGCTAAATTGAATTTTATTCTTTTATAATAAACATGAAGGCTTAAAGTGTCAATTTGCTCCCTAAATCCGGAGTCAATGGGCTATTCACCTAGTTTTCAATTTTTTAAACTGCCAAATTCACTCTGAAAATTTACTCTATAAAATAGTTCAATTTAATCCTTGAACTTTACGTAAAATGTGCAAATTTATAAGAAATAAGTCTTTATTGAGTTATAATAATTTTAATTTTAACGTAATTTAATCCTAATATCTAGTAATAATAATTGAATAATATTATTGTTCAAATTTTTTAGTTAAAAAATATTACTAAATCATATAAGATTATACTTTACAAAATTAGATTAAAACGTTATTAGTAATATTTAATGTTAGTTTCTAATGAAATAATTTAATAACTATTTCACTCCTAGACTTTGTTTAAATCTTTAAAACTTGGCTTTATGAAGACGTTGTATATGACTTAATCTTTTTAAAGTAACTTAATTTAATATGCCAAAATTTATTTGAAATATTTATATTATAATTGTAAACTTTTTATAGAATTGTAAAATTCTATTTATTTTTTATAAATATAATATATTATCATAGTTTAAATTTTTAATTATCTTAATTGGTAATTATTTAGTTGTTATTAGACATTAAAATCAAATTATTTTTTATATATTCTGATACTTACTATAGTTAAAAGGCCAAATGAATTTTTATTATTATAAATTAAGAACTTTGGCCGGTGTAAGCTAGCCAATTATAACAAGTTGCTAGGCAAATTGGTTAGAAAGTCGAAATATGAATAAATTGCTCATTAACTTCAAGTTCAGGGGCCAAATTGATCTTTTATCCTAAACATGAAAGAAATAGTACTAAAATAGTAAAGTTAAAATAAAAAGAAAAATTATGATGATCATTTGTTGATTATAAGTAGTCGACATATTATGGGACGTACATTATTAATTTTTAGAATTTTCACAAATTTATGGAAATTTTAAAATAACTCAATTTATCATTTGGCATAGAAAATAATTTTTGTTAATTAATTTTTCTAGAAGCAACCAAACATTGAAAATCAAAACATCATGTTTTTGAGATTTTTTGTGAAAAAAGAAAGGAGCCTTAATTTTAAGTTGGTATGCTAAATTGGACAAGGATAACTATATTTCAATATTTATTAGTCTCGTTGCAAAGAAAGTAATTACCCCATTCTAAAAAGTTATGCACATAAATTATAATATAATATAATATTAAATAGTAAGAATCATACTGACGAAGTATTATAATAATAAGAA
Organism: Ricinus communis; assembly: GCF_019578655.1. Classification (NCBI taxonomy): domain Eukaryota; kingdom Viridiplantae; phylum Streptophyta; class Magnoliopsida; order Malpighiales; family Euphorbiaceae; genus Ricinus; species Ricinus communis. Next base: position 33,891,325 of record NC_063257.1, on the reverse strand, counting down.
CATGTTAATCTAGATGCTTTGTCACAATGCTGAAGTCTCTAATTTTGATATTGATACATACATTGAGGTATTGATTTAATGTTTCTCTAAGTGTTGTTGTTAAGAAATCTAGTCTGCTTCAAAATCGCGACCGCACCCTCCATGGTGCAACCGCGAAAATATCAAATTTGCAGACAGAAGGACTTAGAGACTTAAGGTTAAGAATCACGACCGCACTATAAAGAGCGCCATTGTGAAAATGAAGAATTTCGAGGTAGAGATAAAATGCTTACAAAAGTCAAGAATTGCGACCGCACCCAAGAAAGGAAGGATTGCAAATTTCATGAAGTAAACCTTTTAATAATGACACGTGTCAAGCTGCTGTACAAATACATGTCATTATAAACTCTTTTGTGATGACATGTATCAAGCTTCTTCAATATATAACACTTATATATTATACATTATTATTAATTAGACATTTATAGACTTTTAACTTTAGAAGATGCTAGTGTTCCTACTCGAGGTACAAGTCAAGTCCATCATCGTGCTTGAGTTGATCTTAACGTGTGTGACTTTCTAGGTTCATTATTAATTGGCAATGGCAATTTAATATTAAACTCTTTAATATTAATTAAAACACTTTAATCAACTAAGAGAACAATTAACTAATTGTCCCTCAATCGTTTCCATAAATTATAAGTGACATCTAACAACATATTATAATTACCCAATTAATAATAAAGACATTGATCATCCATGAATCCTTTATTTATGATTACCGAGTAATTAAATCCTTCCATTGAACAATATCCCAATCAAGTGAGGATCATAGGATAGTCAAATCCATTAACTTGATTCTATGACCAAATCCAGGATACATCTCGACTAAATATGATTAATGTGAAAACCGTTTTTCTATTAATCATAATTACCTCGGCTAAGGATCCCTTAGTCAAGATGTTATTGAATCGCATAAGATATTATCCTTGTTTACTTAAGGCAATGCATTCCTTGTTGATGAACACCTGCCTTTATGCATATGCAATTGGAGCCACTATCTGTAAATACCCATTCTAGGTATGAACAAATACTTAAAGCATAAGCAAATTCTAATTACATATTCATGAGCCAACTCCGTCACCTTAGGTTTGAGGATTAGTTACACCATCATAACTTAATAATGAATCAATGACTTAAGTAAATCATCCATGTGATTCATTATTTCTTCAAGTCATGTTCAGTCCGCTCACACTTTTTCAAAAGAGACATTGGAACTTGAATGGCTCCAGCCATGTGGTACTGATAGGGCGGCTGCTGTCTCAACAGTTAGTGACATCGCATTAATTGTGAAGACCGCCCCCGTGCCACAAGAGCACCCTCGCACTTACCTTGATCGTGCCTAGAAGCTCCCTCGTGCTATCGTCTTCTAAAATTTATCTCAACACCTAAATTGAGGCGCCCTCGCGCTTCTTCAAGCTTTGACATTTTGATTGCCAAGTGTTGTGAGATGATTGGACTTCTGTCAGGTGGAATTTTCAACGTCTTGTAAACTTTTGACCTTATGAAAAGTGCCCCCGTGCCTTTGGAGCGCCCTCGCACTTTTGAGGTATATTTACAAGATTTGCTTCAAGGCTAAAGAGTGTTTGGGATAGGCTTGGTTCCTTTGATTCTCTTTCACATAGACACTCAGTCATGATGTTAGTGATAGCTATCATACTCTTGAAATAAAAGTGTTTGTTTAGGATATGTTATCCTTCAAGAAAAATGAGTTTTCTGAAAGAAGCAGTAAGTGTTTGATAGATCTTGATAGAGAACAAGATAAGTAAACATTAAAAGGGAACAAAGCTTAAAGGTGCTTAGCATAAGATGCATAACCTTAAGTTAATCTTATACACAATTTCATGTATGTAGTAGGATACAACATATTTATAAGAAATGGAGATCTCTTATGGCACATGCAAATAAATTTCATTATTGGTGAAACTACTATATTAAGAACTATTGTCTGACATTAATTCTTAAAGCTGGCATCAAGCCATAAGATTCTATTGTGGAGACCATATTGTTTAACCAAGTGACAATTTTGGTGGACCCATCTAAATGGATAAGATCCATTAATGTGCAAATGAGTTTTTTAAGAAAAACTAATATCAAGGTCTTTACACAAAGGTTAAGCAAAGAAAACTAAATTAGTTACATACTTAATCAAAAGGTTGATTAGTAATGTAATTACAAGTATTAATCTAAATAGAATAAACAAGTGTATATGAAGAGGCTAGTGGGACTATAATAATATTTTCTAATATTGTATGTTGTGGACATATAAATAAAGAGAAAGTGACAATCCTTTATCATGAGTCTACCAAATGTTATAAATCCATAAAGAGCTAGAACATGCAGTTTACTTTGTAGAATTGAGATCTATAGAGATGGATTCTTTAAATTAGATGAATGTCCAAAACTTCAAATACATAGACATATATGTTAAAAGGTTTAACATGGAAGAACCAAAGAAAGATTCTTGGTGATGTCTCATGACATATCTCTTTCCAAAGAAATGTGCCATAAACACTCATTGAGAAAGAGGTTATTAATATAATAATTTATGTGAAAGCATAATATTCTATCATGTATATATGTCATGTTATGTACTAGACTTTATGGTTATTATAGATGTTGATTATGAATCACATAGAATAAACTCACAAGATAAAATCATTTATTTTTAAAAGGAAAGTATTACTTTTGGAAATAGTTCTAAAAAGATCATTCTTACAAGTTGAGCTCAATACATCTTATTAAATTTGAAGCAATATGTGAAAGATATTGGATCTTTAATATTGTTTTTTAGAATAATGTGTAGTTCTTAAGTATTATTGATCTAACGAGCCAGATAGACAATATAACAATCTTCAAAGAACTAAGGACTCATCTACGATCCAAAATATTATATTGGAGCATTACTAATAAATAACTTATTAGTATAATATAAAAATAAAACAAATACCCATTAGGGATAATAACATTGATCCTCCAATAAAACCTAGCAAGAACATAATCATCATAAGAAAGAGTTCGATATTGGATACCATGATGATTACCTTTTGTAATGCTTTAATACAAGTGGGAGATATATGTTATCTTATACATCACAATTGATGACATATAATTACACTAAAAGCATTATTTGAATTTTAATGGTACGAGTAGTCATGATATTATCAAGAAATAATCCAAACCGTTAGAGATGAACATCATAGAATGTAACCACAAATTTAAGAGAAATTATAAAGTGAGCTTATAATGATGAGGTTCTTATTATATATGTTCCTAAACTTTGTTCATAGTTGATGTTTGATCAAGAATTAGATATTGAGTGTTGGATATTGATCAAACGCTTGAGACTACCATAATATGTTATCACTTACTAATGAAGTAAGCAAGGAAATATCAACATGTTGTGTGGGATGAAAACTGTCAGAAGGCCTTTGATAGAATCAAGAAATATCTTATGAAGCCACCGGTACTCAGGCCGCCGTAGGATGGCAAGCCACTGATCCTTTATTTGGCTTTGGAGGAGAAAGCTATAAGGGTAATGGTAGCGCATTGTGGACCTAATGACATGGAACATACGATCTATTATCTCAATAAGAAGTTGCTACCTTACGAGTCGAAGTACAACCTCACGGAAAAGACATGCCTAGCCATGATATAGGCTACAAGGAAATTGAGGCACTACTTCTAGTTTTATAAGGTGTAAGCAATTTTAAAAATAGACCCTCTAAAGTACTTATTTGAGACTCCATCTCTTATAGGAAAGTTTGCTAGATGGTTGGTGCTCCTTACAGATTTCAACATTAAGTACATCATTAAGAAGGTAGTCAAGAGTAGGGTTGTAACTGAGTTTCTAGCCCAGAACACGATTGAAGGAGACGACCCTTGGGATATGGAATTTCCTGATGAGAATCTAGGGGCAATCGAGATCTAAAAGTGGAAGATGTACTTCGATAGAGCTGTGAATGCAAGAGGTGCAAGCTTAGGAGTAGTTCTGATCACACCATAAGGAGAGATGTTGCTGATGGCCAAAAGATTGGACATTAAAGTGACTAATAACATGGTGGAGTATGAAGCGTGTTTATTTGGATTAGAAGTGGCAGTGGTAGCAAGAGCTAAGCATTTGATGGTTTACGGAGATTCCATGCTGGTAATACAACTAGCTCTCGAGGAATGGAAAGTAAAAGAAGAGAGGTTGAAGCCGTATGTTAATTATCTCAGGACTTTAGTATGGAACTTCTCCAAGTGTTCCTTTGTACACTTGGCTCGGGATGAAAATTAGATGGCGGATGCACTAGCTACTCTGTCGTTTGTGTGGTTTAATCCCTCACAGCTATCGGTGAAGCCTTTGATGATTGTAAAATAAGGTGTGTTTTGTTATCAAGGGGATTAAATAATGCAAGTTCAGATGGGATTAGAAGAGAAGCCATGGTTCTACGATCTGCAGAAGTTCATAGAAAGCCAGGAATATCCAGAAGAAGCGACAACTAAGGAAAGGTACGCGTCGCGAATTCAAGCCATAAACTATACCAACCACAAAGGAGTCTTGATGCTGGCTAAACACGACTAGCAATCTACAGACAAGTGCATCTATCAAATGTAATTTAGCTATGGCAAGTATCAATGTCGTATCCCACGGGAACTGAGAAGTTACTACTACTATGCTATTCTTATTATCTAACCGATCAAAAGGTGGTGAAGATCATTAACTAAAATGATTGAGAATGCAAATGAAAACTAAATTTTAACAAAGAGAATGAAAGTTTAAAAAAAACAATGAGATGAGTTAACCCAATTAGGGATCCTTTTAGCTAGCCAGCTTAAAAATAATAATTTATAAATTGATTGATTAAGAATTGCGATGTAACGCCTGCATTTTCTCATCATACATGTTATGTGCATTTACATTTAATCATTGGGCATATGATGGTATATTAATAATATTGTTATTTTATGAGAATAGATATATATTAATTATAAATAGAGAATAGAAAGCATGATATTAGATTATTAATTTAGATAAGTTGATTAAGTACTTAGATTATGTGTATTAAGCCTTAAGACTCAATTGAACAAATAGTTGAAGGTTGGGTAAATAGATTGGACTTAAAAGATACAACTAAAAGTTAGTACCTATGAATGGTTAGTAAGAATTAATTTAGGATGATAAAACTAGTTTAAGTAGGTGGTGGCATTGAGAGATGAATCTTGGAAATTGGAACCATGAGTGATGGTTGCTATCTATGCAGCTACAATCTAAGGCAGTGTACCTATCGATGCAGTCTAGCACTAATGGCGAGTATCAAAGTCGTATTCCTCGGGAAAGTGAAAGCCCAGAGTTACTCCTTTGTTCTCTGTTATATTAGTCTAAAATGAATGATGAATAATTCCTAAATTAACTAATAGCTACTCTAATTGTTATCTAACTACCGCTACTAGGGAAGGATTAATTCAAGTTAAGGAATAACCCTTTGGGAATTCTTATCTCTAGGGAATGGAAACTAAAGATGGAATTGATTGCTTGAATTCAATTTCCGTGGAAAAATCTCTACGCAATTAATGCCTTTCTCAAGGACACTAACATCTTAACTTAGATTAATTAGGTTGAAATCTCTTCCTAACCCTAATTATCCAAATTAGCATTATGTACCATTTAACACTATTGAGAGTTGTTAATTCTTAATCCGGTAGAACGAACACCCTATCTCTAGGAGAATTCAATTCTAGATTGCAAAGGACAATCCAAACCTAAACGTCTTTCTCAAGAACATTCAAATTCCAAAAATCATTCAACAAGATATAAAGAACAAATCAATAAGCACTTCTATTGCAAATCAATATTGAAAATCAATACATACAATTCAAAATTTAAGTACAAAAATCCCTAGATAAAGAACCCCAATGGGTTAACAAGTTTAGCTAATCATGTTCATTATCAAAACCCACAAGAATTCAATTATAAAAAATGAGTAAAGGTAGAGAAACCCGAATACACCATTGGATGAGAGTAAACAGCTCCAATTCCTCTTGCCCAATCTTGAATTAATTCTTGTTCCTCTTGCTTGAATTGACACTAATCAATGAACCTCGCCCAATCTTCATTTGAAGGGAATCCAATTGAAACCTTAGTCCAAGTCTCCTTTTTCCTTGGTTCCAGCTCAGAAAACCCTTAGAGAGAGAGAGAAATGAGTTTGGGACATCCTAACCCTCCTTTTTTTATGTTTCCCTATTTTCTTTCTTTTAATTAATTCGTCCAGCTGCCGTGAACACAGCTATGTTGATGCCCGTGTTGGGAACACAGCCTGGTGTTGATGCCCGTGTTACTCTCTGTGGTCGTGCTCCTTAACGCATCTTTTTCCTGTTGTCAAATGCACCCAACACGGCCGTTTTGGTGCCCGTGTTGGGAACACGGCCAGTGTTAAAACCAACATGTCCGTGTTCAGCTTCCTTATGCACAAACTTGACTTATTTCGGCAACTTTGACATCCAATTTTGCTCCAATTCTTCCTTTTATCACTCTTTGGCTTCTTTTGGACCTAATGCACACAAATAGATGCATAGGGTAAGTGTTGGGACCAATTCACATCCAAATGTACATAAAATCAGCCTTAAAAACCCATTTAGATGTGTGTATTCTACGCACATCAATGAGCAAGCTCATTTTACCTCTTCATTTCTCTAAAATTCGTACATGGCCAAAAACTCAAAATTTGGAATAAGAGAGAGAGGAGTGAAATACCTAGAAAAACTTAAGATTAAGATAGGATCTTACCAACTATTGAAGGAGCCAAGCTAAAGCTAAAGAATTTGAGCATATTAGCAACCCAAAAGCTGAAATTAGTGAGTTGTTACTTGAGTATTATTAATTTGTCATTAGGGTTCTTGATTATAAATTGGGAAAACTACGATTGATGCTTTCATTGATTAATTAAAGGTATGATTATCATGAATTAGTAGAGTATTGAATGATTGCATAGAGATTAAGCTTGATTTAAGTTTAAGTATGTCAAGATAAAACTCAAAATTCCAAAGTAACCTTAATATTCTGTATTTTGGGCATAACATGCATTATATAAGTCCAAATTAAGCTTAATTGGTGTCTATGGAAATTTTGAAGAGTCCTCTATAACTTTGTAGTTTTGTGATTTTGCTATTTTTGCTGTTTTGGTTGCTTAAATTGAGCAAATAGATTGGGAATAACTAGCTGTATGACCCTTACTCAGTAATTTAGGAATAATTAAATCTATAGAAGTCGGAATTGAGTAATTCTCCTTGGAGATGAAACTAGACACATAAAAACATATGTCTATTTAATACGAGATTTTTGTATTAAGCCAATTTTGCCCAGCAATAAATATACTTTGGTACTAAATTCTGTCTAGAAAACAGAGATGTTGGAGATTAGTTTTATGCAATTTATTTGATGTCAATTTGGGTTAAATTGGTATATAGCTAGATGGAACATGTTTATATGATATTAAAATAGTAATTGAGAGACTTAGAGGAAGAGTTAGACCTATGAATTAGAGAGGGGACGACCTTGTAATGCATTAGAACTAGCATTTACATGAATATTTGGAATATGCATGAAATGTGAATTGATGAATATGTTAACAGGAACTTAAAGGCCTGGAAAGGAAGTTCTGGAGAAAGGAGGTTCTTCTATACTGAAGGAATAAGTGTATTTTGAGTAAGTAAATAGTTAATATTTGCTATATTCATATATTTAATCAAATGTTCCGCGAATGGTTGTGTTTGCTTAATATTGTGTTATGTTTGAATGGATTGGTGTTGAGTGGAACAATTGTTATTGCTTGAATATGATATAAGTGAAATGATTGAATTGTGATGTTAAGTGCATATGTGCATGTGAATGGTGGATTCCCCTGTGAAAAAAAAATATAAATCCTTAGGAGGGTAAAGACTAGAGAGGCTATAAAAGTGTGTAATGTGAGGATGAGGCGGAGCAGCTTACGTGTGCAATAGGTGAGGATGAGGCGGAGTAGCACATTAAAGGGGATCCATAAGCCGTGAGAACTAACCATAATTGCTGAATTATATATTTTTTTATGATGGTTGTAATGAATTGAGTAGAATGATATGAATTTATGCCTAAATTATGAATCATGGTAAGTTATATGATTGGGTGGAAATTGTATTAAGTGTATGTGATATAGATTATGTTGATTATTTATTTACTGAGCTGGAGGCTCAACACTCTCCAAGATTTTTCTTTTCAGGTTTTGTAAATAGTAATGCATCCGTTGGTTGTATCCGAAGTCTAGCTTTTAGCAGTTCTGTCAGGTTGGGCCAGTTTTGTGGAGTCTCCTTCTTATGCACTTTGTATGCAGTTATGTGATGTATATGGAAGTGTGCCTTGTAAGGCATAAGAAGATGTTCTAAATACTTGTTAAATGATGTTTAAGTATAATCATATGTTTATTTGTTAATAACCTTGTGTCTTGATTCTTAACAATTTGCATTTTGACCTATCTACATGTAGTATATAGTCTACGACGCTTGTATGCTACCTGGCTAATGTCTGTTGGTTAGCATGTAACGGGGGTGTGACATGTGATCTGTGGATAATTTCTTAAATGAATTGGTCTCTCTCTCGAGTTAACTAATTCTTAATCCTAAAGATCTAAAGTTGGAATCTCTTCCTAACAATTGATTTTAGAATAGCATTAATCTTTAAATTACCGCTAATAAGAATGTCCAGTTCTTATTCCAATAAGTTATTCACTTATCTCTAAGATGCAAATCACTTAATCACAAAAGCAGTTGTCCAAACTCAATTGAATTTCTAATTACAAAGGAGTTCTCAAATTAATTCAACAATGAAGAAGAAATAATAGATTTTATTATACTTAAATGAAAACTACAATCTTAAATCAATAATTCAATCAATTAAGCATAAAATAAGCCTAGCGTAGCTAAAGATCGCCCCCAAATGGGTTTAATAAGATTAGTTACACATGTTCATGATTAAACTAATATAAGAATCAAAGATAAAATAAACAAGAATAAAAAAGAACATGAACACCCTTTTCTCAAATGGTGGAAATGTTATCCCCTCTTGAATAAATTTGAATCCAATCTCTACAGCTCAAGATCTCCTCCTTCTTTCCTTTAAATTTTCAATCCAATCCTTAAGAACAACTATCTGGATGATGTTGAAGTGGAATTCATCTCCGTTTTCCTTTTCTTGATCATCTGAAAGGTTGCTCTTAAAGTTTGTCTTGATACCCTCTCCAGTATTCCTCTAGAATCCTCCCCTTTTCTCTTTCTTTTTCTTTTCTTTTAAATCAGGTTTCGGGATCCAACACAGCTTGGATTTGGCCAGTGTTGACCAACACGGCCTGGATCCATGCCGTGTTGAGCTAAAATTGGACATCTGACCTTCTTTAGCACGGCTTGGATTTGGGCCATGCTGCTTAGCACAGGCATGCTCCTAGGCCGTGTCACTCTAAAAAACGGTGTTGTAAATCGTTTCTTCTCGCCATGGGTAAGGAATTTCAGCACGCCCTCTAACCGTAACCGTGCTCCTTAGCACGGGCGTGTTGAACAATCTAACCCGCCTGATTTGTCCATTTCTTCTTGATTTTAGTCCGATTTCTCTCTAACTTTGATGATGTACCTAGAACAACATCTGAACACAAAGGAAACTAAAAATGGGGTGATTCTAATACAAAAACACATAATTTGCCCTAAAAATAACTCAAAATCAAGCATGCAAACATGTATAATATCAAGGATATCAAGTATTATATAGAAGAATGGTGTCAGGTGTACAATTCCGATGTGTGATTAAAGCAGAAGCTCAAGCAGTGATGGAAGAAATACACAAAACAGTATGCAGGCCTCATATGAGCGGCATAGTGCTAACTAGAAAAATTATTCGGTAAGATTATTACTGGTTTATGATGGAGAAAGATTGCATAGCGCTAGTAATAAAATGTCGAGAATGCCAGCTGTATAGTGACTTGAGTCACGTGCCTCTGACCGAGCTGCACAACTTAACATCTCATTAGCCTTTTGCAGCTTAGGGGATCGATATCATTGGAGAAATAAAGCCTCCTTCAAATGGTCACAGGTTCATAGTCATAGCAATCAACTACTTCTTTAAGTGGGTCAAAGCTGAGTCATTCACCACGGTTGGGGCAAGACAGATGGCCATATTTATAGAAAGGAACCTAATCTGCAGATACGAGGTCCCACACCATGTCGTGACGGATAATAAGGTACAATTCATGGGTGAGACAACAGACCTACTAGCGAAATATAAGATCGAGCATCACAGATCTTCTCTGTATAGACCCTAATTGAATGGAGCAGTAGAAGCAACTAACAAGAATCTGAAGAAATACTTTCGAAGATGGTTTGGAATTACAAGGACTAGTCATTTCGATTGCCCTATGCACTTTGGGGATATTAGAAAACTAAGCAAACATCAACTGGGCAAACACCACACTCTATGGTTTACTAGACTGAGGCAATTTTGCTAGTTGAGCTAGAGTTGAAATGTTTGAGAGTTGTATTGGAGGCCGAAATACCGAAATACCAATAGGTTAAGCAAAGATACCAGCAATATGCTTTGGTTGATGAGAAAATAATGAAGACCCTATACCATATGTAGTTGTATCAAAAAAAGGATAGCTAGGGCATTTAACAAGAAAGTAAAGGCAGGAAACATTTAGTATTAAAGCATTTAAGACCTACTGCATTCGATCCGAGAGGGAAGTTCAGACCGAATTGGGAAGGCTCGTACTTGGTAACGAAGATTCTGCTTGGAGGTGCCGCTAAGATATCAGACCTAGAAGGGAATGAGTTCACTGAGCCAATCAACATAGATCGTCTCAAGAAATAGCATGTATACAATAAATAAATATAAATAAAAAAAGAAATGAAAAAGAAGAAAAATAATAGAAAAAATAGCCTACTGATCGAAAAACCTGAAAAGGCTTGTCAAGCAAAAGTCAGGGCAAAAGAGAGAAAATAATCAGCTAGAAAATCTAAAAAAAGACTGGCTGATGACACGAGTTATATCGTGAGAAACTAAAATGTACCCATATGGGATTTTACTAAATGAATAAAATTATTTAGAATTGTTATCAAACATATGTATGTCTATTTACTATTTTACGCATTAACTGAAAGAAAAATAAAACTAAAAGTTCTAAACAAAATAAATGAGATCTGAAAAGAAGCATAATTTTTTTATTCTCTTCGCATTTGCATCCAAGTCTAAAGTCATCTTGAATCAGGTTAAGCCAGGGGAAGTCCATGTCTGATGCTTCCTATAGCCAAATCTACAAAAAGAAGAAAAGAGAAAGAAGACAAAAAAGAAGAATAAGAAAGAAAAGAAAAAGCTAAGTTTTGAAAACTCGAAATGGCAGCTTAGGCAAAAATAGTGTCTGCTAAGTTGAAAATGCGAAAAGGTAGCTTAGGCAAAAGTTAAGGCAAGAAAAATAAAAGAAAAAGATTTGGCTGTATGGCTTGCCTATGCGGTCTCTAACCCGTTTTTTGAGTGCTTACTTGATTTTTGGCACGCATAAGAAATGAGAAATGAGGGTAATCCAAAAGCCATGTTTTACATATCTTCAAAAGATAAAAGTTTACACAAGGTCTGAAGTTTTATAAAAGATGAAAATACAAGCAAAGGAAAATCAGAAGCCACAGTTCCCTCCCAAACTACCCATCTTTTCGTTTGATTCATCATCCATCCCTTGGGTCTGTAAGGTCGATAGCTAAAGGGTCAGCATATCGATCCGACACTGCTGAGCATCAAGCTAATGCTGCCGGTCGTCTAGCTGCCCTTGCAGTCCCTCGTGGTCCTTCTAATGAAAACCCAAAAAAGAGAATTAGTTAGGACATTTCATGCATACATGCATACATTTTGCATCTCATAACCTGTATTTGTATATATGTCACTAAACTTTTAGGAAAAACCAAGAGGTGAAAACACAGAAGAAAAGAATAAGCTTACGTGGGTGCAAGTGCTCAGAATGAACTTAGGTGGAAAATACTGATCCATGGCAAGTCGGTGCTCCATCACACCGTATGGGTTCTAGTATGAGACCATCGGATTAGGGGGAACTAAACCATCCCCAGAATTGCGTCAGACATGGCTATAGGAGGTGCCTAGGAAGTCACACCGGCAGATGAGCCTACAAGATGAGAAGGCCTGAAGTGTCGAGAGGACCATCCTTCAGTCGGCTCATAAGCAATAGGAGGTTGGTAGACAAACTGTAAATAAATGAAAAAAGAGCAATACGTAATAAAAAAAAGAGAGAACTCTAAGTGAATATGAGAAAAGTTTAGTGACATAGGCATCATCAGCAAGAGGTAGAGTCCCTAATAATTAGGAAATGAACAAAGTGTAATTCGTCAGCTGCGATCGGATAGTAAGGTCTTCAAGCTCGTCATATCCATTCAGGCACTCCGCTAGCTCCTCTTAGACAAGATCCCTATCTAGAACATGGAAAGTGGAGGAGATAAAGGGACTTAACGCTTGCTGGGACCTCACTCCTAGCCGTAAATCCTCTCGCTAAGATACCAAGCACGATACACAACCCTACCAGTAGTTCCCTCCTTTGCTCGAGGGCAGTCGCAGAAACTATATAAGGCTCCCATTGGCTGTGCTCCCCCAATCGATCACTCTGAATCTGCGAACGAGAATAGGTAAGTAACAATATAAATAAAGCACAAATGTAACTAATGAATTGTATTTACTATGTCCCAGGTCAAGCTGTTGATCCACATTAGTGCATATGGACCTGTGACCACTCTAGCGCAACAGTCCTGCTCGAGCCCCATCGGCTTAGGCGAGGAAAAGCCCATGAAGTACATATGCGTTGTGAGCCCACCACAAGGCCAATCTCCAAGGCCCAAACCTGTAAAACAAAGTGCCAGTATGCACGTTATCTATATAAAAGAAAGAAACTAAAGAAAAGAAGTTAGAGATAATTACATGGATTATATGCCAGAAGCCACAAATCCTCTTATTACCGTGGATGATGATGTCCATCTAATGATAAGGATATGCGAGAGCCGTAGACCTCGAATAGTAAGAAGAGACCTGGTCTAATTCCTGTAGAGGAGCTAGATAATAAAAGTTCAACAAGTTCTATGAGTCTCTAAACAAGGTCGTACCAAAGAGGTACACCAGAAAAGCTCAGGCTATTTGGTCAACCTCCCGAGCATTTCGAGGAATAAAGTCCTGGTAGTGGAGAGGGATGTACTGATAAGCGATGCATCTCCCATTCTTAAGTGTTGGCAAGAACTCGAGTAAGTCAATAATAAAGTGCTCTCGCATCATCGAAAGGCATAGGCATGCTAGCAAAGTCGATGCTAGTGATAGCATAAAATGATACAAGAGAGAGAGTCAGCTCATCAATCGGAGTGTGCAAAGGTGTGAGTCGTATCCTTCCAGCTCTCAAGAAAAGCATAGATTGAGGTATGATCGACCCTCCCAATAACTGAGGGAAATGTGACTATAAACCGACAAAAGCTGGTGTCCATAATCCTAGTTTAAACCGAGCTAGGCAGCTCGTCAAACCACTCACGCGTGCTATAGAAATTTTTAGCAAACCGGATCGATGCCACATTAGTCTGGAAGGTAAAAATAGGTATTTGAACATCACAGGTATACAAAAAGACTTTGAAAAGGTAAGCATACGTCTATCTGGTGTTATTTTTCATAAAAGACCCTAAGACACCTTTGTTTGGCCTGTGCACATCTGATTTGCATTGCATAGAGCCGAATCGGCTCTACATAGAGCCAATTGGCATTGCGTAGTGCCGATTGGCTGTACAGGCTAGGGTTCTGAGATTTTTCTTAAATTTTCATAATTTCTCATGTATTTGAGTAAATCACATGCATACCAAGTTTCTAAATCACAGAAAAAAAGTTTAAGCTAAGAAATTACCTCTCTAACGGCTTGAAAAGTGTGACGTGTGCTTAATTTTTCTAGAACATGAATCTCCTCTCTTTTCACAAGCCCAAGGTCATTTTAGCAAAAAATCGGGATATAAAACTCCTAATTTGGTGTGACTAGGGTGCGTCCGGTGAATCTAGAAGATGAACTTGTCATTTAGAGACTGATTTTACAGAAGTCGGTTAAGAATTGAGTGAGAAAACAAAGGAAGAGTAAAAAGGAGCTTTAGAGAGAAAACTAAGGACATGGGTAAGGTGAAGAAAGAAATGTGGATAAGCCCATATATATGTCCTAAGGGAAGGGCAAAAATGTCATTTAGGTCCCTAACCTATCAAAATCAAGTTTTAGTCCAAAAGTTGCTGCAAGTGCGCAAAAGACACATAGAAGCCCGGCTGACACCTTGAGGGGAAATTTTAGAGAAAAATTAAAAGTTTGGTTCCTGACCTAGCAAAATTACATTTTAGTCCCTAGATGAGCCAAATGCTAGTACAGCTTCCAGAATGCATCAAAATAAATCAAATTGCACCTCGAGGTGAAATTCCAATCTAAGTACCTAAAAGTGGAAAATTATCAAATCGACCGGAAGGGCAAATTGTTTCCTAGAATGGAAAATAGCAAGAGAGAAGTCTCTACAATCCCTAACTCAACAAGTGTATCTCCCAATTCCATGGGCGTGGATCCCAATTTCAACGAACATAGTTCCCAAAAAACAGGCGAAGTCCGCAAATCCAAGTAGACGAAGTCCTTAAATCCCAAGTAGAGCGAAGTTCTCAACCTAAGTAGGTGAAGTCCTCAACTCAAATGGGCATGGCCCCATATTAAATCAACAATCAAAGCTCAAGCTTACGAGGTGTGGCTTCCACAGCTCACATATACTTTTGCTGTATCCTTGACGTCTGTGATTTATCTCTATTTATTTAATGCATTTGCATGCTCATAAATTTTGACAAATCAGGATAGTTGTAGCCCTCTTTTCCAGATCTAAATATCGAGGGAAAAATAGAAAATCCTATGATGAAAGTTACTACATTCTCAGGTTTTGGAAGCTGAAGGACAGACGAATCCTAGGCTATGGTCGAGGTTAATCCAGTCGGATTATCTTTTTGAAATCAATTTGGATTGTCAGAAAAAATTAAGTTTGAGGGTCAAAACATTAGGTTTTACAAGTGCAGGGACCTAATTGAACTTTTATAAAACTATCTCTATAGGGCCAATCGACTCTATGAAGGGCCAATCAGCTCTACATATAGCCGATTGAGTTTTTGGCACTTCGATGTTGTCTTTTATGATGATTTTACATTCATATACAGATTCTAGAAGGTTTCTTTGACGATAATCATGGTTTAATTGATAATTATTTAAATTTTAAATAAATAAAATGAGATATTATCGATAATCCTAAAATTCTATCGCTTTCTTTAGGGTTTCCCTTGAAACCCTACCTCTATAAATAAAAAAGAGGTGTTTAGGGTTTTGGGAGGAATTAAAAACTAAATATCGGCCCTGAGTGAGATCGATATGGGAGAAACACTGAGAAAGAAAGAACAGAGAGAAAATCCAGAGGAGAAAGAAAGAAAAACACTATCGATCTTAGTCGTCATTAGAAGATCCAAGCCACTTCAAAAAGAATGATTTTAGGAAACAAGCCACTGAAGAAAGATCATTTTTGGAGACTTTTTCAAAATTGATAGAAGGTTTCTCTAAGCCAGATCCAGTACAGGAGTCCTACCCAGGCTTCGATTCAACTGCATCCTCATTGTTTGAGATGCAAATCCAACATTCACGGTGACAACCTGAGGGTTCCTTCCATCATTCATCCACTATAATCATAGTTGGTTTTTTGTTCCTTTTTTTGTTTTATTTTATTATCTACTTTTTGAAACATGATTAGGATTTTGATTATGATCAATATGGTTAGATTAGTTTATTTTTATGAATATGAATGTTAATAGAGTTTTGAATCTGATATAGGAAGTTAGGCTTTTGAGATATGATATTTTGTTAATTACGATTTTATATTTAATTAGAAATATGTTATAGGATTAATATTTTAGATTTATTTGCTATTACGATTAGGTATAATCCTTTTAAAAATGTTCTACTACACTTAGGGGTTTTTTTTTTATCAATTTAGGGTTTGATTGTTTGATTAACTTCTATCACTTTTATTTTGATGTTTTTTATCCTATTTTCTCTCATTCTAATCAATTTTAATGTTTGCGCACGTAAAATTCGACTTTGGGAATGTAAAATTGTATTGATGAATGATAAAGATCAACCTGCGAACCCTAGAGCCAATTGGCTCTATATTGAGCCGATCGGCTCTTCATATAGAGCCGACCGGCTGTTCAAGTTAGACTCCAATTTTTGTAATTCTTTTGGCATTTTCTGATGTATTTTCAGCCTCTGTATAGTTTTTAGGTCTTTTTCTTTTTCGCAATCATAGTTATAGGCACATTGTAATAATTTGTGTTTTACTTTCTGCTCTACTTTTTTTTTCTATATTACATGTTAATTAAATGTGATTATATAATTGATTAATTAAAAATGGGCCACATAGACTTAGGGTTAAAATTGATCCAACATGAATCTAGCAGTTACATGTATTACTAACATCTCATGAAAAAGAGAAGATGTAAAATATCAAAAGAATATAACTTACATGTTTCGGAGGAAGACAGTGCTCTATGGCAAGCCGATGCTCTATGGCACTAAAAGGGATCTAATAGGATACCATCGGATTTGGGAGAAATGGGGCACTTCCTAGAATCATGTTTGACATTGCTATAGGAGGCGCGTTAGAGGAAACGCCCCTACAATGAAACGGCTAAGCAAACAACAGAACAAAGGAAAGGAAAAAAAAATCAACAAAGGTAGTAAAAAAAGAACCTAAGCCATAGTGTCATCATTAAAGGCACAGGCCTTAGTAACTTATGAATGAAAAAGATATAGTCTGTCCTTTGAGACTAGATGGTGAGATCCTTGGGGTCGTCATACCCCTTAGACTCGTTGTCAGTTCCTCGTCAGCAAGAGCAGCTGTCCTAAATATAGAAAGAGGGGGAGACAAAGGAACTTGGTACCTGTTGGGTCCCCTCTCCCAGCCATTGATCCGCTCTCCTAAGTATCAAGCCTGAAAGTCGGGGCTTGCCAAGAGAACTCTCTTGTGCTCAAGGTCTACGATAGAGAGCATATAGGGATCCTAATGGTGGCATTCTCCGTGCCAACCGCTACGAATTTGCAAATTACAAAGGTAAGTAACTAAAACTTGTAAAATGTAAATATGACTAATGGATTTTCTTTTACCTTGTCCCAAGTCAAAGAGTTGATCCACATGTGGTGCACATGGACCTGCGCCCAGTGGGACGCTCCAGCTCGAGCCCTAGTAGCTCAAGTGAAGGGAAGTAGGGGACGTGCTAATAGGCTGCTAGCCTACTGGCAGTCTGATCTCTAATGCCCAAACCTGAAATCAAAAGTCATTATCTCATATGCAAACATAAGAAAGTTGAAATGGGAAGAATAAACAGAACTTACATGTACAACGTGCCAGAAGTTGCATAGCCTCTTGCTCTTATTAGAGTATGCCCTAAAGATAAGGAGTTTTCAAATGATCTGTGTTAATTTCTACATCGCAATTGATGACATATAATTATACTAAAGACATTGATTGACTCTAATGGTACGAGTAGTTGTATATATAAAGGAATAATCCAAACCATTAATGATGAACACTATGGAATGTAAACACAAATGTAAGAGAAATTATAAAGCGAGTTTATAATGATGAGATTCTCATTACATATGTTTCCAGACTTTATTCATAGACGATGTTTGATCAAGAATTAGATATTGATCGTTGGATATTGATCAAACGCTCGAGACTACCATAATCAAGGGCTATCAATTTGTATCGAAAAATAGTGGGAGCATAAGTTGGTGGAAAGACCTTTACGAGTTACTTGTGTAAACTAACTTATATTCGTTTATCTTTATATTGGAAGGTTGTAAGGAAAGATGAGTGGCATTCTATCTTTGCATTCTATCTATGAATGCATATGGACTAAAGATGCTTGGATATATTGAACATCTAGGGCGTCTTAGTTTTGTGATGGACCGTGAATTAAGTATAGACTTAATTTTGCAACCTCTACGTGACAATTATTTGCAGTTTGTCATGAACTTTCATATGAATAAGTTAGATACTATGATACCCAATTAATATGTTAAAGACTACAGATGGCACCATAAAGAAGCAAAAAGGAGTTGTTCTAATGATAGAACCTTTTAAGACTGCTAAGAGTAACTATAAAAGAAAAGGAAAGAAAGGCTAGAAGTCCAAGAAAGCCTTAAAGGCTATTGGAGGTGTCAACAAGGATAAATGAAAGTGCCATTATTGTGAGAAGGAAGGACATTAGAAAAGGGATTACAAGGTTTATCTCGCTACTTTGAAGGACAGCAAGAACAAATTTCTGATTTTGAAAAGAAGGAATAAACTAGCTTGAAGAAAATTATTGCCATTTAGTTTAGTCATTAGTTTTATTTTCCTTATTAAGAATTTAATAATTGTTATTAATTCTTTTTCTAGAATAATTGATGCTATTATTTCATTTAATAATATTAGGCAATTGTTTCCTTAATTGGTTAATTGATTTATGTTTCTAGAATTTCGTACAGTAGGTTGTGTGAAAGTAAGAAAATAAATTTTTATTGCAAGAAACCTAAAGCAATCCTAAATAGGCATAAGAATAATATTATTGATAGAAAAATAAGAAACATGAACGAGTTATATAGCTTATAAATTTTATGAACTAAATATTATAATCAAGTTGTCATGCTTTCCTTTTCATAATCTTCATTCAAATAACCTTGGCCAAGGATTTCCATGTTAAAGCATATTAAGAATCATTAGGATAAGGTCCCATGACATATTACTTTAGGCAATGAATTCTTTATTGATAACTTATTATCTTCATATGACTCTTACTATACCCAATGACTATCCCTTGAGCGCTCCATGGATAAGAGAACATATGATAATATCAAAGTATAGTATAATATACTGTTATCTTAAGTTTAAAGATCACGTCTTACATGATTGTCATAAAAGTATTGTCCATAGACACTTGGGGTAAATTACATATGGACAATTTAGTAGGGTCGTGTTCAATGAACTTGTTCTTGTAACAAGCACCCATATGCTTATCTTAGAATCCCTATTCCTCAACCTTTTGAGATAGATTGCTTACTTCACAAGTAAGTGAGTTATGGTAGTCTTGAGTGCTTGATCAATATCCATCGATCAATATCTAATTCTTGATCAAATATCAACTATGAACAAAGTTTAAGAACGTATGTAATGAGAATCTCATCATTATAAACTCGCTTTATAATTTCTCTTACATTTATTTTTACATTCCATGGCATTCATCTCTAACGGTTTGGATTATTCCTTAATAATACTCGACTACTTGTACCATTATAGTAAGGAAGGCCTTACTTACTTTTAAGTTGGGCTTTAATTGGGCTTGTTTAGACTAAGTTAACTTAATTAATACATAAGCATAGTTACAGGACCCTTATGGCCGAATATCGTAGCCCAATATATATTAAACTAATTAATTTTAATTAGGCCCAATGTGTATAAGCTTAAGGCCAATCTTAAGCCTCATTTTAATCTCACCTTTAAGCCTATTTATGTGTGATCAAAAGGTTCCTAACATGTTGGCAATGAATTATGAATTATAAATTAAACCCTTTTAATTCAATGTTAATTTTCTAATTAACTTAATTCATATTTCATAGATCAAGATTAGCATCTAGCAATGCATGATGACTACCTAAATGTGAGGAAGGATTAAAGTGCTTTAATCAGCCTTTATAGTGAACAATCTCACAATGTAATTCAATTCTTTCATTATACTTTTATCCCAATTGATTCATTTGAGCATGTACATCGGCTGGTCAGAACCATGAGGAGGCAGTTCTTCATTCTTGGCAAGGACTGGCAGATAAGACTCGAAACAAAACATATTATATAATACAAAAGGCTAACTCCTTTGGGTTTTCTTCAAAGGGACCACGAAGGCTTGTAGGGGTAGGTGGATGATCGCCAATGCTAGATCGAGGCCCAACAGTGTAGGATTGAAACTTTGACGCTTCAACTGTCCACTTTACGGACTCGGGGAGTAGAGGAATTGGGAGAGAGCCCCAACTTTTGACTTTAGCTCCCTTCTTGTATTTTTGTTTTTTTTTTCTGTAACTTCAACTTTTGAGATATAAAATTATGCATTTTGATGTTTAAATCCATGCCTGGCATTAATTTTTC
Source organism: Ricinus communis (assembly GCF_019578655.1). Taxonomy (NCBI): domain Eukaryota; kingdom Viridiplantae; phylum Streptophyta; class Magnoliopsida; order Malpighiales; family Euphorbiaceae; genus Ricinus; species Ricinus communis. The sequence continues at coordinate 33,871,027 of NC_063257.1, read as the reverse complement.
CCTTAAATATCACGTATATAGGATTTGCACATGACCGGGGCTTCAGAAAATGCCTAAACATTTGAGAGAAAACTCAAAAACCAAGAGATGACATCACACAACTGATTTGACTATGTGCTAATCCGATCTGGCTCTATGCACAACCAATTTGGCTTTACAGTTGTAAAGTCCAAATAAAACTCTAATTTTTAGCCTTTTAAATACGCGTGCACCCTTCACATATTCTTGTATGCCATTCATACTTCAAAATTGGAAAAGCATGACTAAAAGAAGCACCAATGCCCTTCAAACTCTTCTGAAAACCGTAACTATTGTTGAATGTATCAGACTTGGATCACCTTTCTCCCTTTAAAGCCATGCAACATACCAAGCTTGGTTATGGCTTTCTTCATTCTACCGTCAACTTTTGGTGCCCAAGATATCATGTTTCTAATTCAATAGGCAAGAGCTATGTCTCATGGTTGAAGAATCCTCTACCATTCTTTGAGGCCCAATAGATTGTACTCGTCTAATTACCTTACCAAGATTAGATGATCCTTCTTTCCTAGCAGACTATTAGAGTTATTCAACATGCCCCCTACTGAGGTACTTTCCCATTATGATGGTGAATACATTACCTTTATCTCACTGATATCTTGCTGTGAGAAGAAGGAAAGAGGAACACCCACTTAGGTTAGGATGCTGAGCTTTTGCCTCTATGCCTAATTCTTGTTGATTACACCTCAAGTAGGGGGAGATATCAGAATTGCTGGCATTATTGATTAGGTGGAGCATGGAGCAGACCTGTTTGGTGGCAACCTCGTCCTCTTGCAAGTACGTAACCAAATCTTTTTCTTCTTTTATTCCTTTTTGCCTTAACTTTTGCCTATGGCACCTTTTTGGGTTTTTAACTTAGCAAACTTTGTTTCTGCCTAACCCGCCCTTTTGGATTTTCAACTTAGCCTATTATCATCCTACATGCAATCAAATTAACTTTTTCTATCCAATTCGCATTGAATTATTAAAAATCCTCAATTATCAACAGGTTGGCTCTGATACCACTATTAGAAAAAATACATGCAGTGGTGCAGCGGAAGCTCTAAACATTTCACATCTCATGGAAATTAAGGTTACAAGTTGTAATTGAGGATTTAATTTGAAAAAGGAAATAAATTTTCTTTTATGAACATGAAGAACACAAAGAAAAAGACTACAACCTTTGAATAGCTAAATTCAATTCTTGATTATTGATGATGTTTCTGTTAGAGAATCAAATAGAGATTCACAATTGCAAATCTTCTAGATTATCTCACAACCAACCTCAAGCAAAGCTATTCAATTCTTGAAGATGAAGAATTCCTTCTCCTCTCTCAAGTTTCCTACTATGATAATCTTGTTATAGTAGTAAGTATGTCAAATTATCTCTCTTCTTCTTATGATAATAGGAGTAACAAACTTTGTTATGTAGTGTTAAGGATTCATAATCCTTAAGACAGTTATACAAACACAGGTCATTACAAAACTCTTTTGTGATAATATATGTCAAGCAGTATTGACACATGTCATCATAAAACTCTTTTGTGATGATACGTGTCAAGTTATATTGACACCACGTGTCAAGCTGCTTTCTTAACACATGTCATCATAAAACCCTTTTGGTGATGACACGTGTCAAGCTGCTTTCTTAACATATGTCATCATAAAATCCTTTTGGTTATGATACATGTCAAACTGCTTTTCTAACACATGTTATCATAAATGATTTTATGATGACACGTGTCAAGCTACTTTCATGACATGTATCATCATAAAACCCTTTTTGTGATGACATATGTCAAGCTTCTTCAATATATAACACTTATGTATTATACATTATCATTAGTTAGATATTTACGGACTTTAACTTCGGAAGATGCTAGGGTTCCTACTCAAGGTACAAGTCAAGTCCATCGTCGTGCTTAAGTTGATCTTAACGTGTATGACTTTCTAGGTTCATTATTAATTGACAATGGAAATCTAATATTAAACTCTTTCATATTAATTAAAACACTTTAATCAACTAAGGGAAGAATTAAACAATTTTCCTCCAATCGTTCTCATAAATTATAAGTGACGTCTAGCAATATATTATAATTACCCAATTAATAATAAATGCATTGATCATCCATGAACCCTTTATTTATGATTACCGTATAATTAAATCCTTCCATTGAATAATATCCCGATCAAGTTAGGATCATAGAATAGTCAAATCCACTAATTTGATTCTATGACCAAATCTAGGATACATCTCGACTAAATATGATTAATGCAAAAATCCATTTTCCATTAATCATAATTACCTCGGTCAAGAATTAGTCAAGATATTATCGAATCACATAGGATATTCTCCTTGTTTACTCAAGGCAATGGATTCCTTATTGATGAACACTTGTCCATGCATATGCAACTGGAGCCACTATCTGCAAGTACCCATTCTAGTATGAATGGATACCTAAAGCATAAGGATATTCCAATTACATATTCCTTAGACAACTCTGTCACTTCAGCTCTGAGGACTAGTTACATAATCATAACTTAATAATGAATTAGTGACTTAAGTAAATCACCCATGTGAGTTGTTATTTCTTCAAGTCATGTTCAGTCCACTCGTCTCACAAGTGACCCATAATGATTAACTTAGTAACTCATACTAAATGGCATGAGACTCACCATCCTATATATATTAGTATCTCATATTAATCATAGGGTTAAACGCATTAAGTTGGTCTCCTGGATTAAAGATTAATCCTACAACCAAGAACTATTTTATAATATTTATTCTAAAGATCATCCATCACTCGTATTCTCAACTCTTGAGAATGGAGTCTTTAATAAATATTATTGGACTCATTCAATAATTATATTACTATAAAAATGAATGATAGATAACTGCCATTAAAATGACATTCATTATATAATAATATCACATTGTATGAACCAAAAAGTAAAAGTTAAATTGGCTTTTAGGACATATGTCTACATTCAGTCCATGTGCATTCATAGATGCACCTTCGACCATCTTGCATCGGAATAATTCCTTTAAGGTCTCATATCTTTCAGTCCTTGATTGCTCATCAAACATTTCCCTCAAATGTAAGACGATGGTTTGAGCATCCATATTCCCATGCCACCTTTATAATTCAGAAGTCATACTTCCTAAGATCACATAAATAACTTGGTAATTGTCTTCTGGATGCTTTTGTACTCTTGCACCACCTCCTCGAGTGCATCTACAATAGGGAGAGGCAATAGAGTGTGTCTAGCATATAAAGCTTCTTTTCTTATTTGAGAAAAATTCTCATATTGTGATTCTAGTCAAGAAAGTTTGGCCCAGTAAGCTAGTTCTTGTCAAGGATACTATGCAAAGATAGATTTCCACTCATCTTTTGTTACAATCTTCCAATATAAAGATAAACAAATATGAGTTAATTTATACAAGTAACTGGTAAAGGTTTTGCAACCAGTTACTTAAGCTCCCACTATTTTTCAATACAAATTAATAGCCCTAACTATCAATTTGGGATGCTAATGATTGAGTTTTCCTAGTGGGCTCGAATCCCATTTATTTTAATATGACCTTGAGTGACTCAACAAATCATATTAAAATAAATTAGGTGGACAACTATTTGTCAATTGTATCTCTATGCAACTTCTAGATCAATTAGGCGATAATAACGTTTGTCTAAACATATTTTATGATGTTCTAGACGTCATATATGTTTTACCTAATTCATGCCTTTATCTTCATATAAACATGAGTGACTCATCCGATTTATATAAGATAGTTAATAAGACCCATAAATTAAAATAGAGGACATGGTGAGGTAATAGGTAACCTTGGATATGCCCAACAAATTAGCCTAGAACAAAGCTCTTATTTTAACCATGAAAGGAAACTTAATCATCTTCTTAACAAGTGACTTGATGTTGAACCATATATTTTTTATTAAGCGATGATTAAGGTCTCATGCTTTGGCATGAACATGCAAATATCACATACAAGGGTTCCATGCTTCGGCATGAACATGCATATATCATACATCACATACATAATATAAGCTAAGCATGCCAAACTACTATGGAAGATTATGGACTTTCTAAACTAGTTATCTTGAGCCATCGAATATAACTAGATGGTAGAAAACTAGGCATTGCCTCCATGATCTCCCAATCTTGAAGCAAGAGATGAATAGGACAATATTGGTTATCTTTTATTGAGAAGACCATTTCCTTAAGAAGCAAAAACTTGATGTGTCTTTTTTAGTACTCGCAAGTGCACGAACCGTTCCTATAATAAGGGTAAGTTCACCACGAGGTCGATCTCTCAAGGAACTATGAGGCCACTTATTATAAAGACTAATTATCAACAGAAAATAATAAAAATAAATCTAAACACTCTAAATCAGTATTTTGAGAGAATGATATTCATAAAGTAAAATAACTAAACAATAAATAAATATGCAATGCAATGCAAATGCAAATGCTTATGATCTAAAACTATATGCTAAAATAGTATTTAGTCTAGCTATTTACTTAGTAATCTCTTTATTTTACTTTAAGCCTAGATTTAATGAATGAGATGGTGACGTGCCTTTTTCCTTAAGTCACTCAAGCTAATGATGCAATTTAGGTTTCTTATACCAACATAGATTAAAGTAAAGATGATGTTTCTAATACTTTTCAACCTAAAGATTTGCATAGCAATTACTATTGCTAAATTAATATGATGGTTAACTAACAAAAATAACTGAAATTAATAAAGATGTGAAGGTAAAGAAATCATTCATTAAATAAATAAATAACAAGGTTCATACAAAAGTAAAAAGACTAAACTAAACACTTATAAAAACTAGCCTAACATATTTAATCCAATGATCATGGTATTAAATAGAAAGACATAAAACAATAAAATAAAAAGCTCCCTCAAGATCCAAAATTTCTTCAAGTAGGAAGAAAATTGGTGCTCAGTCTCCACTTCTTAAAAAGCTCCTTAGATCCTAAAAGAATAATGAAAACTAAAACTAAAGTGTTTATGGAAAACTGTGGAGAATTATGGAGAGAATAATGGTGGCATTTGTAGAGAGCAGGTAGGAAAAAACTCCCCTCCTCCTTCCTTCCTTCCTCGAATTAGGTTTTGCAGATATTTATATAGAGGAGAGACCTTAGGTAAATCAATTAATAAGATTCATTGATTCATCCCATGCTTGGAACTAGCATTCAATCTCCTACATCTCTTCTCATTGTCTTAAAAGTTGTTTAAGAGATTATTGCTTAGAAGATTGTGTGCATCACCAAAAGAGGTTGGTCGTTTGAGTAGAAGCATTCCTCAGAATTGGCGGCGTACTCCAATTGTAAGCCTTCTTCATCTTTTGCTTGTTTTATATGTTATGGCTACTTTAGATCAATGAGATCCTTGGTGGGAATTGAAGTAAATTTTGTTTTGCTTCCATTGTGCCTTTCCTTAGGTTTTAAGATCAATTCCCAGCACATAGTCTAACAAAAAGATATATTAGAGCTGAGTGGTGACATTTGTGTAACTCGTTATTAAGCAATATGATTGTAACACTCATCGTAAAGTTTCAATTAAAGATCTTGAGTCCACTAACTAGGTGGAGGAATAAGGTTATGTTGATGAAGAACAAGCCTTTTGAGAAGGACCAAGTTTGAATGGTGGTCTGAAATATCCTTCCAGCTTCGTTTGAAAGGCTCAAATGATGAATTCTAAGACATTCATGAACTTGTATGACGACAGATTTCAGCGCTTAGATTGAGAACGATAAGAGGAAGAATGCTCGAACTGGTGGGAGAATGAACTATTAGGCTTGAGGGAGCAGAACTCTTGATGTGATTGTGGTATAGTGTTGTGGGTTATCCTACAAGTGTACAAGGTCACCAAACTAATATAGGATTATAAGTCTGAATTATCATCCCATGAGAAATTGTCGTATTTAGCACTAAAGTTTATTATAACTTTATACTAACTAAATCAGAAATTGACTTACTTTTTATTTTAAGAGTAAATAAGTAACAACTAAATAAACAAGTAAACTATAACTAAAGCAATTAAATTAAGAAATGTAATAAATATATACAAGCATCTAGGGATACGCTTCCACTACATTAACTCTTTACAAATTCAATTCAATTGTTTACTCTATCTTAACTCACTTGTTTTAAAGAAAATTCACCCTCAATTAATAAATATATTATCTCGGGCTATATCCACTGTATCTAGATTAATTCCTCATCTACTCTCATGATCCATTTTATTAATCTAAACCTATTAAGATTCATGGCAAGTTAATAAACTTCTTAAGAACCTAAGCCTACTTTCATAGTCTTAATAGCTCCTGTTTAATTTTCCTATGAACTAGCATTTGGCTTCCACTCTTGCTCCATCAGTTAATACCTTAGATTATTGTAAATATTAGGCCTTTATATTCAAGAATACTAAATCAAAACAATAGTGAATCAAAAATCAAATTAACTTCATTAAATTAAATCATAAAAGAATTAAAGGGTCTCCACCAAATCCCTTGATAAAATAAACTAGCCACTCATATTAAGACTAAGCAATCCACAAGATTTTAACAACATAACAAAAATAGAAATAAGTACAAGAGGAAAGACTCTTGATCCCCAAAGAGAATCTTTGAATCCTTGTTTGCAAATCTCTTCTCAAAAGATGTTTTTTTTTTAAGTTTAAAGTGATTTTAAGTGCCAAAATTTCTTTCTTAAACCCTAAAATTGCCTCCATTTTATAGCAGATAAATCCATGTCAGATAGGAAATAAGAGCACAAAGTTGCAATAATTGGAATCTTCGCGTCACAGGTGTGACGCGTGTCACGGCCGTGATAGAAAGATTAAGAAGGTCGAGTGTCACGGGCGTGATAAAAGTCACAGCCATGATAGAAAGATTGAAAAGGTTAAACGTCACGAGCGTGACAAGCATCACTACCGTAACTCGTGTGTTATGGTCCTCTTTCTAATAAATTGTTGATTGAATTTTTGTTAGAGTATGCCCTAAAGACCAAGAGTTGTCAGATGATCTATGTTAATTTATGCATCATAATTGATGGTATACAATTCGACTCTAATGGTATGAGTAGTCAGGTATTATTAAGGAATAATCCAAACCGTTAGAGATGAACACCATGGAATGTAAACACAAATGTAAGAGAAATTATAAAGCGAGTTTATAATAATGAGATTCTCATGACATACATTACTAAACTTTGTTCATAGTCGATGTTTGATCAAGAATTAGATATTGATAATTGGATATGGATCAAACGCTCGAGAATACCATAATGTGTTATCACTTACTTGTGAAGTAAGCAATCTGTCTCATAAGGCTGAGGAATAGAGATTCCGAGATAAGCATATGGGTGCTTGTTACAAGAATAAGTTCATTGAACATGACCCTATTGAATAGTCCTTATGGAATTTACCCCAAGTGTCTATGGACAAAACTCTTATGACAATCATGTAAGATGTGATACTTAGACTTGAGATAACAATATATTATCTTATACGAGGATTACTGTACTTTCATACTATCTTATGTTCTCCTATCATCTATGTTGGTTAATCCCTTGTAGCTTTCGATAAAGCCTTTGGTGATTGTGAAATCGGGTGCGCCTTGTTATTAAATGGATAAGATAATGCAAGTTCAGATGGGACCAGAAGAGAAGCCATGGTTTTATGATCTGAAGAGGTTTATAAAAGACATTAGCCATGAGGGAATCCTGTATAAAAGGATGGCGTCTGGTGTATAGCTTATATTTGTGACTAAAATAGAAGCTTAAGTAGTGATGGAGGAAATGAACAAAGGAGTATGCAGGCCACATATGAACGACATAGTGTTAACTAGGAAGGTCATGAAGTAAGGTTATTATTAGTTAACAATGGAAAAGGATTATATAACACTGGTGAGAAAATGTCGTGAATGCGAGCTGTACAGTGACTTAAGTCACATACCTCCAATCGAGCTGCAACTTAATGTCTCCTTGGCCCTTTGCAGCTTAGGGGATCGACATCATTGGTGAAATAAAACCTCCTTTGAATGGTCACAGGTTCATAGCCATAACAATTGATTACTTCTCGAAGTGGGTTGAAGCCGAGTCGTTCATCATTATGAGGGCAAGGCAGATGGCCAGATTTATAAAAAGGAACCTAATATGCAAATACGGAGTCCTACATCATGTCGTGATGGATATTGGTAAGCAGTTCATGGGTGAGGCAACGAACCTGCTGGCATAATACAAAATCGAGCATCATAGGTCTTCTCCTTATAGACCTCAAGCAAATGGAGCAGTAGAAGCAGCCAACAAGAACCTAAAGAAATACTCTTGAAGATGGTGTGGAATCACAAGGATTGGTCATTTCAGTTACCCTTTGCACTTTGGGGATATCGAACAATCAAGCGGACATTGACTGGGCAAACACCATATTATATGGTTTTCGGGATTGAAGCGGTTTTGCCAGTCGAGTTGGAATTGAAGTCTTTGAGAGTTGTATTAGAGGCTGAAATATTAGAGTATCAATAGGTTGAGCAAAGATACCAACAATTGGCTCTTAGTGGTGAAAAAAAGGATGAAAGCCCTATACCACATGCAGTTGTATCAGAAAAGGATAGCTAGGGCATTCAATAAGAAAGTAAAGCAAGGAAACATCAGAGCCGGTGATCTAGTATTAAAGCACACAAGATCTACTGCATTCGACCCGAGAGGGAAGTTCAGGCCAAATTGGGAAGGCCCATACTTGGTAAAGAAGATCCTGCCTAAAGGTGCTGCTAAGATGTCAAACCTGGAAGGGAATAAGTTCACTGAACCAATCAAGTTAGATCGTCTCAAGAAATACTATGTATAACAATAATTAATAGAAAAAATAGCCTGCTGATCAGAAAACCTAAAAAGGCTGCTCAGGCAAAGATTAGCGAAAAAGAGAAAATAATGAGCTAGAAAATCTGAAAAGAGTGGCTGATGACGGGAGTTATATCTTAGAAATCAAAATGTAGCCATATGGGCTTGTATTAAATGAATAAATTGTTTAGAATGTTTATCAAACATATATATGTCTGTTTATTATCTTGTGCACTGACTAAAAAGAAAAACTAAGCTAAAGTCTTAAGCAAATTAAAATGAGATACAAATGTGAAGATTTCTAGGTTTGCTGCTACTACTACTGCCCCTACAACTATTGCTACTACTACTCAGGATATGGAAGCACATGATGAGCACCTTTGGAACTTAGATGACTGCATGTTAGAATAAGTTATGAAAGAGTCTGCTCTTACTACATAAGCTGTTATAGAAACTAGGATTTTGCAAAATCTAACTAAAAGGCTTAACAAGATGCAAGATATGCTGAAAGATCAAGGTTTAGATTCAACCTTTAATTTTAATGAATTGATGCTGATTGGAGAGAACAAGTTACCTCCCAAATTCTGTATGCCTGAAATGCAGAAGTTCAATGTAACTAGAGATCCAAAGGTGCACTTGAAGCAATATTCTATTATTATGAGTACTACCTATTTGGCTAAGACCCAAATCATCAAGCTGTTTATACTCTTATTAGAAGGGCTAGCTGTGAACTGGTACCTTGGGTTGGAAAGGCCCATCAAGTCTGATTGGAAAAGGCTTTGTGATGCTTTTGTGCAGCAATATACTACAATGCTCACTTAGAAGTCTCTATAAGAGATTTAGAATCGATGAAGCAAAAGCTTAATGATTTTCTTTTGACCTTTTGACTAGATGGAGGAACAAAGCAATTTTAATGAAGAACAAACCTTCTGAAAAGAATCAAGTTCGAATGATAGTCCGAAATGTTCTTCCATCTTAGGTGGAAAAGTTGCAAATGATGAATCAAGACCTTCACGAGCTTATACAATGATGGCTTACAAGTAGAGGAAATTGAAAATGCTAAAGTTGGTTAGAGCATGGATAACTCTGAAGCTACAAAGATTGAAAAGCTACCATCTGAAGATGATGAAGCTTCACAAGATTTAGTTCTTGATTTGTTTTAACACAAGAAATATGATTATGCTTTTTAAATCAGTGATATAACTCTGGTTTTGCTTAGTTTGTAATGTTTATCTTAATAGTATTTTGCATGATAATGATTATTACGTGAGTGTATTTAACTCTAATTCTATTTCAATTCATATATTTAATCTGGGCACAAATGACAATCCTAGGTATATTTTTACTACGCATAATATAACTCTCGAAGAGAGAGAAAGTAATAGAAGAAAAAGAAAAGAAAAAGAAAAAGATAGTATTTGATACGCACAATTGAATTCAAGGTAGCAAACATGAGGCAAAGCCAAAAGGCAAAATTCATCCCTCAACAACCTTAAAGCATTGATCCTTGGAGATTATAAGATATTAAAGATTGATGTTCTAATCCTGAAACATGCAAGGCTCTTACATTGAATCCAAAGAGAAATTTAGATCGAGCCGGAAACTTCCATATCAAAGAAAAGAGAGAAAAGATTAAGCCTAAGATACTCGAAAGAGCTTAAATCTCGGGGGTAATAAGTTCACAAGTCAATCTGGGTCATTTCAGATACTATCTTTGAAAAGAAAATAAAACAAAGACGAAACTAGAAAAACAAATCCTACTGACTAGAGGACCTATATAGGCTAGTCATGCAAAAGTTAAGAAAATAAAGTGAGGAAAAAATATTTGACTAAGAAATATGAAAGGACTAGTTGATAACAAGAGTAGTATTATGTGAAATAGAAAATGTACCCGTTTGTGCCCTTATTAAATGGATAAAATTTAATTAGAATTTTTTTTTAAATTTGTAAATTAGGTTTCACTGCGTGCGCATTACCAGAAGGAGAAAACAAAATAAAAATCAGAATCTATAAGATCTAATGAAAGTATGATTATTTTCTTATAGCACTCAAGTCTCCATTAGTTGACATCACACTCAAACAACAACCCACAATCTCTCAATCTTGTCTAAAAATCACACCTCCATTGGATACCTTCAAAGTTAGGTGGGTTTTCCGGAATAAGCTATTGATGGCAGAGCCTATATGGGGTATAGAAAGTAGACTCTCAGAGTCTTGGCCAAAGAATACATGCCGCGTATATTCAAAGAGTGGTATGTCAGATCTTTTGCTAAGGACAAATCCACCGAATAAGGGTGTCTACTAGGCCCTTCATCCAGTAAACTCAGTCCTCACCAGTGAAGTCAGCTCTTAGCTTGATAGCAATGTGAGTCTGCAAATGTTTTGGCTCATACTTGGTAATGTCTCTTGGAACTACCACTAATTGAAGCTTCTTGCAACAAAATTTGCAAAAATAGAAAATTAAAAAAAAAGAGAAAATAAAGAGAAGTGTAAAGAAGGGAAAACGCTACGTTGAAAACCCGAAAGGGCAGCTTAGGCAAAGTTAAGACATTAGCCTGCTGAGTTGAGAATTTGAAAAGGCAGGTTAGGCAAAATTTATGGTGTAAAAGTAAGAATGAAAAACATATTTGGTTGTTATATGCATGAAATTATGGCAAAGCCAACTTTCATTAGACAAGTATTAATAGAGCCCTAAGGCAAAATGATTCAGTCCTTGCATGCTTGAGTTATCTCTAGATCTGCACTTCATGTCGTCACCATGACTTTCAGATCTTTAATATGAATTAATTAAAACTTTGACCATTAGGCTCCATGCCTTCTGCATGAAGAGCAAGCTATTGAACTCTCAAACTGTTGATGTTGATGGGCACCAGAATGCCTCTATCCAAATTAAAGGATGATTTTTAGAAATACATTACATGTCATACATAACATACATATCATGCACCCTCATTACTTGTTGCTTAATGTAATCTCTGTACACTTGTATATGTACCACTAAGCTGTAACAGGAAAATAAAGAAAAGTTCGATGGATAAGAATTTCGCTGCAACAAGTGTTGATCTATACTCAGTTTACAGAAGCTCACAAGTTTATATCCCAAAGCGAAAGATGATTAGCTCATTTTGTGAAGTGGAAAGTCAGCTTACTTCTGGAAGCATAATATCATCATACATCCCAAAGTGGAAGATCACAAGCCTATTCCTATAAATGGAGAACCAGTTCAAATTCTAAAGAACAAGTGTGCTTCTCGAAGCAGAAGATTCCGAATTGGATGACCAACTTACTCTTAGAAGTAGGAGATCCCGAAGTGGAGAAATCACTATTCTTTTATCATGAAGCGGAAATTATCCAAGAAAATAAGGAAGTTCTTAGTTTGACACCCGAAAGTGGGAAAATTTACCAAATCATAACCTGAAGCACAAATCTCAACATAATTGCATCCCGAAGTAGAAAGTGATCAAGAAGTTATAGGGAAGTCTCTACAAGTATAAATCATCAGGCATGGTCCCTAAATTAGACGGGCATGGTTCCTAAATCAAATGGGTGTGATCCCTAAATCAAAGCCAAATAGAAAGTCTACACTAGCACGAGCCTACGAGGAGTGGCTTCTATAGCTCACAAAACTACAATTATCTTGAGAGGAGGTCTTCAAGATGTAACGGGGATGGTCCCTGAATCAAAGCCATATAGAAAATTTGCACCAGCACGAGCCTACGAAGCGTAGCTTCTACAGCTCACACAACTACATTATCTTGAAGAGAGGTCTTCAAGATGTAATGGGCATGGTCCCTAAATCAGAGCTAGATAGAAAATCTACACTAGCACAAGCCTACAAAGAGTGGCTTTTACAGCTCACACAACTATAATTATCTATAGGGGAGGTCTTCAAGATGTAATGGGCATGGTCCTTAAATCAAAGCTAGATAGAAAAGCTACACCAGCACGAGCCTATGAAGCGTGGCTTCTACAACTCACAAAACTACAATTATCTTAAGGGGAGGTCTTCAAGACCAATGGGCGTGGCCCCTAAATCAAAGTCAGAAATTCTGCACCAACTCGAGCCTATGAAGCGTGGCTTCTACAACTTATATTCATATCCTTTTACCGTATCCTTAATATTTATGCTTTGTCTCGATTTATTTAAAGTTCATTTATATAAATCTTGAAAAACTGAAGGCAGCTGTGAGCACCCATTTTCTGGATCCAGATATCAAGGGAATTATAAAAAACCCTATAATGAAAGTTATTGCCTTTCTTGAGTCTCGAGAGATTGAAGATGGGCAAACCCAAGTTAGGGTTAAGTATAATCGAATCAAAATTATTTTTCTAAAATCAATTTGGACTCAATTGGCAGAAAAAATTAAGCTTGGGGGTAAAACGATAATTTTTACAAGTTCGGGGATAAAATTGACCAAATTTCCAAAACTTTTCACCCTTGAAGCCAATCAGCTCTACATACATTTGAACCGGCTCTATACAGAGCCGATCGGCTTAGCATAAAGACGACTGGCTCTACATGGTGCTGATTTACTGATTTTCAAAATTCAAATGCCGTTTTATACATGTTTTTGAGTTAAAATGCCAAAATTAGTAAAAATAAGTTTCTAGAAGTGTTTTATGATAATTATTGAGATTTTAAAATATATGTATATTTAGTGATAATTATTTAAATTGTAAGTATTTTAATTTATTTTATTGGATACTAATCTTAAATTATTTATATTTAATTTAAATAATTAAGTAGTTATCTAGGGTTTCCTAACCCTACTCCTATAAATAGAACAAGGTGCCCTAGTTCTAGGGTTAGCTATATCAATTTTAGGCTACTATTATTGAAATACTAAAATCTACGTTCAATTAAGTAGAGAGCTTTTTTGGTAACGAGAGAGCAAAGTCACTAAGAAAGAACCCTAGATTAGGAAACCTTTTTATGGAACAACAGAAGATTTCCCAAACTTAAGCAGCACTTAATTTTTAACCGATACTTGATTCACAGTCTCATCATCTTCAGAGACTCGTAGATCAGCAAACTATGTTGACAACCTGAAGGTTCCCCACATCCAGCATCATCAACATCACTTTCCCCTCCAACTGGTTCTTGTGTTTTAATGATTCTAGGAACATGATTAGGATATCTTTTTTTATTGTTTTCTATGTTTTACATGATTAGATTAGGATTTCTTATAAATTAATATGTTGTCACTTTTATTAGGTTTTGAATCTGATAATAAAAACATATAGGGTTTTGAATCTGATATATGTTTGCTTTTGGATTTTGAATCTGATTAGTCAAATGATTAGGATTATATATTTGTGTTTTCTTTATAGTTTTGCAATTGAATTAGATTTCTAGGGCTGCATGATTGAAATCTAGGATCTGCCATGTGAAGTTTTATTTGCCTTCTATCAGTTTTTCTATTTCTAGGGTTTGTATTATTTTTATGATTTCTTGCTTAATTTGATTTGTTTTGTTATGATTCTTGCTTTATTTTTCAAGTTTTAATCATGTTTTATCTCTTCTGTATGTTAAATCGACTTTTGGGCAAGGGAGGATCAAGAAAAGTTGCAAAACTAGCTGTTACCAAGCCCTAGAGCCGATTTGCTTTATGTAGTGCCAATCGGCTCTATACTAAGTTGATCAGTTCTATGTAGTGTTGATTGGCTCTGCACCAATTTTGGTATTATTTTCGGAATTCATGTACACTGTAACTTAGTTTATGTATTTTTCTTTTGATTTTTAGTTGCATAAGGGTTGTATTAATTTTTTTGCACTTTATTTCTGCTTTATTTTGGATGTATGCCAAATATCTGCTATTTGATTGCCTAATTAAAACTACATATATAGACATTAGTCCTTAAAATTAGACTTGGCATGAAAATTATAGTCCATTAGGTTAAGGAGATGGTGTATTGGGCCTAAATTTAAAATCCATATAGACTTAGTGGGTTTTGTCAAGCTTTAATTGAATTAATTGGGCATATTAGACTTAAGATCACTGAATTGGTCCTTTTCATAAAAAGCAGTCAGTTAGGCTTAAATGTTGGAAAACAAAGCTTAACTTGTAATTGGGCTAGACTAAGTTGACTTTATGCATTATTAATTAGTAAGTTAGGTTAATAACTTGGAGTATGGGTTGGTCTTCAATAAAATGGGCTAGATTCAGGAGGACCTCTCATGTTGTAGTGCTTGATGTGTAATATATAACTGTTGCATTTATAGGGAATAGCCCGTTTAACAATAAAATTAAAGATAAATATACACAAATAAGGAAGTTCGCTTCCGAATCCATCTCTAAATTTGTGACATAAGCTTCCTTATGGAATCGAGAAACGTCACTCATCAGTAAGAGTGTTCCGGTTACCCGAGTGGCAACTCCCATCTCTGTGCTAGTCTCTATGACTAGTTATCGTGTTCCCAATTAGGTTGATATGTCTTGCAGTGCCATAGTTGCTAAAGACACTTGGGTGCGTGCCCAAAATTGCCGCCAACAGCTTCGCTCCTACTCTGCCATGTTATTGGTCACTTTAAAGTCCAATCTTTTGGCAATTGGTAGCATTTCTCCTTCCAACATGATCATAACTACTCCTAACCCTGCACACTTTACATTTATAGCTCCATCAAAGTATAGTTCCTACTCTTGATTCTCGATTGCCCCTAGATTCTCATCAAGGAACTCTAGATCCTAAGGATCGTCTCCTTCAATCACATTCTGAGCTAAAAATCCCATCACAACCCTATCTTTGACCACCTTCTTAGTGACGTACTCGATGTCGAGTTCTATTAGGAGCACTAACCATTTAGCCAGCTTTCATGTAAGAGATGGAGCTTCGAACAGGTATTTCAGTGGGTCTATTTTCAAAATTGCTTGTACCCTATAAGATTGAAAATAATGTCTCAACTATGGCCCATACCATGGCTAGACATGTCTTCTTTATGAGGTTATACTTTGACTCATAAGGTAGCAATTTCCTACAGAGATAATAGACCACAAGCTCACGTCATTAGGCACACACTGCGCTACCATTGCCACTATGGCTTCCTGCTCTAAGGCTAAGTGTAGAATCAAAGGTTTCCCATCTTTTAGTGACTTAAATACTGGCAGCTTCATTAGATACTCTTTAATTCAGTCGAAGGCTTTCTGAAAGTGTTCATCCCACACAACAGGTTGGTGTTTCCTTAAGAGCTTAAATATAAGATCATAAATGATTGTGAGCTTGAAACTGAACTTGTTGATGTATTGCAATTGTCCTAGAAATCCTTTGACTTCTTTCTTTGTCTTTGGCACTGGCATCTCTTGAATAGCTTTAACCTTGTTCGGATCAATTTTTATTCTCAGTTAACTCACTATATGCCCTAGCAACTTTCATGATATTACTCTAAATACACTCTTCTTCGGATTAAGTCTTAGGTTATACCTTCCCACTCTCCTAAGAACTTATCAAGAGCTTGGAAATGCCATTCCCTTGTTTCAGACTTTACCATCATATAATCTACATACATCCCCACCTCCTTGTGCCTCATGTCGTGAAACAAGATGGTGGCTGCTTTTTGATAAGTTGCCTCTGCATTCTTTAGTCCAAAAGGCATAAACTTATAGCACTATGTCCTACACTCGGTGATGAACGACGTCTTCAACTTCTCTACCACTACCATCATGATCTGATTGTACCTAGAGAAACCATCAGTGAAAGAGTACATTGCAATTGAGGCAGCATTGTCGACTATCACATTTATGTGAGGAAGGGGAAAATCATCCTTAGGGCATGCCTTATTCAGGTTCTGATTGTAACGCCTGCATTTTCTCATCATCCATGTTATGTGCATTTACATTTAATCATTGGGCATATGATGGTATATCAATGATATTTTTATTTTATGACAACATATATATATTAATTATAAGTAGAGAATAAGAAGCATGATATTAGATTATTAATTTAGATAAGTTGATTAAGTACTTGGGTTATGTGTATTAAGCCTTAAGACTTAATTGAACCAATAGTTGAAGGTTGGGTAAATAGATTAGACTTAAAAGATACAATTAAAAGTTAGTACCTATATATGGTTAGTAAGAATTAATTTAGGGTGATAAAAATAGTTTAGTAGGTGGTGGCATTAAGAGAGGAATATTGGAAATTGGAACCATGAGTAAGCTCATTTTACCTCTTCATTTCTCTAAAATTCGTACATGGCCAAAAATACAAAATTTGGAATAAGAGAGAGGAGTGGAATACCTAGAAAAACTTAAGATTAAGATAGAATTTTGCCAACTATTGAAGGAGCCAAGCTAAAGCTAAAGGATTTAAGCATATTAGCAACCCAAAAGCTGAAATTGGTAAGTTGTTACTTGAGTGTTATTAATTTGTCATTAGGGTTCTTGATTACAAATTGGAAAAACTTCATTTGATGCTCTCATTGATTAATTAAAGGTCTGATTATCATGAATTAGTAGAGTATTGAATGATTGCATAAAGATTATGCTTGATTTAAGTTTAAGTATGTTAAGATAGAAAACTGTCAAAATTCCAGCAACCTTGATGTTCTGTATTTTAGGCATAACATGGGTTATATAAGTCCAAATTAAGCTTAATTGGTGTCTATGGAAATTTTAAAGAGTCCTCTATAACTTTGTAGTTTTGTGATTTTGCTATTTTTGCCGTTTTGGTTGCTTAAATTGAGCAAACAGATTGCTGCTCGGGTACAACTAGCTGTATGACCCTTGCTCAGTAATTTGAAAATAATTAAATCTATAGAAGTCAGAATTGAGTAATTCTTCTTGGAGATGAAACTAGACGCATAAATGGATATGTCTATTTAATATGAGATTTTTTTATTAAGCAAATTTTGCCCAGCAATAAATATACCTTGGTACTAAATTCTGTCTAGAAAACAGAAATGTTGGAGATTAGTTTTATGCAATTTATTGATGTTAGTTTGAGTTAAATTGGTATTTAACTAGATGGGAAATGTTTATAGGATATTAAAACAGTAATTGAGAGTCTTAGAGGAAGAGTTAGACCTATGAATTAGAGAGGGGATGATCTTGTAATGCATTAGAACTCGCATTTACATGAATATTTGTAATATGCATGAAATGTGAATTGATGAATGTGTTGACAGTACTCAAAGGCCTCGGAAAGGAAGTTGTGGAGAAAGGAGGTTCTTATATGCTAAAGGAATAAGTATATTTTGAGTAAGTAAATAGTTAATATTTGCTATGTTCATATATTTAATCAAATGTTCCGCAAATGGTTGCGTTTGCTTAATATTGTTTATGTTTGAATGACTGAGATGGAAATGATTGGTGTTGAGTGAAACAATTGTTATTGCTAAAATATGATATAAGTGAAATGATTGAATTGTGATGTTAAGTGCATATGTGCATGTGAATGGTGGATTCCCCTGTGAAAAAAAAATATATATATAAAGCCTTGGGAGGCTAAAGCCTAGAGAGGCTATAAAAGTGTATAATGTGAGATGAGGCGGAGCAGCTTACGTGTGTGATATGTGAGGATGAGGCGGAGCAGCACATTAAAGGGGATCCACAAGCCGTGAGAACTAACCATAATTGTTGAATTGTATTTCTTCTATGATGGTTGTAATGAATTAAGTAGAATGGTATGACTTTATACCTAAACTATGAATATCATGGAAAGTTATGTGATTGGGTGGAAATTGTATTAAGTGTATGTGATATAGATTATGTTGATTATTTATTTATCGAAATGGAGGCTCACCGCTCTCCAAAATTTTTCTTTTCAGGTTTGTAAATAGTAGTGCATCCGTTGGTTGTATGTGAAGTCTAGCTTTTAGCAGTTCTGTCAAGTTGGGCCAGTTTTGTGAAGTCTCCTCCTGATGCATTTTTGTATGCAGTTATGTGATATATATGGAAGTATGCCTTATAAGGCATAAGAAGATGTTTGTAATACTTGTTAAATGATGTTTAAGTATAATTATATGTTTATATGTTAATAACCTTGTGTCTGGATTCTTAACAACCTACATATTGACCTATCTACCTGTAGTATATATTCTACGACGCTTGTATGCTTCCTGGCTAATGTTTATTGGTTAGCATGTGATGGGGGTGTTACACTGATAATCCACGAACATCCTTACTTTTCCATCTTTCTTCGGGATTAGGATGATATTTGCCAACCATTTGGGATAGTCAACTATATCTAGAAAATTAGGTTTTACCTACTTAGCAACTTCTTCCCGAATCTTCTCTGCCCATTCTAGTCTTGGCCTTCTCATTTTTTCTCTTCAATGGGCTTGATGTGTGGATGAGTTGGAATGTGGTGTTCTGTTATCTTTCTATCTAACACTGGTATGTCATCATAGGACCAAGAAAATACCTCTTTTCTTTTTTCTATTATTTTTTCCAATTCTCTTCTCTCTTCAAGAGTTATATCATGAGCTATTGCTATGTTTGTTATATTTTCATTTGTGCTGTCAAACATACACATGTCATGATTATCAAAATGCACACTACCATCAAGGAAAACCTCGCACAAGTAAGTAAAATTATTGTTCATATCATTGATCTTTGAAATAAAAGAAACATCATCCTCAAAAAGGTCGGACGTTATAACATCATCATAAAATACATCAAAAAAAATGCTCCTCTATCAGGGCAGCTAACTCTTTTTAACTCATATTCTCAGTCAGAGCAACAAACTCTTCCAGCTTCAGCTTCTCAACCTTGGCGGTGACCTTCTCATGGACTTCCTTGATGCTCAGCTCGACCATTCTGTCGACGATCAGGTTCTTGAATATCTCAAATCCTAGCACCTTACTCCCAGCTACTATAACAAATTTGGGCTCCTTAGAGTAGGGCTTGGACTCCTAGATGAACACATCTTTTAGAGTCTTACACTTTGGTTGCCCTCATCTTCATCCTCATGGTAACTCAGCCTGTGTTGAGTTTTCTGACCTTTAAGTCTGGCAGCTTTGCAATACCCTACTGGTTCTTTTGTAGCCCCATTTCAGGCATGAAATTCATGTTCTTGAACATGTTGGCTACTTTAGGATCCATGTAGTCCTCGTATAGAACAACAACTTGGAACCTAGTAGGGGCTTCCAACTCTTTCACAACATCTTGAAAGGCTGAGACAACCTTACTACCTTTGGTATTAATGGTCACTATTTCACCTTCACGAGGGAACTTGACCTTCTAATGCACAGTGGAAGGAACTCTTCTTAGGGCATCAAACTATGGTCTTCCCAATAACAGTGCAAAAGTTACTAGGATAATCAACTCCACCCAGGATTCAATAGGATCCATCTTCACCAATGCTAAGAACGTTCCTTCCACATCTCTCTTTATTTTGTTGTAGGCACTTATGCCCATATCTGATGGTTTTAGGTGTTTCAAATTCATCCCCAACTTAGGGAGTATGCGAGAAGGACACACATTGATGGCTCACCCACCATCCACCATCACACATGGAGTTCTTTTTCCTTTAACCTCTACTGTTATATAAAGATCCTTGTTGTGGTCTCTACCCTAGAGTGGTAAGTCCTCGTCCGAGAAAGTGATAATCTTGGTGGTCTTGTCAGTTATTGTTTTGATAATTTTCTCGAGGGTAGTTGTCGTGCTAATGCTTATACTAAACAAGGCCTCGATTAAAGTCTTTTTGTAACCAGATGAGTGCATCAGTAGCTTCCAGATGTCAGCCTTCTCCTTTTCTTTCTTCATTTGTTCTAGTAACCTACTATCCCCTTCAAGAGCTTTCTCGACTTGCTTCAGTTCTTGAACCCTCGTGTCTTAATTCTTACCCACTGGTTCACCTTCTTTGTTAGAGTCGTTGTCTGCCTATATATCCTTTGCTCCAACATATTAGACCTCACACTCATCCCTAGAGCTGTACCAGATGTCAATGGCCATAACTGATTTCTTTTCTCCCTCCTTCTGAACCTCTAGAAGACAAGGCTCACAAGCCACTTGCTCATCATTGTATGACCCCCATCCACTTAGCATAATATCCTCAATTCAAATATCAGCCGAAAGAGGCCTCGAATAGTGAACCTTGAGATCAAACTTGCCCAAAGGCTGCCTTAACAGGTCTTCACATTCACATCGAGAAAGTTGCTCAACTTGCCATTCCTTACAGTCAATCAAGTTATAAATCTCATGACTAAGACGATTACACTGGTCCATCACATGCCTGAAAGCCTAATATTACTCACAATACTAACCATTATGAGGTTTAGGACTGTTCTTTAGTGATTGAGGCTTGAGCTTCCAACTCCATTTTGATCTTCATGAACACCATATATGGACACAACATACAGATCAAGTGTTGATTTGATGAGTTATACACATAGTATGGGTTTCTTATTGGAATTCGGCACATGTGTGGTTCTTGATCTGATAGCAAGCCTTTTAAGGAAGAAAATCATATATGGTTCATGCATAAAATGAGTTCTTGAAGCAATCTTGAAGGTTGATTTGAATCTTGATCATGTTTCTTGCATAGTTGCTTGTTTCTTAATGATTGTCATTTGAATCTTGATTATCTTGAATTGTTTGATAGAAAATTTGATTTTTATGATGTTGGATCCTGATGAATCTTAATGAATTCAATTAATATGATTAATTAGCCTTGTTAGCTCTTTAAATCTTGTTAAATAAGGAGTGTCCTTTTTTGTAAGGATTTCTAGATGAAGTATCCTAGTTAGCATGTGACTCGTTGTCTTAAGACATATCCTAGTTATCTTGAGATTATAATTATTTGTCCTAATATGATTAGAATATTAATTAAAAGGTTATTTTAATTAATAAAAATACTGTAAATCCTTTAGGACAAAGACTTGTAATTTTAGAATCCTAGTTGGACTAGGAAGTTGTCTAGATTAATACAAGAGTTTGACTTTTGTCCTAAAATTTAAACATGGCTGAAAATTTAAGAAACTAAAGGGGAATTTTATTTTTTAAATTTTATTTAATTAAATAACATTTCTCATTAATTTTTGTTAACCTAGGACTTAAGTCTTAGTGTCCTAGTATGACTAGCCTGTTTGTCTTAATTAAGACATAAGTTTGACCTTATATCTTAATGTTTGATTTTGTGTTGTGAAAGAAAATAAAATTAAAATTAAGAATATTTTAAAGGAAATTATTTATTAATTAAATCTGATTTAACTAATTTTAATTCTTTATAACTATCATCAACTAAGATTAAATCTTGATTTCCTAGTATGACTAGGATTAGTAAAGTTTGTTTGGTCAAATATTGACTTTATGTCCTAATTTTTTTTGGCCAAAAATTACACTCTAAAATATGAAATTTTTTTATTTTGAATATGATTTAATTATTTTATTTTTTTATACTCCATTTAATCCTAATTGCATTCAATGATTAAATAACTTGAATCATATGTTATCTTGATTCTTTTATATGCTTTATATAATATGATTATATTTGGCATATGATAGATAGTTATGGACTATAAAGACCAATGTGATTGCGTTAAATGGTTGAATATTTTGATTTGATATTTTTGTAATAAGGATTGTGTTCTTGCCTTTCTGTAAAGTTCTCTAGGTTGTAGAATTCTTTTCTCATCTAACTCCCCTTGAATGCAGCTTAAGGTTTTTCTAAATCTTATATAAATGCTATATAGTTTTAGATTAGTTAGATAAAATTTTATTTTATAATCTGGATGGAGATATGGCAACAAATGGAGATGAAATGGATATTACTTCAAGACTTGAAGATCACGAAGGCTATACCTTTTGACCATCTAGTTATCTTCGATGGCTCGAGATAACCAGTTTAGAAAGTCCATAATCATCTATAGTAGTTTGATATGCTTAGCTTATATTATATATGTGATGTATGATATATGCATGATCATGCCAAAGCATAAAACCCATACATCCGATATTTGTATGTTCATGCCAAAGCATGAGATCTTAATCACTACTTTTTAACAAATCCCTCATTCAATATTAAGTCATATATTCAGAACATGATTAAGTTGCCTTCCATAATTAAAATAGGAATAAGAGCCTTTTTTATAGCCCACTAGGATAGCTAAATTGTTAGCATCCCAAATTGATAATGATGGCTATTAATTTGTATCAAAAAATAGTGGGAGTTAAACAACAGGTTGCAAGACCTTTACTAGTTACTTGTATAAATTAACTTATATTGGTTTATCTTTATATTGGAAGGTTGTAAAGAAAGATGAGTGGCAATCTATTTTTGCGTAGTATCCTTGATACCAACAAGCTTACTAAGCTGAACTTTCTTGATTGGCATAAGAATGTGAGAACTATTCTTAAATAAGAAAAGAAGTTTTATATGCTAGGCACACACCTCTATTGTGTCTCCATGCAGAAGATGCACCCAAGGAGGTGTTCCAAGAGTACAAAAAGAGTTAAGAAGATGATGACCAAGTTGCTTGTGTAATGTTAGGGAGTATGACCTACAAACTACAAAGATAACATGAAAATATGGATGCTCAAACTATCATCTTATATTTCAAAAAAATGTTTGATAAGTAGTCAATGATTGAAAGGTATGAGACCTCAAAGGAATTGTTCTGATGCAAGATGGCCGAAGGTGCATCTTTGAATGCACATGGATTAAAGATGCTTGGATATATTGAATATCTAGGGCGTCTTGGTTTGTGATGTACCATGAAGTAAGTATAGAATTAATTTTACAATCTCCACCTAATAGTTATTCAGAATTCGTTATGAAATTTCATATCAATAATTTGGATATTATGATACCTGAACTTATTAATATGTTAAAGAATACGGAGGGCACCATAAAGCAAAAGGGAGTAGTTCTAATGGTAGAACATTCTAAGACTGCTAAGAGTAAATCTAAGAAGAGAAAGGTAAAGAAAACCCATAAGCCCAAGAAAGCCTTAAAGGCTATTAGAGGTGTTAGCAAGAATAAAGGAAAGTGTCACCATTGTGGGAAGGACATTAGAGAAGGAACTGCAAGGCTTATCTCACTGCTTTGAATGATAAGAAGCAAAAACAAGCTTCTAATTCTACAAAGAAGGAATAGCTTAAAGGCAATTTTTGCCATTTGGTTTAGTTATTAGCTTTGTTTTTCTTATTTAGAATTTAATAATTATTATTAATTCTTCTTCTAAAATAATTTTTAATTATAATTTTATTTAATAATATTTGGCAATTATTGCATTATTTAGTTAAATGATTTATGTTTCTAGAATATCATACAAAAGGTTGTACGAAAGTAAGGAAAACATAACCCTATTGCGAGAGAACTAAAGCAATCCTAAATAGGCATAAGGATTAAATTATTGATGTTAAGATAAATAAGTAACATAAATAAGTTGTGTAACTTATAAAATCTTATAAAATTAATATTATAATCAAGTTGTCTTTGAGAAAGATTTATGATAAAGTATCATATCAAGATCAGATCATGATATGGAATACTTGGATCATCATTAGAATATCTATAACTTGCAATTACCCAAATTGATAAAGTTTCATAAGATGATGAAACCTAACTTTGTGAGACATAGTTATATCAATAAAGAGTGTTGTAAGCCTTCTCATATGATATATACTCTTATAACCTTTAACTCAAATATGTTCTATTTATGATATGATCGTAATAAAGTCTATATAGGATATAGACTAGTATGTGATGTTTAAGAGAAACATACACAATTAGACAAAGCTAAAAGGCTTGATCTAATAAAAGTAAGTTTGTGAGATATCCAAAAAGGGTGTTAGGATATCAACAATATCATACTCTTGAAACAAAAGTGTTCGTTTGGAATATGTTTTCTTTTAAGAAAATGAGTTTTCTGAAAAAAGCAGTGGGAGTTTGATAGATCTTGATAGAGATCAAGATAAACAAACTAGCATTAAAATAGAACATAGCTTGAAGGTGTTTAGCATAAGATGCACAACCTTAAGCTATTCATATACACAACTTTTGGTATGTAGTAGGATACAACATATTTATAAGAAATGAAGATCTTTTATGGAATATGTAATTATAACTCTACTACACCAAGAACTAATGTGTGACATTAACTCTTAAAGTTGGTATCAGACCATAAGATTCTATTGTAAATACACATATTTTTTAACCAAGTGAAGACTATAATGGACCCATCTAAATGGATTAGATCCATTAAGTTGCAAGTGAGTTTTTTAAGCAAGATTAATATGGAAGTCTTTGCATAAAGGTTGAGCAAAGAAAACTTAATAAGTTACATACTTAATCAAAGGGTTGATTAGTAATATAACTATAAGTATCAATCCAAATAGAATAAAAAAGTGTATATGAAGGGGTTAGTAGGAGTATAATAATATTTCCTAATATCATATATGGTGGACATATAGATAAAGGGAAAAGTAACAAAGCTTTATCATGAGTCTACCAAGACTAATAAATCCTTAAAGAGTTAGAACATACAGTTTACTTTCTAGGATTGAGATATGTGGAGATAGATGTTTCAAACTACACGAATGTACAAAGGTCTAGTAAATAGTGAAGAAATCACTATTGAAGATTTTTCAAAGCATATAGACGATTGGGAAATACCCAAAGTCCAAAAGAAACAAATTTATGAGTTTTCAAAGTTTCCTCTCTTCAAGACTGATTTTACAATCAAGACTGAAGAAAGAGATATCCAAATTTCAAAGCCTTTTGAAGAGATTTATCTCTTGAATCCAAAGACCCTACAAAAGCATATGGAAAAGGATTATAAGTATATCCACATAGGTCTAGTCCAGGTAGGTATTAAGCCCCTTACCAGAGAAGGTCTAGATACTTCCATATTAGCCGTCCTTAGGGATGCTAGATTTACAAATTTCTATGATTCCCTGTTAGGTCTTTGTTGAGTCGAGTCTCGATAAAGGACCTATTTCTTTCAATTGTTTTCCAAATATCACGATTTCTTTAAACGATAAAAATGTTTTAAAGAGCATCGTTCTTCAAATCAAAACTCACAATTACAAAATGCTTGAAGGATCTATTCCGATAGCATTAATTTTCAAAATTCATTACAAAGCTATGATTTCTGCCTTTGGTTCCAAACACAAACTACACTCACCAAAAGGAGAAACCATGTTCCTTCAAACAGATCTATCCAAATCAAATACAACCATTCCAAAGACCATTCAATGGAAAGACATTACACTTCCGGGAAGAATGGATCCTTGAAGGTGCAACCCAACCTACTTCTCCAAAGCAAACAGAACCAAACACAAACCTTAAACACATAGCCCAATATCCGGATGGAAAGGTAAAGATCACATTCAATGAAAGTCAACTTCCTCTAGATTTTCCGATGATGGTTCTTCAACCTCGACCATAGATATTGGAAGGGTATCCAAAATTCATACATTATCTATGCCCCTTACAAAGAACCAATTCCATCCCAAACACAACCCGGATTTTCAACATCCGATATTCCAAAACACTCCGAATGTTGATTACCAAAGCAACATCCCCGGACGGTCTACCGATCCAAAGAATGATGGCGAAGATATAGAGATAACCTCTACCCCATCTTCACCATCACCATCGTACCATTACCCAAAACCTTGAAGCGAGATCAACATGATTTCAAAAGAGTTCGAAATTGATAAAAAACTCTTGCATGAAGATTTCTATTCAAAGAAAAACCATCTTAAGAAACTTTGGTTTTTTAAGAACTTTTTAAAAGAAAAAGATAGTATTCAGGAAAGATACTATCAATTTTGTATTCAAAACAAAGCCCAAATCAAATTTTTGATTGGTTTCAAATTTATTGCAAAGAGCATGGTCACTCATATCCTTTTAAAGATAAGAGTATTAGTCACATCACGATGAAGGAACAAAGCCCCCGAGTGGAAGGTAGGAGAAAACCTAAGCCTCGGTCGAGCATCCTCCCTTAGGAAGATAACCATTCCTTATGGAGAGAGTGAGATAGAGGCTACACCTTACAAACTGGTAGGCGAAGACCTTGAAAAGAATGTCAAGAATATTGTTCAACAGAACAATTATTCGAACACCTGTCTAAACACTATAGGAAAGCAACTGGTTAGAATAGAAAACCAGATTCAAAAGCCCCCTGTAGTGGTGACTTCTCCAATCCCCAGTACTGGTCAACCAAGAGAGTCGAACCAGTCAGAGAAGCTTAAAAATCCAGTTTTTAAGCCATATCAGCTTACAAAGCCGAGCCAAGACCATTTCCAAAAGCAAACTGAGTTTGCCAAAGCAGTCAGAGAACAGCTGAGTAGATTAGCAACCTCTGAGTCGTCCAAAAATCTAGTACCAGATACTCCTCAAAGCAGTAGGAATATCAGTGCAATAGGACAAGCCCAAAGCGATGAGTCAAGTGATTCAAAGCTTGAAAGCCCCATTCCAAAACCCTTCAATATCAACAGATTGGGAATCCAAGCCCCTAGATTGACCTGGAATACTCCTAGGAGTACTGCTCCAGATATAGGAATTGAAAATAGGAACAACATCCTAACCCAGTCTAGATTCAATGCCTCCTCCGTCTATGAATGGAATATAGATGGAATGTCTGAGTACAACATCCTTGGTCTCTTGCAACAGATGACCATGGCAGCCAATGCCTATAAAACCCAAAGTGGTACCTCCGATAGAGCCATTGCTGAGCTCCTGATAGCTGGATTTTCTGGCCAGCTTAAAGGATGGTGGGATTATCATCTCACTCAAGCACAACAACTTCAAATCCTAGGTGCTATCCAAACCACAGTAGAAGGAACTCCCATTCTAGATGAAATAGGAAATCCAATTGAGGATGCAGTGTCAACTCTAATCCTCACTATTTCTCTTCATTTCATAGGAGACCCTTCTCTGCTCAAAGACAAAAATGCCGAGCTCCTTAGCAACCTTACCTGTAAGAAGCTTAGCAACTTTCAAAGTTACAAAGACACTTTCCTAACCAGAGTCATGCTTAGGGAAGATTCTAGCCAACCTTTCTGGAAAGAAAAATTCTTAGCCGGTTTACCTAAGATTCTAGGTGAAAGAGTTAGGAATACCATAAGAGAAGCCCATAACGGTCAAATCCCTTATGATTTCTACACTTATGGTGAGTTAGTTAGTCTAACCCAGAAAGAAGGTTTAAAGATTTGTCATGACCTTAAGCTTCAAAGACAGCTCAAATGGGAAATGAAAAAGACTAGGCAGGAACTAGGTAGTTTCTGTAACCAGTTTGAATATAACCCAATAGAGCCCGTGTCTAGTTGCAAAGGGAAATGCAAAGTTGATTCTTATTCAAAGTCTTTCAAAAAGAAGCGATTTTCCAAATATAGAAAGCCTTCTAAAAGCAAGGAGAATTTCTATAAAAAACCATCTTCTTCCAAATTTCATTCTAAATTTCCAAAGAAAGATTCTAAAAAAGATTTTTCAAAAATTACATGCTTTAAATGTGGTAAGAAAGGCCATACTTCGAAGTATTGTAAGTTTTCCAAAAGACTCCATGAGCTTCAAATAGAAGAAGAAGTTTTGCAAAAGATTTCTGCTCTTCTAGTTGATTCATCTGAATCAGAGTTCTCAAACAGTGAGGAAGAATTTCAAATTGATGAAATCAAAACCTCAACTGATTGTTCTGAGACAGATTCAGAGAGCTCTTCAAAGAACATTAATATGCTCACTAGGCAACAAGAAGCTCTTCTTGAAGCTGTAAAGCATATTAGTGATCCTCTTATTCAAAAGCAAGTTTTAAAAGAAATTTTAAAAACTGAATCTCTGGTTCCTTCATCTAGTAAGAATACTTATGATCTTACTATGATTTTGGACAAAGGAAAGAAGTTGAAAAACCCTCTTCCCATCATTGGGAACTCCGGAAGGAGATTAAAACCATCAAAACAGAACTCAAAGAGTTGAAAGAAAAACAACAAAATGATTCACATTTTTGCTTAAAGCTCGATCCTCAAAGCGAATAGTGATTCTGATTCTGATGAGGAAAATGATTTTCAAAACCTTGAAGTTTCTGAAAATGTTCCTGAAAACTTTATCAATGTTTTAAAGGAAATTACTTCAAGAAAATATTTGATTCAAATAAAGCTTGTTTTCCCTGGTGATTTCCAGATAGAAACCATCGCGTTGTTTGATACAGGAGCAGACCTCAATTGTATCAACTGCGAACTGGTTCCTAAAAGGTTTCATCAAGAAACCAAAGAAAGGCTAACTTCAGCCAATTCTTCAAAGATTAAGATTGCTGGTAAAACTGAAGCCGCAATTCTTAATAATAACATTGCTTTAAAGAATGTTTTTATTCTTACAAAGGATCTTCAGCAAACTGTTATCTTAGGGACTCCATTTATCAATTTGATAACTCCCTTTAAAGTAACAACTGCTGGAATCATTTTCAAAGCTAAAGATTCAAATATTGTTTTCCCTTTTCTAGACAAGCCTGGACCACAGCTCTCAGCTTTACTGCCCTGTCCGTCGGGTCTTACTACTGCGCATAAAATGAACAGAACTTGCCTATAGGAAACCTGATGCAGTCTAAAATGAATGTAAAATCTTTGTAATGTAGATATGCTTCTAATCCCGGAACCCAATTGGCTCTGATACCAAATTAATATGAGATCTAGGAATAGATTAGAAATATTAAGCAGTGAAGATTTAGATCTAAGTTCGTGGCGTTGTAACCAGATTCACGCTTTAAGCAGCCTGTAGGAGCTTTAAATGCTCTTGCAGAATCAGTTTTCCAGCCTATAAACTTATAGATCTGAAAATAAATTTGAACAGAAACAATCAGCAAGTTTCTGATGTGCAGGATCCTCTTACGAGGCAAGCACAGAGCATACGCTTGATGATTGGGAAAGAAGAAGAAGATAAATAAAGAAGATAAACTTTGAATGCTTTATTGATAATAACAGGCTTTGAACATAAACATATAAACAACTTTGAAAGCTGTAAACAAACATACAACTTTGTAAAACTTTGAAACAAAAGAAAATATAGACTTACAAGAGGAGTTACAAGATTTCTCTCTCTCTCACTCACTCTTTTCACTCTAATTTCTTCTGTGAGAATTAGACTCAGGAAGAGCTTTCTTTTGAATACAAAATTGATAGTATCTTTCCTGAATACTATCTTTTTCTTTTAAAAAGTTCTTAAAAAACCAAAGTTTCTTAAGATGGTTTTTCTTTGAATAGAAATCTTCATGCAAGAGTTTTTTTATCAATTTCGAACTCTTTGGAAATCATGTTGATCTCTGCTTCAAGGTTTTGGGTAATGGCTGATGGTGATGGTGAAGATGGGGTAGAGGTTATCTCTATATCTTCGTCATCATTCTTTGGATCAGTGTAGACTGGTCTGGGGATGTTGCTTTGGTAATCAACATTCTGGAGTGTTTTTGGAATATCAGATGTTGAAAATCTGGGTTGTGTTTGGGATAGAATTGGTTCTTTGTAAGGGGCATAGATAACAGAAGGAATTTTGGATACCCTTCCAATATCTATGGTCGAGGTTGAAGAACCATCATCAGAAAATCTAGAGGAAGTTGACTTTCTGTTGAATGTGATCTTTACCTTTCCATCTGGATATTGGGCTATGCGTTTAAGGTTTGTGTTTGGTTCATTTGCTTTAGAAGTAGGTTGGGTTGCACCTTCAAGGATCCATTCTTCTGGAAGTGTAATGTCTTTCCATTGAATGGTCTTTGGAATGGTTGTATTTGATTTGGATAGATCTGTTTGAAGGAACAGGGTTTCTCCTTTTGGTGAGTGTAGTTTGTGTTTGGAACCAAAGGCAGAAATCATAGCTTTGTAATGAATTTTGAAAATTAATGCTATCGGAATAGATCCTTCAAGCATTTTGTAATTGTGAGTTTTGATTTGAAGAACGATGCTCTTTAAAACATTTTTATCGTTTAAAGAAATCGTGATATTTGGAAAACAATTGAAAGAAATAGGTCCTTTATTGAGACTCGACTCAGCCAGTACCTAACAGGGAATCATAGAAATTTGTAAATCTAGCATCCCTAAGGACGGCTAATATGGAAGTATCTAGACCTTCTCTGGTAAGGGGCTTAATACCTACCTGGACTAGACCTATGTGGATATACTTATAATCCTTTTCCATATGCTTTTGTAGGGTCTTTGGATTCAAGAGATAAATCTCTTCAAAAGGCTTTGAAATTTGGATATCTCTTTCTTCAGTCTTGATTGTAAAATCAGTCTTGAAGAGAGGAAACTTTGAAAACTCATAAATTTGTTTCTTTTGGACTTTGGGTATTTCCCAATCGTCTATATGCTTTGAAAAATCTTCAATAGTGATTTCTTCACTATTTACTAGACCTTTGTACCTCGATGATTCAGAGGCAGAAGAATTTGAGAAAGAAGAAGATCTACAGAAGAAAGGTTCTAAATTCATTTTAACCTAAACCAAAATAACTTTCTAGACAAGCCTGGACCACAGCTCTCAGCTTTACTGCCCTGTCCGTCGGGTTTTACAAAGTTGTATGTTTCCCGGCAACGGAACCATTGCAGATTAGAGATTAAAGATCTTGAGTCTAAGGGTTTAATTACAAAGTCTAGATCACCTTGGTCTCGTGCAGCTTTCTATGTCAATAAGAATAGCGAAATAGAAAGAGGAACTCCTAGGCTAGTGATCAACTATAAACCCCTGAACAAAGCTCTTAAGTGGATTAGGTATCCTATTCCAAATAAGAAAGATCTTTTACAAAAACTGCATTCTGCATTCATCTTTTCAAAGTTTGACATGAAATCAGGATTTTGGCAAATCCAGATTGATCCAAAAGATCGTTACAAAACGACATTTACAGTCCCATTCGGTCAATATGAGTGGAATGTCATGCCTTTTGGATTAAAAAATGCCCCTTCTGAATTTCAGAAAATCATGAATGACATTTTTAATCCATTTTCAAAGTTCTGCATTGTCTACATAGATGATGTTTTAATCTTTTCAAATTCCATTGAACAACATTTTAAACACCTAGAAACGTTTTTCTATGTTGTTAAGAAAAATGGTTTAGTGGTTTCAAAGTCTAAGATATCTCTTTTTCAAACGAAAATTAGATTTCTTGGTCATTACATCTCTCGGGGTACAATTACTCCAATTGAGAGATCCCTGGCATTCACTTCAAAGTTTCTAGATAAAATTTTGGAAAAAACCCAGCTTCAAAGATTTCTTGGTAGTTTAAATTATGTTATGGATTTTTATCCTAATTTAAACTGTCTTGCAAAACCCCTGCATGACAGGCTAAGGAAAAACCCTCCTCCTTGGTCCGACCAGCATACAAAGATAGTCCAAAGCATTAAAAAACAAGTTTTAGAAATTCCTTGCCTGCATCTAGCTGATCCTTCTGCATTTAAAATTGTAGAAACGGATGCATCAGAATTAGGATATGGTGGGATTCTAAAGCAAGTTCAAAATTCTAAAGAATGTATTGTCCAGTTTACTTCTACTCACTGGAACGATACTCAAAAGAATTATTCTACTATCAAAAAGGAAATCCTTTCGATAGTTCTCTATATTTCTAAATTTCAAAGCGATCTTTTAAATCAAAAATTTCTTTTAAGGATTGATTGCAAGTCTGCAAAAGAAGTTTTACAAAAAGATGTCCAAAATATAGCTTCAAAACAGATTTTCGCCCGTTGGCAAGCTATCTTATCTGTTTTTGATTTTGAAATTGAATTTATTCGTGGAGAATCAAATTCTATTCTTGACTTTCTAACCAGAGAGTTTTTACAAAAACAGGAGTGATACAAAATGCCAAGAAAATCGAAATCTAAAGAAGAAAAGTCCACGGCCTCTTCAAAACCGCCAAAATTCAAAGCCCGTTGAAGGAAGTCCTCCCTTCAACTTCAAAGCCCATCGGGACTTGGTGAGATAATCCAAGAAGAAATTAATCAACCGGATCCAATTCAACCTCAGATGGATCCTTTCAAAGCCGATCAAGCCAAACAAATTCGGGAATGGCTTGCCCAAGCAAGACCCGAATTCATTCAAAGAGTAGAAGAATACAAAAGACAAATGGTTCAATCACCGAACCATCTACAAAGCAAATCATTCCAAAGCCAGAAGCGACTCCAAAGTCGTCCTCTTCCTCTACAAAGGGTAAAGGTATATTATCTATCCCTTTTCAAAATACCGAGATAGAGATTTTCCCTCCAAATCTATCTCAAAACTCAAATAGTCTTTCAAAGCCAAACTCTCAGGAGATTGTTTTGACACAATCAAAACGTTTTAAATCAAATGAGTATTTGGAAAAACCTATTTTTCAAAATGTTTTAACCATTGAGGAAGGATTCTGCACAGAAAGCCCCTCAAAATTGGTTTCAAAGATTTTCCCTCCAGGTTGGTTTTTTAAACCCTGGAATATTTCAAAGCCTCAAGCTTATTACCAGTCAATCCTTGAGGTTACTGGTTCAGCCAAATTCAAGCACTTCAAAAAAGACAAAGCCCATAAAGACCCTGCATATTCAACATGCACAATCCAAAGAATCCTTCACCCGTCTGATTGGGGTATGGATTTACACTCTCTTCGTTCCTTCCCTACTTCTCTAAAAAGAACCTACCCTTCAAATCTTAACACCTCTTTCTCCTATTGGGATTACCAGCAAGCCTGGTTCAATACCTTTCTTATCCAAAACGAAGGAAGAAGCCACTCCTGGCTATTCTACTTCGACACCAATATCCAAACCTCAAACACTCAGCTTTACTGCCCTCGATGGTGATGGTGAAGATGGGGTAGAGGTTATCTCTATATCTTCGTCATCATTCTTTGGATCAGTGTAGACTGGTCTGGGGATGTTGCTTTGGTAATCAACATTCTGGAGTGTTTTTGGAATATCAGATGTTGAAAATCTGGGTTGTGTTTGGGATGGAATTGGTTCTTTGTAAGGGGCATAGATAACAGAAGGAATTTTGGATACCCTTCCAATATCTATGGTCGAGGTTGAAGAACCATCATCAGAAAATCTAGAGGAAGTTGACTTTCTGTTGAATGTGATCTTTACCTTTCCATCTGGATATTGGGCTATGTGTTTAAGGTTTGTGTTTGGTTCTGTTTGCTTTGGAGAAGTAGGTTGGGTTGCACCTTCAAGGATCCATTCTTCTCGAAGTGTAATGTCTTTCCATTGAATGGTCTTTGGAATGGTTGTATTTGATTTGGATAGATCTGTTTGAAGGAACAGGGTTTCTCCTTTTGGTGAGTGTAGTTTGTGTTTGGAACCAAAGGCAGAAATCATAGCTTTGTAATGAATTTTGAAAATTAATGCTATCGGAATAGATCCTTCAAGCATTTTGTAATTGTGAGTTTTGATTTGAAGAACGATGCTCTTTAAAACATTTTTATCGTTTAAAGAAATCGTGATATTTGGAAAACAATTGAAAGAAATAGGTCCTTTATTGAGACTCGACTCAACAGTACCTAACAGGGAATCATAGAAATTTGTAAATCTAGCATCCCTAAGGACGGCTAATATGGAAGTATCTAGACCTTCTCTGGTAAGGGGCTTAATACCTACCTGGACTAGACCTATGTGGATATACTTATAATCCTTTTCCATATGCTTTTGTAGGGTCTTTGGATTCAAGAGATAAATCTCTTCAAAAGGCTTTGAAATTTGGATATCTCTTTCTTTAGTCTTGATTGTAAAATCAGTCTTGAAGAGAGAAAACTTTGAAAACTCATAAATTTGTTTCTTTTAGACTTTGGGTATTTCCCAATCGTCTATATGCTTAGAAATATTAAGCAGTGAAGATTTAGATCTAAGTTCGTGGCGTTGTAACTAGATTCACGCTTTAAGCAGCCTGTAGGAGCTTTAAATGCTCTTGCAGAATCTGTTTTCCAGCCTATAAACTTATAGATCTGAAAATAAATTTGAACAGAAACAATCAGCAAGTTTCTGATGTGCAGGATCCTCTTACGAGGCAAGCACAGAGCATACGCTTGATGATGGGGAAAGAAGAAGAAGATAAATAAAGAAGATAAACTTTGAATACTTTATTGATAATAACAGGCTTTGAACATAAACATATAAACAACTTTGAAAGCTTTAAACAAACATATAACTTTGTAAAACTTTGAAACAAAAGAAAATATAGACTTACAAGAGGAGTTACAAGATTTCTCTCTCTCTCACTCACTCTTTTCACTCTAATTTCTTCTGTGAGAATTAGACTCAGGAAGAGCTTTCTTTCTTTCTCTCTTCTATGTTTTACTGAATTCTAAATTCTGAGGGATGAAGGAGGACTCCTCTATATATAGAGGTCTTGGAGCTTTGGATACTTGTCACGGGCTTTGGATGCTTTGCTTAGTGGAGTAGAAATGATTCCACTTGTCTTTGGAGTCTTGTGGAGATTCTTCACATGCTTTGGAGTCTTTTGATAATGCCAACCGCCTTTTGAGAAAGTTGTCGGCCATGTCTTGAAAGAATCTTTTGCTTTTTTGACTTTTGTTTTTTCTTTTGTCTTTTCTTTTCTTTTCTTTTCTTTTCTTTTTCTTTTTCTTTTCTTTTTCTTTTTCTTTTTGTTTTTCTTTTTCTTTTTGTGGGCTTTAGTGTGGGCTTTTTGGCCCAACACAAATAACCTTGGGCTACCATTTCTGGTTTTTAACCCATTGGCTTTAAAAGAAGGAGATAATATTTATGAGATTTTGAGTATCCCATAACAATCGTCTCCCGCTGGATCATCCAAATCGAATGCAGCAGTACTAGCACTGGAAGAGGATGATGATGAGGCTTTGGATTTGCCTTTAGAAGAAGTTTTGACAACCGTTTTATAAGTTGTAGGAAATCTTCTTGATTTGGTGACAAGCTTTGGAAGGAGAAAAGACTTACGTGCCAAGAACGTTGTTTGTTCTTTAGGAGGAGGCAAGAAGCTATGTTTGGTCAAGAAGTTTTGAACGGCTTTTAGGGACAGTTTGTCTTGGTGGTTGAATTTATCCCACCATTTTACTTTGAATCGACGGATAAGTGTAATCTCACCATCGGGCAGTTGAAGTGAAAGTACCATACACATACCCGGGGTAAAAGAAATTTGAACAGGAAAGGAGAAGCGGGGAAAACGCTTTCCATGGAATTTGGTTTGTAATTTGCTTTGAATAGGTTGAACAGGGGTAAGACCTCGGGAATAAGAGTCTCAGGGGCATTACCGTAGTAATTCCACCACTGTTTAAACCAGTAAGGGATTTTGGAGGTTTGGATATTAGTGTCGAAGTAGAATAGCCAGGAGTGGCTTCTTCCTTCGTTTTGGATAAGAAAGGTATTGAACCAGGCTTGCTGGTAATCCCAATAGGAGAAAGAGGTGTTAAGATTTGAAGGGTAGGTTCTTTTTAGAGAAGTAGGGAAGGAACGAAGAGAGTGTAAATCCATACCCCAATCAGACGGGTGAAGGATTCTTTGGATTGTGCATGTTGAATATGCAGGTCTTTATGGGCTTTGTCTTTTTGAAGTGCCTGAATTTGGTACGAACCAGTAACCTCAAGGATTGACTGGTAATAAGCTTGAGGCTTTGAAATATTCCAGGGTTTAAAAAACCAACCTGGAGGGAAAATCTTTGAAACCAATTTTGAGGGGCTTTCAGTGCAGAATCCTTCCTCAATGGTTAAAACATTTTGAAAATAGGTTTTCCAAATACTCATTTGATTTAAAACGTTTTGATTGTGTCAAAACAATCTCCGAGAGTTTGGCTTTGAAAGACTATTTGAGTTTTGAGATAGATTTGGAGGGAAAATCTCTATCTCGGTATTTTGAAAAGGGATAGATAATATACCTTTACCCTTTGTAGAGGAAGAGGACGACTTTGGAGTCGCTTCTGGCTTTGGAATGATTTGCTTTGTAGATGGTTGGACAGGGATTGAACCATTTGTCTTTGTATTCTTCTACTCTTTGAATGAATTCGGGGGTCTTCTTTGGGCAAGCCATTCCTGAATTTGTTTGGCTTGATCGGCTTTGAAAGGATCCATCCGAGGTTGAATTGGATCCGGTTGATTAATTCTTCTTGGATTATCTCAGTCCAAGTCCCGATGGGCTTTGAAGTTGAAGGGAGGACTTCCTTCACTGGGCTTTGAATTTTGGCCGGTTTTGAAGAGGCCGTGGACTTTTCTTCTTTAGATTTTGATTTTCTTGGCATTTTGTATCACTCCTGTTTTTGTAAAAACTCTCTGGTTAGAAAGTCAGGAATAGAATTTGATTCTCCACGAATAAATTCAATTTCAAAATCAAAAACAGATAAGATAGCTTGCCAGCGGAAAATCATTTTGAAGCTATATTTTGGACATCTTTTTGTAAAACTTCTTTTGCAGACTTGCAATCAATCCTTAAAAGAAATTTTTGATTTAAAAGATCGCTTTGAAATTTAGAAATACAGAGAACTATCGAAAGGATTTCCTTTTTGATAGTAGAATAATTCTTTTGAGTATCGTTCCAGTGAGCAGAAGTAAACTGGACAATACATTCTTTAGAATTTTGAACTTGCTTTAGAATCCCACCATATCCTAATTCTGATGCATCCGTTTCTACAATTTTAAATGCAGAAGGATCAGCTAGATGCAGGCAAGGAATTTCTAAAACTTGTTTTTTAATGCTTTGGACTATCTTTGTATGCTGGTCGGACCAAGGAGGAGGGTTTTTCCTTAGCCTATCATGCAGGGGTTTTGCAAGACAGTTTAAATTAGGATAAAAATCCATAACATAATTTAAACTACCAAGAAATCTTTGAAGCTGGGTTTTTTCCAAAATTTTATCTGGAAACTTTGAAGTGAATGCCAGGGATCTCTCAATTGGAGTAATTGTACCCCGAGAGATGTAATGACCAAGAAATCTAATTTTCGTTTGAAAAAGAGATATCTTAGACTTTGAAACCACTAAACCATTTTTCTTAACAACATAGAAAAACGTTTCTAGGTGTTTAAAATATTGTTCAATGGAATTTGAAAAGATTAAAACATCATCTATGTAGACAATGCAGAACTTTGAAAATGGATTAAAAATGTCATTCATGATTTTCTGAAATTCAGAAGGGGCATTTTTTAATCCAAAAGGCATGACATTCCACTCATATTGACCGAATGGGACTGTAAATGCCGTTTTGTAACGATCTTTTGGATCAATCTGGATTTGCCAAAATCCTGATTTCATGTCAAACTTTGAAAAGATGAATGCAGAATGCAGTTTTTGTAAAAGATCTTTCTTATTTGGAATAGGATACCTAATCCATTTAAGAGCTTTGTTCAGGGGTTTATAGTTGATCACTAGCCTAGGAGTTCCTCTTTCTATTTCGCTATTCTTATTGACATAGAAAGCTGCACAAGACCAAGGTGATCTAGACTTTGTAATTAAACCCTTAGACTCAAGATCTTTAATCTCTAATCTGCAATGGCTTTCTAAAGACTCATTCATCTGAATGGGTCTAGCTTTAGTAGGGATTTGCTTATCTGAAAAATCGTTTTCATATGGCAAATCTACCATATGTTGCTTCGATTCCAAAAAGCATTTGGAAGATCGGAGCGATTTCATTCTCAATCTTCATTTGAAAATCGGAAATTTTTCTTTGAACAAAATCATTTTGCAGTTGATCTAGGATTCTCTTCAAACCCACATCTTGTTGAAGATGAGAAAGATGGGTTTGTTTACCTTTGATCAAAGCATTGATTTCAAAATTGTAGATGGAATGTGCTTTGATAAGATTCAAATTTCTCTTTTTTGGCTTTTCTAGAAAAGGGAAAACAATCTTTGAATCTTTAGCTTTGAAAATGATTCCAGCAGTTGTTACTTTAAAGGGAGTTATCAAATTGATAAATGGAGTCCCTAAGATAACAGTTTGCTGAAGATCCTTTGTAAGAATAAAAACATTCTTTAAAGCAATGTTATTATTAAGAATTGCGGCTTCAGTTTTACCAGCAATCTTAATCTTTAAAGAATTGGCTGAAGTTAGCCTTTCTTTGGTTTCTTGATGAAACCTTTTAGGAACCAGTTCGCAGTTGATACAATTGAGGTCTGCTCCTGTATCAAACAACGCGATGGTTTCTATCTGGAAATCACCAGGGAAAACAAGCTTTATTTGAATCAAATATTTTCTTGAAGTAATTTCCTTTAAAACATTGATAAAGTTTTCGGGAACATTTCGGAAACTTCAAGGTTTTGAAAATCATTTTCCTCATCGGAATCGGAATCACTATTCATTTGAGGATCGGGCTTTAAAGCAAAACATAATCATTTTGTTGTTTTTCTTTCAACTCTTTGAGTTCTGTTTTGATGGTTTTAATCTCCTTCCGGAGTTCTGAGCAGATGGGAAGAGGGTTTTTCAACTTCTTTCCTTTGTCCAAAATCATAGTAAGATCATAAGTATTCTTACTAGATGAAGGAACTGAGATTCAGTTTTTAAAATTTCTTTTAAAACTTGCTTTTGAATAAGAGGATCACTAATATGCTTTACGACTTCAAGAAGAGCTTCTTGTTGCCTAGTGAGCATATTAATGTTCTTTGAAGAGCTCTCCGAATCTATCTCGGAACAATCGATTGAGGTTTTGATTTCATCAATTTGAAATTCTTCCTCAACGTTTGAGAACTCGATTCGGATGAATCAACTAGAAGAGCAGAAATCTTTTGCAAAACTTCTTCTTCTATTTGAAGCTCATGGAGTCTTTTGGAAAACTTACAATACTTCGAAGTATGGCCTTTCTTACCACATTTAAAGCATGTAATTTTTGAAAAATCTTTTTTAGAATCTTTCTTTGGAAATTTAGAATGAAATTTGGAAGAAGATGGTTTTTATAGAAATTCTCCTTGCTTTTAGAAGGCTTTCTATATTTGGAAAATCGCTTCTTTTTGAAAGACTTTGAATAAGAATCAACTTTGCATTTCCCTTTGCAACTAGACACGGGCTCTATTGGGTTATATTCAAGCTGGTTACGGGAAACTACCTAGTTCCTGCCTAGTCTTTTTCATTTCCCATTTGAAATTTGTCTTTGAAGCTTAAGGTCATGACAAATCTTTAAACCTTCTTTCTGGGTTAGACTAACTAACTCACCATAAGTGTAGAAATCATAAGGGATTTGACCGTTATGGGCTTCTCTTATGGTATTCCTAACTCTTTCACCTAGAATCTTAGGTAAACCGGCTAAGAATTTTTCTTTCCAGAAAGGTTGGCTAGAATCTTCCCTAAGCATGACTCACGGTTAGGAAAGTGTCTTTGTAACTTTGAAAGTTGCTAAGCTTCTTACAGGTAAGGTTGCTAAGGAGCTCGGCATTTTTGTCTTTGAGCGGAGAAGGGTCTCCTATGAAATGAAGAGAAATAGTGAGGATTAGAGTTGACACTTGCATCCTCAATTGGATTTCCTATTTCATCTAGAATGGGAGTTCCTTCACTGTGGTTTGGATAGCACCTAGGATTTGAAGTTCTTTGTGCTTGAGTGAGA
The DNA here is from genome assembly GCF_019578655.1 of Ricinus communis. NCBI lineage: Eukaryota > Viridiplantae > Streptophyta > Magnoliopsida > Malpighiales > Euphorbiaceae > Ricinus > Ricinus communis. The sequence continues at coordinate 33,830,775 of NC_063257.1, read as the reverse complement.
TGATAATCCCACCATCCTTTGGCCGGAAAATCCAGTATCGGGAGCTCAAAGAATGGCTCTATCGGAGGTACCACTTTGGGTTTTATAGGCATTGGCACGCCATGGTCATCATTGCAAGAGACCAAGGATGTTGTACTCGGACATTCCATCTATATTCCATTCATAGACGGAGGAGGCATTGAATCTAGGCGGGTTAGGATGTTGTTCCTATTTTCAATTCCTATATCCGGAGCGGTACTCCTAGGAGTATTCCAGGTCAATCTAGGGGCTTGGATTCCCAATCTGTTGATATTGAAGGGTTTTGGAATGGGGCTTTCAAGCTCTGAATCACTTGACTCATTGCTTTGGGCTTGTCCTATTGCACTGATATTCCTACTGCTTTGAGGAGTATCTGGTACTAGATTTTTGGACGACTCAGAGGTTGCTAATCTACTCAGCTGTTCTCTGACTGCTTTGGCAAACTCAGTTTGCTTTTGGAAATGGTCTTGGCTCGGCTTTGTAAGCTGATATGGCTTAAAAACTGGATTTTTAAGCTTCTCTGACTGGTTCGACTCTCTTGGTTGACCAGTACTGGGGATTGGAGAAGTCACCACTACAGGGGGCTTTTGAATTTGGTTTTCTATTCTAACCAGTTGCTTTCCTATAGTGTTTAGACAGGTGTTCGAATAATTGTTCTGTTGAACAGTATTCTTGACATTCTTTTCAAGGTCTTCGCCTACCAGTTTGTAAGGTGTAGCCTCTATCTCACTCTCTCCATAAGGAATGGTTATCTTCCTAAGGGGAGGATGCTCAGACTGGACAGTTAGGTTTTCTCCTACCTTCCACTCAGGGGCTTTGTTCCTTACTGTGACAGGACTAATACTCTTATCTTTAAAAGGATATGAGTGACCATGCTCTTTGCAATAAATTTGAAACCAATCAAAAAATTTGATTTGGGCTTTGTTTTGAATACAAAATTGATAGTATCTTTCCTGAATACTATCTTTTTCTTTTAAAAAGTTCTTAAAAAACCAAATTTTCTTAAGATGGTTTTTCTTTGAATAGAAATCTTCATGCAAGAGTTTTTTATCAATTTTGAACTCTTTTGAAATCATGTTGATCTCTGCTTCAAGGTTTTGGGTAATGGCTGATGGTGATGGTGAAGATGGGGTAGAGGTTATCTCTATATCTTCGTCATCATTCTTTGGATCGATGTAGGACCGGTCAGGGATGTTGCTTTGGTAATCAACATTCTGGAGTGTTTTTGGAATATCAGATGTTGAAAATATGGGTTGTGTTTGGGATGGAATTGGTTCTTTGTAAGGGGCATAGATAACAGAAGGAATTTTGGATACCCTTCCAATGTCTATGGTCGAGGTTGAAGAACCATCATCAGAAAATCTAGAGGAAGTTGACTTTCTGTTGAATGTGATCTTTACCTTTCCATCTGGATATTGGGCTATGTGTTTAAGGTTTGTGTTTGGTTCTGTTTGCTTTGGAGAAGTAGGTTGGGTTGCACCTTCAAGGATCCATTCTTCTCGAAGTGTAATGTCTTTCCATTGAATGGTCTTTGGAATGGTTGTATTTGATTTGGATAGATCTGTTTGAAGGAACATGGTTTCTCCTTTTGGTGAGTGTAGTTTGTGTTTGGAACCAAAGGCAGAAATCATAGCTTTGTAATGAATTTTGAAAATTAATGCTATCGGAATAGATCCTGCAAGCATTTTGTAATTGTGAGTTTTGATTTGAAGAACGATGCTCTTTAAAACATTTTTATCGTTTAAAGAAATCGTGATATTTGGAAAACAATTGAAAGAAATAGGTCCTTTATTGAGACTCGACTCAACAGTACCTAACAGGGAATCATAGAAATTTGTAAATCTAGCATCCCTAAGGACTAATATGGAAGTATCTAGACCTTCTCTGGTAAGGGGCTTAATACCTACCTGGACTAGACCTATGTGGATATACTTATAATCCTTTTCCATATGCTTTTGTAGGGTCTTTGGATTCAAGAGATAAATCTCTTCAAAAGGCTTTGAAATTTGGATATCTCTTTCTTGATCTTGATTGTAAAATCAGTCTTGAAGAGAGGAAACTTTGAAAACTCATAAATTTGTTTCTTTTGGACTTTGGGTATTTCCCAATCGTCTATATGCTTTGAAAAATCTTCAATAGTGATTTCTTCACTATTTACTGAACCTTGTACCTCGATGATTCAGAGGCGGAAGAATTTGAGAAAGAAGAAGATCTACGGAAGAAAGGTTCTAAATTCATTTTAACCTAAACCAAAATAACTTTCTAGACAAGCCCGGACCACGACTCTTTCGGGGTCTTACTCGCGCATAAAATGAACAGAACTTGCCTATAGGAAACCTGATGCAGTCTAAAATGAATGTAAAATCTTTGTAATGTAGATATGCTTCTAATCCCGGAACCCAATTGGCTCTGATACCAAATTAATATGTGATCTAGGAATAGATTAGAAATATTAAGCAGTGAAGATTTAGATGTGTGTGTGTGTGTGTGTGTGTGTGTGTGTGTTAAAGGAGTTTAACATGGAAAAATCAGAGAAAGATTCTTGGTGATGTCTCATGACATATCTCTTTCCAAAGATATGTGCCATAAACACTCATTAAGAAAGACGTTATTAATAGAATGATTTATGCAAAAGCATAATATTTTATTATATATATATGTCATGTTATGTACTAGACTTTATGGTTATTCTAGATGTGGATTGTGAATCACATAGAATAAATTCACAAGATAGATTCAATTTTGTAAAGATTTCCAAAAGGATCATTCTTATGACTTGAGCTTAATACATCTTATTATATTTGAGGCAATATATGAGAGATATTTAGATCTTAATATTATTTTTCAAGAATAAGGTGTGGTTCTTAAATATTATTGATATAAAGAGTTAGATAGACAATAAAGCTATTTTTAAATTACTAAGGTCTCATATGTGATACAAACTATTGTATTAAAGCATTACCAATAAATGATTTATTAGTAGAATATAAAGATAAAATAAATATGCATTAAGGATAAAAAAAGTTGATCCTCCAACAAAGCCATTTGACCTAGTAAGAACATGATCATCATAAGATAGAGTTCAGTATTGGATACTATGATGATTGGCTTTGACTGTGCTTTACTGCAAGTGGGAGATTGTTAGAGTATGTTCTAAAGAGAAAGAGTTGTCAAATGATTACGTTTTAATTTATACATCACAATTGATGGCATAAAAGTATACTAAAGGCATTGTTCGACTCTAATGGTATGAGTAATTGGATATTGTTAAGGAATAATCCAAACTGTTAAAGATGAATACCATGGAATGTAAGCACAAATGTAAGAGAAATTATAAAGCGAGTTTATAATGATGAGGTTCTCATTACATACATTCCTAAACTTTGTTCATAGTCGATGTTTGATAAAGAATTAGATATTGATCAATCGCTCGAGACTACTATAATATATTATCACTTACTTGTGAAGTAAGCAATATGTCTTATAAGGTTGAGGAATAGGGATTTCGAGATAAGCATATGGGGTGCTTGTTATAAGAACAAGTTCATTGAACATGACCCTACTGAGTAGTCCATATGGAATTTACCCCAAGTGTCTATGGGCAATACTCGTATTACAATGATGAAAGACGTTATCCTATCCATAGAGCATTCAAGAGATAGTCATTAGGTATAGTAAGAGGCATATGAAGATAATAAGTTATCAATAAATAATTCATTGCCCAAGGTAATATGTCATGGGACCTTATCCTAATGATTCTTGATATGCTTTAACATGAAAATCCTTGGCCAAGGCATTTGAATGAAGATTATAAAAAGTGTTTCATAGATCTTATTCAAGATGTTATATGCAATTATCAAGAACAAATATGATTGAATCAATTATAGAGTTGACACTTGCATCTATATACGATGAATCAATTGGGATAAAAGTACAATGAAAGGACTGAATTACATTATGAGATTATTCACTGTAAAGATTGATTAAAGCACTTTAATCCTTGCTCACATTTGGATAGTCATGATGCATTGCTAGATGCCAATCTTAATCTATGAAATATGAATTAAGTTAATTAGAGAATAAACATTGAATTAAAAGGGTTTAATTCATAATTTATAATTCATTGCCAACATGTTAGGAACCTTTTGGGTCACATATAAACAGGCTTAAAGTTGAGATTAAAATGAGGCTTAAGATTGGGCTTAAGCTTATATGCGTTGGGCCTAATTAAAACTTAATTAGTTTAATACATATTGGGCTATGATACTCGATTATAAGGGCTCTATAACTATGCTTATGTATTACTTAAGTTAACTTAGTCTAAACAAGCCAAATTAAAGCCCAACTTAAGAGTAAGTAAAGCCTTACTTGTTACAAGACTAGGTTAAATCCCATGTATATATATATGTGGAGTATGATAGGCGGGTAGCTATGTGCATGTATAAAGGAGAGTGATGCCATCAACACTTAATTAATTAGATTAATTAAGATTCAACCTAGCTTGGAACTAGCATTCACTCTTCATCATCTGCACTTTCTCTCTTGTGAAGGATTGTTCATAGGAGATTCCAACTTTGAAGCTTGTGTAGATTACCATTAGAGGCTATTTATTTAGTAGCTTTAAAGTGCATCAATCATCCTTGAAGAATCAAGAATCAACAAAGCAAGAAGCATTCCTTGGAATAGGCGGCACACACTCTTTGTAAGCCTTCTCCATCTTTTGCTTATTTTTGTGTGTTATGACTATCTAAATTAATAAGAACCTTAGTGGGAATTAAGAAAATTTTTAAATTGCTTCCCTTGTGCCTTTCCTTATGTTTTAATTTCAATTCCCAACAAAAAATGCATTTCCTTTGCCCGATTCTCATGTTGACTTTTATTAAGGCCTCTAGGGTCATTTGCATGTGCAGGTGTTAATCTCCAATTTCCTTAACTCCTTTCTAGTTCTATTCTCCTCCCCCTTTTCTATGTGTGTTTATTTGCTACTTAGGATATCACCTTACATGTGAATAAATGAATAAAATTAGACTTAGCAGTTGTTTTGATCACCCCATATGCAAAGATAATAAAATTGAAAGCTTATCAAAGTAAGCCCCCGCGCTTCGCATGTATTAACTTCAAATGCTAAGGCTAAAATAAATCTAATACTTGGAATATGGTTAATAAAAATTGCGAATGATGTGAACACCATGGAATGTCAAGATAAGACCTAAGGCACCAAAGCGCCTCTTAATTAGGACTAGCAAGGGTACCAATATGCCTCCCATCTAGAACTAGTTAAGGTACCAAAGTACCTCCCCCTTAGGCTAGTCTTTTGGTTCTTCAGCTCACTTGCTAATAAGATAAAAAGAAAGGTTGGTGTGCAAAAGAATATAGGGTAAAGATTAGGCTAAGACAATGTTATTAGGATTGTCAAAGGCTCGTCTCCTCTAGTGGAGGCTAGGCTTCACCGCCTAGGCAGATAGGGGTGCTTTTGCAAACCTTCTCTATTTGTACCTAACTTTCAAAACCTAGAATCTCTGATTTTAGAGAGGGGGAAACTTAAGCTCTCTACGAGGGGTACAAAGTCATCAACCTCACTCCCGAATTTGTCCTCATCTCATCGGGCGGTGACTCCTTCTTTGATCAGTCTTAAGGCCATTCGTAATCCCTTAGGGCCCTGAACCAAACGACTCATTTTGAAACGATCCTAGTATAGAGAGTGGACCCTAGACCTGTAGTGATCTTGGTCCCTCACAACTGGGCATAGAGTTCTAATGGTTTAGAGACAGAGAAGGAGATGATGACGTATATCAGAGATCTAAAAGTCATAGTAATGACAAGAAGCATAAATCTAGAGATAACTCAAGCATACAAGGATTGAACAGTTTTACCTAGAGCTATGCTGATACTTGTGCAATGATAGTTGTGCTTTCCTATAATTTCATGTAGACAGCAAGCAAATCTTTTTTCTCATGCCTTGACTTTTGCCTAAGCCATTTTTTCAAGTTTTCAACTTAGCAAGCTTTTCTCTTTTTATTTATTTCTTCTCTCTTTTATTTTTGTCTTTTTTGTCTTTGTCTTAATTTTTGCATAAGCTGTCTTTACAGGTTGTTAACTTAGCAGTTTTTTTTTCTTTATTTCTTTTTCCTTTTTACTGATTAAGCAAGAAATATGAGCTGAAGTACTTGGAGTCCTTTCTGTCAAGCTTACAGATGATTCTACTAATTCTCAAGATTTTCCTGATATGAGATTTTTTGGATGAAAGTTTGAGAGGCTCTATCCCTGCTGACTCATTGAGTATGATGTTAATTGATGGAGACTTAATTGTTACAAATTCTTGGATTCTTTTTGTAAGAAATGCAAGAACAAAAGAGCTAAAGAAAATCATCTTGCTTCTATTTAGATATCATATATTTTACTTCTTATTTTATTTTTCCTTCTACTATTGCATAAGCAATGAAGAATTTTGTGCAAATTTAACAAATATTTTAATCAAATTTTATTCATTTAATAAGAGCACAAACATGTATATTTTTTATTTCACATAACATCCCTCTTGTTATCAACTAGTCCATTTGGATTTTCTAGTTGTTTATTTTCTCTTCACCTTATTTTCTGAACTTTTGCATGACTAATCTATGTAGGTCTTTTAATAAGCAGGATTTATTTTTCTCTCTTTTTTCTTTTTTTTTGTCCTTTTCTTTTCTTTTCTTTTCTTTAAAGATAGTGTCTCAAATGGTCCAAATTCACTTATGAACTTATTGCCCCTGAGATTTGAACTCCTTCCAGCATATTCAAGCATAATCTTTTCTTTCTTTAATATGAAAGTTTTCAACTTGATCTAGATTTCTTTTGGAATCAAATGCAATGGGCCTTGCATATTTCAAGAATAGAGCATCAATCTTTAATCTCTTATATCTTTAGAGGTTCTTGCTTTAAAGTTGTTATTAATGTGATGAGAAATGAACTCGACCCTTTTAGTTTGCAAATAGTTATGGTGAATAATGTTATTACCTTGAATTCAATCTTGCGTATTAAATATTATACCATTTTTTATTTTTTTTCTTCTCTCTCTTTCTTTTTTATTCTACTTCTTTCACTTTTCTCTCTTCAAGAGTTATAATGTGCAATAGAATTATTTCTAAGATTATTATTTGTGCTGAGATTAAATAAACTAATTCAAATAAGATTGATGTCAAATATGCTCATGTAATAATCATCATAATGCACACTACTATTAGGAAAAACATGATTAGATAAGCAAAATCAAAGTTATATCATAATCCTAAAAGCAAGATCATATCATTGACTTAAAATAAATCAACATCTGAATTTTACGAAGCTTCATCATCTTTAGATGGTAGGTTTTCAATCTCTCTAACTTTGATAATTTCGTATTTTCTTTTCAACTATAGTCTTTTCAATTTTCTCTACTTGTAAGCCATCATCGTACAAGCCCACGAAAGTCCTTTCATCATTTGTAATCGTTCAACCCAAGATGGGAGAATATTTCAGATTATCATAAGAACTTGATCTCTTTTAAAAGGCTTGCTCTTCATTAACCATTTTTTATTTCTCCATCTAGTTAAAAAATTAGAAAAAAAACTTTTGCTTTATCAATTTCAAATCCCTTATAGAGCATTATAGTCATATTACTGCACAAAAGCATTACAAAGCTTTTCCCAACCAGATTTGATAGGCCATTTTGCATCTAGCCCTTCAAATGAAAGTACAAATAGCTTAACAATTTAAGTCTTAGCGAAATGAGTAGTAACCATGATAGTAGCATATTGCTTCAAGTTCACTTTTGGATCTCCACTTGCATTGAACTTTTGCATTTCAAGCATATAAAATTTAGGAGGTAACTAGTCTTTCCAATCAATATCAATTCATCAAAATCATAGGTTGAATTTAAACCTCAATCTTTTAGCATATTTTGCATCTTGTCAAGCCTTCTAGTCAAATTATAGACAATCACGGGTTTCGCAATAACTTTTGCACTTAGAATAGACTCTTTTTTAGCCTATTTTAGCATGTAGTCATTTAAATTCCAGAGGTGCTCACCACGTGCTACTTTCCTTTTCACATCAAGTAGTAGCAGTAGTTGTTTTTTGGTAATTTGTTTCCTAACAATCTCAACAAAAGCTTGTTGGAGTTCCTCTTGAATAACAATCATTAGGTCAGCCATGTTTGCAATTTTGATAGCATCAATGTCTTGCATGTGGGCCATCTTTGTTTCAAGCTCTAAATTGCTACTTGAAAGTAGTGGATTTCCTGTGCTCTTATCTAACTTCTCTAGCACTACCTTGATTGTTGGTAAAAATGAGCCTCTTGGTACTCTTTTTAGTTTGCCACCTCTTGTCTCTTCCAAACCAAAGGTAATAAATCTATATGGCTTCAAAATAAAAGGTTAGTGTGATGCATGATATGCATAAGATGCATGATGTATAGGTTAGAAATCAAACAAACAAGGCAAGTTTAAATAGGAAAAATATTCCTTCCAACCTTACTACTCCCATACACATTTCATGGTGAGTATCTTTTCCTAGGATTTTCTGGGCCTTGGTTTTACTACCAACAGAGGGTAGTAAAAACCAACATGCATACCAATGCTCTCAAAGTAGTAAACAAACAAGGTGGTATTTTCAAGTATAAAAGTAAAGCCTCCATGTTTTTAGGCCAAGGTCTTCTAAGATGTGGGCAAATTTTTACAAGGAAAAATACTTCAAGTAGCAAGCAAATGGATACCTAATAGAGATTTCTACTGTCGTTACTGTGGGCTAAGTCTTGGATAAGGATAAAGATTCCCACGAAAAATACCCTTCCTTTGCTCACCTCCCCACTCAATAGTCCATTGCGGTGAAGGAAATTTACTTAATTGTGAGTGATGGTTAGCTAGTGTTGTAATTTCAAGATTCAAGTAGAACTAAAGAACTACTAGCTGACGCCATTGGAGCTATAAGGATTAGGACGCACAATGTGAAAATGGTGTAGTGATGCAAGAATAAACTATTAAATCATAAAATTAAAGAATTAAATACACTAGAGTAAGTTTCTCTTAGCCCTAGTGGAGTCCCTACTCTAGGCGGCTGATTCAAGCATGCACCCAAAACTTTTTGCCGACCACGACACTATAAGACTTTTTCAATATAATAAGGGATACACTAACCAATCACTAAGACTAGTGTGGAGAAGGGAGTAGCCACCTAGGAAATCTCTAGGACACTTTTTCTAAATTTTGTGGCGGACTGGATTCCCTAGGGAAATATCACCACATCCAAAAAATGGATTCGGAAAGCAAATTTCTTAGTTTTGTATTTTTATCTTTAATTATATTATTTAATAATTTATTCCCTATAAATACATCATGGCATAATATATAAAAAAAATCAATAATATATGGCATAAGTCTCCTAAATCTATTCCAAGTTTATTTGACTTATCCAAGTTACTATCTTTTCTAAGTTAGCTTATTAATTTAATGCAATTGGTAATATTTTAATACTTAGTCTAATTTATTTTTATCATCTTTTTTAATTAGCTTAATAATTTTTTAGAATAATTATTGTTTTTCCATGTCCATATGTATTGATTTTAAATTAAATAAATAAGATGAATAATTAAAAAAATTAATTAATAAATAAATAAAATATACATCCTTAATCTAATTTACATAAGTAAAATAAATAATTAAATTAAATAAGAGACGTATATTCTTAATCTAATTTAAATAAATAAATTAAATAATAAAAAATAAAAGATATGCAACCTTAATCTATTCTATTCTAAAAATCATTCTTAACCTATTCTAATAACTGTTTATTAAATAAAATAATTAAATAAACCATAAAATAAATTGAACAAATAAAATAAAGAGAAAAAAAAAAAAGAAAGAAAAGAAAAAATACAAAAAATCAAAACCAGGAAGAGAAGAGCCGTTGGGCCAACAATGCACACGACAATGGCACAATTCTTTAATGTCCCAATTTTAAGTGTGCAACGATGTGTCACACCGTGGAGCTCAAATCAAAAAAAAAATTGCCGAGAGTGCTAGAGTAGTGCGCAATTCTCTGGAACACTCCAGAATAGTGTACAATTCTCCAGAATACTCTAGAACACTCTAGAATAGTCTAAAATTTTCTAGAACAATCTAGAAGGGTGTAGATACTTCTAGAATATTTTAGAATGGTGGAAACATTACTTGTATATACTAGACTACTCTAGAATATTATAGACAGATGTAGACTACTCTAGAATATTCTAGACATGTGTGGACAAAGGTAGCATTCTAGGATATTCTTTTAAGGAGGTAGGAATGGTGGCCATCCATGCCTATAAATACCCCCCTCCATTCTTCATTTGTAATAATACAGCATATAAGGAGTTAAGGTTAAGAACTAAGCAATACAAGCTTACCTTTCCAAACTCTTGTGCTCTCTTTGTGCCATTTTCTTAGGCATACTTCCGTTTGCATAATTGCTGCCATTTTGCCGAGTTTGGCATTCGTGGGAAGGCTAACTAGCAATCTTGATTTCGGGTGAATCAAGTGAGCTAGGCCGCACGTGGGCAAAGTCTAGGGATAAATCAAAACTCACGTGACAAATGGTATTAGAGCCAAGTTGGTATAAGAGCCTAGTTGGCATCAGAGCATGGTTGAGTTCTTTGGGAAATCTTGTACGAGATTATGGGCAAAGTTGGTGAGCAATCCACTTCTACTACTCCTCTTGCTCTGAAGGAAGGAGGAAAGGATAGCGGAAAGGGCTGTAGGGATAAGTCTTGCAACGTGATTGGCATAATGGAAGAAAGGCTAGTTAAGGTGGAGACTGCCATATCCGATTGGTATGATAAAATCGAAGACATGGACCTTCGCATCGAGAAGCTAGATTCCAAGGAGGACGATGGGGAGCTTTGCGGGGAGATGCAAGGTGCCTTAAATGTTCTCGCCGACAATTTAGTGAGGGACAATGAGGCTCTTAAGAAGTTGCTTGCCCAATGCATGGAGAAGGTCGATAAGCTCGAGGTGGAGCTTAACTTGTGCAAGGCCACGTTGGCGAATAGTGGGGGAGGGCAAGTAATAACAGTGCACAAAGTTGATGCTCCTAAACCAAAGGCCTACGGTGGGGCTAAGAGCGCAAGGGAGATCGACAACTTCTTGTGGAACTTGGAGAGATATTTTGATGTAGTGGACATAGTGGACAATCCCACTAAGGTAAAGTCTGTATCTCTCTACTTAAGTGATATTGCTACTGTATGGTGGAGACGCAGGTGCGAGGATGTGAAAAAGGGCCTTTGCAACATTAGTACTTGGGACAATTTTGTGCAGGAGCTTAAGATGCAATTGTATCTCGACAATGCTGAGAAGGAGGCAAGGTCAAAGCTTTGACGACTCCAACATAGAGATGGCTAAATTTAGGAATATGTGAAAGAATTCTCCAAATTGATGTTGGAGATTCCCTACTTAGGGGAGAAAGAAGCATTCCATGCCTTCATCGATGGTTTGTCTCGGTGGGCTCAATTAGAGCTAGAAAGGCGAAGTGCGCAAGATCTTACCACCACGATGGCAATCACCGAGTCCTTAATAAAGTTGAAGAAGAAGGACTCATTTAAGCCAAAGATAAAGAAGTATGAAGAAAGTGACAAAGGTGGAGAAGATAGAGGAAGATCTTCTACCAAGGATGGCAAGGCTTCATATAAAGACAAAGGCAAGTGGAAGAAGGAAGACAATAGTAGTTCTTCTTTGAAAAAGCTTGCTTGCTTTATTTGCAATGGACCTTATCGTGCTTACGAGTTTCCAAAGCGTGGGAAGCTTGGAGCATTAGTAATCACCGAAGAGGAGAAGCGAGAAGAAGAACAAAGAATTGCTTCCCTTCGACTCCTCAATGCTATCCAAGCTAAAGTGGAGCAAAAGCCTCATGGTCGGATGTACGTGGAGACTAACATCGGAAGTAAAAGCATCCAAGCCATGGTGGAAACTAGGGCCGACACGGTGTACATGGCGAAGGAGGTGGCTGATTCTATAGCGCTACCTTCTGAAAAGGGAAAGGGCTATATCAAGGGGGTAAATGCTAAGAGGCTACCCATCATTGGCATAGCGAGAGGGACCAACATCCGTATAGGCCATTGGCAAGGTAAGGTCGATATCACTATTGCTCCTATTGATGATCAACGATTCTATCTTGGCATGGACTTCCTCGACATGGTGAAGGCATTCTTAGTTGCCTACGCCAACACCATGTGCATAATGGAGAATGGCCAACCTTGTGTGGTGTCGATAAAGAGGGAGCTAAGCCAAGAGATGATGGTATCAGCCGTAACTTTCCAAAGGGGTGAAAAGGAAGCAGCCAACCTTCCTAGTAACCCTCAAGGTGAAAGAAGGTCCCAACGATGATGGTGCCAAACTTCCAAGCCCTATACAAGGTGTGCTTGACGAGTTCAAAGATACTATGCCGCCCGAGTTGTTGAAGAAGCTTCCTCCACGACGAGAAGTGGACCACGAAATTGAGTTAGAATCGAGAGCCAAACGACCCGCCTTTGCACCCTATCATATGGCGCCTCCGGAGCTAGAGGAACTAAGGAGGCAACTCAAGGAGCTACTTGATGCAGGCTACAGAAGGCCATTAAAGCTCCATATGGTGTACCGGTCTTGTTTGAGAAGAAGCATGATGGTTCTTTTTGGTTGTGCATTGATTATCGTGCGCTAAACAAGATCACAGTCAAGAATAAGTACCCCATCCCTTACATTGCTGAAATCTTTGATCAACTTGGTGGTGCTAAGTGGTTTACCAAGTTGGATTTGCGGTTCAGGTACTATCAAGTGCGCATTTTCGAGGGACATGAGCTAAAGACAGCATGCGTGATGAGATATGGATCGTACGAGTTCCTTGTCATGCCCTTTGGCCTCACAAATGCACTAGCCACATTTTGTACTCTTATGAACAAGGTACTTGCTCCTTACCTTGATCAGTTTGTTGTTGTTTATCTCGAGGATATTGTTGTGTACAATAACACTTTGGAGGAGCACGTAAAGCATCTAAGGCTAGTGTTCAAAGCCTTGCGAGACAATAAGCTCTATGTCAAAAAGGAGAAATGCTCCTTTGCCTAATGAGAGGTGGCATTCCTTGGGCATATCGTTGGCGATGAAAAGCTAAGGATGGATGGTTCAAAGGTGAAGGCCATCCAAGATTGGGAGCCGCCAACCAAGGTTACCGAGTTGAGATCTTTCCTTGGTTTGGTGAACTATTATTGGAGGTTCATTAAAGGCTATTAATCCATTGCCACTCCTTTGACGAATCTTTTAAAGAAGGGTCATCCATGGGATTGTTCTACGAAGTGCCAATAAGCCTTTGAAGGACTAAAGAAGACCATCATGGAGGAGCCGGTCTTAGCACTTCACAACCATACAAAGGCATTAGAGATCCATACTGATTCTTCCGACTTTGCTATTGGTGGAGTACTTATGCAAGAGGGGCATCCAATAGCCTTCGAGAGTAGGAAGCTCAACAACACCGAGAAGAAGTATACGGTATAAGAAAAAGAGATGACCACCGTAGTGCATTGCTTGCGAACATGGAGGCACTACTTGCTTGGCAGTAAGTTTGTTGTCAAGATCGACAACATTGCCACTAGCCACTTTCAAAGACAAAAGAAACTCTCTCCAAAGCAAGCTAGATGGTAAGACTTCCTTACGGAATTCGACTACGTCATGGAGTACAAGCTAGATAAATCAAACCTTGTTACCGATGCACTAAGCAGCAAGGGGGAGCTTGCCGATATAAGCTGCCCTACATGCAACTTGGTGGAGCGCATCAAGGAAGGGCTAAAGCATGATTCTAAGGCCAAGAACTTCCTTGCTCTTGTTCGAGAAGGCAAGACTTGAAGATTTTGGCTAGAAGGAGACTTGCTTTACACCAAAAGGAGGAGGCTATATGTGCCGCTTCATGACCATCTTAGGAAGGAAATCATTAAAGAGTGCCACGATAGCAAGTGGGCGGGTCATCCAGGCATACAACACACAATAGCGTTTATGGAGAATGCCTACTATTGGCCTCGTATAAGGGAAGATGTGGAGGCCTACATAAGGACTTGTCTTGTGTGCCAACAAGACAAGATGGAGCAACAAGCCCTAAGTGGTTTGCTAGAGCCACTTTCTATTCCCGAGAGACCATAGGAAAGTGTTTCCATGGATTTTATTACGGGGCTTCCTTTGTTCGAGGGTTGGATCTTTGTAGGGGTGGATCGATTCTCGAAGTATGGCATCTTCATTCCTGCTCTGAAGGTCGTCATCGCCGATGAAGCTGCCCGTCTTTTTATGAAGCATGTGGTGAAGTATTGGGGTGTGCCAAGATCGATAGTGAGGGATCGAGATGCTAGCTTCACGGTCATTTTTGGACAGAGTTGTTCAAGCTACTAGGCACCGACCTCAGGTTCTCTACAAGCTTGCACCCCCAAACCGATAGGCAAACCGAGAGGATCAATGCACTCTTGGAGCTATATTTGAGGCACTACGTGAGTGCCAACCAATGAGATTGGGCTAAGTTGCTTGATGTTGCCCAATTCTCCTATAACTTGCAGAGAAGTGAATCTAGGGGAAAGAGTCCATTCGAGATAGTCATGGGCCAACAACCTTATACACCGAGCACTCTTACCATGGATTGGTCAAGCTGAAGTCCACCCACCTTCAAGCTTGTGAAGGAATGGAAGGAGCAATCCGATGTTGCTTAAGCCTACTTGGAGAAAGCATCCAAGAGGATGAAAAAGTGGGTGGATAAAAAGAGAAGACCCATGGAATTCAAGGAAGGGGACAAGGTGCTTGTCAAGCTATACTTGCATGGCAAAGTCGATAGACTTCATTGGAGTCTTAAAAGAAGGTACGATGGACCTTTCCCCATTATTAAACGAGTGGGCAAGGTAGCGTACAAGGTGGAACTCCCACAAGGCATCAAGATCCATCTCGTCTTCCATGTGAGCATGCTAAAGCCTTATTGGGAAGATCGCGATGACCTGAGCCGAGGTAAGTCTAAAAGAGCTCCTTTGAATGTGCAGGCTCAATATGATAAAGAGGTGGACTATATCATCTCCTATCGTAAGGTGCCACAATCCAACCAACCTCCAATGACCGAGTTTCTTGTCAAGTGGAAGGGACTTCCCAAAAGTGAGGCAAGTTGGGAGCCTATTCGTGATTAGTGGCAATTCGAAGAGCAAATCAACTCTTATGAGGAGAAGGCAACGGGGGCATTGCCAGATTAAGTGGGGGAGAATGTCACACCGTGGAGCTCAAATCAAAAAAAAAATTTACCGAGAGTGCTAGAGTATTACGGAATTCTCTGGAACACTCCAGAATAGTGTAGAATTCTCCAAAATACTCTAGAACAATATAGAAGGGTATAGAACCTTCTAGAACAATTTAGAAGGCTATAGATACTTCTAGAATATTCTAGAAGGGTGGAGAAATTACTTATATATACTAGACTACTCTAGAATATTCTAGACACATGTAGGCTACTCTAGAATATTCTAGACGTGTGGAAAAAAGATAGCATTATAGGACATTCTTTTAAGGAGGTGGGAATGGTGGCCATCCATGCCTATAAATACCCCCATCCATTCTTCATTTTGTAACAATACAATATATAAGGAGTTAAGGTTAAGAACTAAGCAATACAAGCTTACCTTTCCAAACTCTTATGCTCTCTTTGTGCCATTTTCTTAAGCATACTTTTGTTTGTGTAATTGCTGCCACTTTGCCCATTTTGGCATTCGTGTGAAGGCTGACTAGCAATCTTGACTTCGGGTGAATCAAGTGAGCTAGGCCGCACGTGGGCAGTGTTTGGGGATAAATCAAAACTCACTCCCTAAAATCGTGTAATTTGGGTAGTATTTCAGCATCAAATAACAAAATAAAATTTAGTCAGTAATATAAAATAAATAAATAAATAAACTTAATAAAAAGTAAGATAAATATAAAAAAATAAAAACATTGATCTAATAATATAACAATTAATACACAATAAGAAAAATAAGGGTGAAAACTATTATAAAATAAACAACAATAAAAGAAAAGAAAGGAGAGTAAAAGAAATCTATGTATTATTCCATTAATTGTAAAAAATATTTATAGGTGTAAAGAATTACAAAATAAAGTTATATTTACTAAGAAAATCTATACATAGAGATAATAATAGAAATCCAATATTATTTAAATATTTTATTATTATCATAACACTCCATTTTGGATGTCTATTACAATGAATATTCATCGTTAAAATCTTATTAAGAAAAATTATATGAAAAAAAATCTTGATAAAAGAAAAAAGAGTATATTATTCATGTATAAACTTACGGCATAACAATGCCTCATTAAAAATCTTGTTAGGAAAATCTAATGGGACAAAATCTAAACTAAAAAAGAACAGAGTACAGTGTATAAAATCTCCCCCTCATAAAAACATGACTTCCAACAAAAATCTCTTAGTTGGCGCATGCCTATTTTGTTCACCAACTTCTCAAATATTATTGTAGGGAATGCTTTTGTAAACAAATTTGTCAAATTATCAATACATTAATTTTGATGAACATCTAAAACTCCTTATTTCTGAAGCTCATGTGTGGAAAAGAACTTTGGTAAAATGTGCTTATGTTAACACTAAAATTTTTCAACCGATGATGAGACATTTTAGTTGGTGGAATGCTTTTGAATAAATAACATGTGTTAAACTCATATAAATAGCCCCGATGATCGACCTTAAAGCCCCTAAATCTAAAAAAAAAGCCCACATTTTAGCAAAGTTGACAAATTGACCTCGCCCACGTTCAGGCTGAGCTCGTGCACGTTCAAGTTGAACTTGTTCACGCTCAGCCTAAGCCAGTGCAAATTCAAACTAGGGTAGAGCCTCTCCAGCTTTATGACATGACATTTTAAGATAAAAATTCATTAAATGATGTGGCACCATCGTAGCCCTCCAATCTTTATCCCTAAAAAATACATCCTAACACTTTATTTTAAACCGAAAAACCCATATAAATTCATCTCCAAACCCCCACATACTCACATACACACAAAAATCCTACCCCCATTTTCTCTCTACACTCATTTTTCTCCATACACAAAAACTATAAGAAAGAACCTAACTCCCTTCAATCCCAAATAGAAATTAGGAAGTGTTTTTAGAGCTTTTACACTCATTTTGTTTTATTTTAAAGCATCTCTTTTGATTTTACATTCAAATCCATTACTTAAGGGTCAAATCTAATTTTATGGATCTTCGGTGCATATTTTGTGTGTTTTAATTTTGTACTTCATCATATTCTATTCCATTCCTTTTATTTTTATTATTTCGGGTGCAAAACCCATTTATTTTCCCCTCTGTAAGTTGAACACGTACGCGTTCAACTTTATACTCCCGCGATTTCACCCTAACCCTTCGAATTTAAATCATTAGTATAAAACGTAGTCATTTTAGCACTTTTAGGCTTTTTGAAGCTTGAACTCATGCTAGTTTAGCCTATACCCATACGGGTTCGATCTTAATTGCCATGTGCATTATCATTTTCAATTTTTTCCCGTTGTTTTCGTGATTTTTGACTTCTAAAAGTCTAAACACGCACGAGTTTAACCTATACCCGCCGTGGGTTCAGCCTTAATAGTCCTTATTTTATCATTTTTGCTAATTGGGCTATCATTTTACTGTTTTAGGATTTCTAGAGGCTCACCTCATGCTAGGTCAAACTGACCTTGTGCTAGCTCAGTTTCACTGAGCGGTTGTTCAATCTGCCAGACCTTGTTTTAACTAATTTCTACTAAACTTTAATCAATTACTTACTTATTCTATTTTACTTTCTGCCATTTAATTTTCCTATAATTACATCCTCTATTTATTATTTATTGCCCTTTATATTCATCTATTTTGAGGTCCTAAGCTTGTAATAGTTTTTCCCTAAGCATCCCGATCTCTTTAGTCCCTTCTTTATATGCTTATCTTATTGCTTTCTAGGTTCCTCATCTCACGTGTTTAAAGAATTAAAATCAATATAGCATTTATGTGATCACCTCATATGTCAACTCTAAAATAAATCGAGCTTACCAATGTAAGCTCCCTGCACTATATTATGTGTTCACCTCAAATGCTAAGATAAAATAAATCTGACACTTAGACTTAGGTAATAAAATTCGTTTCTAGTTTGGTCACCTTTCAATAATATATCCATCAATGTTGATATTTGTTGAGACGGGTCTATAAGTCATGTTATACTGTTGAATAACAAGCCCTAAATTATCTATTTCGACTTATTTTCTTTTATAGAGAATTTATGTGCTTGGGAGTCCTTGATGATTAAATAAACCAAGATTTTACCATGACTGCAATTTTCGAGAGACGCAAAAGCGAAAGCCTATGTGGTCGTTTCTCTAACTGGATAACCAGCACTAAAAACTGTCTTTACATTATATGGTTTGGTGTTTTCATGATCCTAACTTTTTGACCTCAGCTTTTGTATTTATTATCACTTTCATTGTTGCCCCTCTGACAAAGGACATTATTTCAATGATACTATAGGTACATGCGAAGAAATGGTTAAAAGGGCTATATTTTCCAGATACTGGAGGTATATTTGCCATCATAATGCATGACTACTTAACAGGGGGATTCACTACAAATACTACCTTGGTTCATTATTGCTGAGGTAATGGTTTACTTCTTCACATTCACCACACAATGCATTCAGTTATTGATAGATATAAGAATCATGGTATTCATTTCGTGTACTAGCTAAGGTGTTACGTATGTCTGGTGGAGATCATATTCACGCTGGTACCACAGTAGGTAAACTTGAAGGGGAAATAGACATCACTCTAGGCTTTGTGGATTTATTGCGTGATGATTTTATTGAAAAAGATCAAAGCTGCGGTATTTATTTCACTCAAGATAGGGTCTCTCTACTTGGTGTTCTTCATATAGCTTTAAGGGGTATTCACATTTGGCATATGCCTACTCTGACTGAGATCTTTGTAAAGCTATATATATATGGTAATAGGACTAATGATCTTATCTTTGAAAGGGTATGAAGTACCATTTTCTTTTAAATTTTTTTTAAAAAACCAGAGTTTTTTGGAATAGTTTTTCTTTGAGTAGAAATCTTCATGTAAAAGCTTTTTATTGATTTGAGACTCTTTTGAAATCATATTGAATTCTGCTTCTAGATTTTGAGTTATTGCTGACAGTGATGGTGAAGATGGGGCAGAGATGGATTTCATGTCATCTTCTTTCTTTGGTTAGCTTTCGTTATAAACAGGTCTTGGGATATTGCTTTGGTAATCAACATTTTGTAATGTGGTGTTTGGGCTTGGCAAATATGATGTTGAATGGGCTTGGCAAATCTAATGATTTCAAAAGAGTTTCAAATTAATAAAAAGCTTTTACATGAAGATTTCTACTCAAAGAAAAACCATTCTAAAAAACTCTGATTTTTTAAAAAAAAATTAAAAGAAAAAGATAGTATCCAAGAAAGATACTATGAATTTTGTTTACAAAATAAAGTCCAAATCTCATTTTTTTGATTGGTTTGAAATTTATTGCAAAGAAAATGGTATTTCATACCCTTTCAAAGATAAGGTTATTAGTCCTATTACCATTAGGAATAAAGCCCCAGAATGGAAGGTCGGAGAAAACCAAACCATCCAGTCTGAACATCCTTATCTTAGGAAGATAACTATTCCTTATGGAGAAAAGGAAATTCAAGCCACACCTTACAAGCTAGTAGGCGAGGATTTTGAAAAGAATATCAAAAATATTGTTGAACATAATAATTTTTCAAATACATGTCTTAACACGATAGGAAAACAACTGGTTAGGATAGAAAGCCAAATTCAAAGACCTACTACAGTCTTGACCTTTGTAGTCTCCAATACTAGTCATCCAGAGGAAAAGAGTCAAACAGAGAAACTTAAAAATCATGTCTTCAAACCCTATCATATTTCAAAGCCTAGTCAAGACCAATTTCAAAAGCAAATTGAGTTTGCTAGAGCAGTCAGAGAACAGCTTAGAAAGTTAGCCACTTCCGAGTCTTTAAAGAACGTAGTACTGGATACTCCTCAATCCAGTAGGAATATTAGTGCTATAGAGCAAGCCCAAAGCAGTGAATCTAATGATTCAAGACCAGAGAGTGTTATTAAAGAACCCTCCCAAATCAATAGATTGGGATGGCAAGCCCCTAGATTGACTTGGCATACTCCTAGGACTACTGCCCTTGACTTAAGCATAGAAAACATGAATAATGTCCTTACCCAGTCTAGATTCAATGCCTCTTTTGTCTATAAATGGAATATAGATAGAATGTCTGAGTATAGCATTCTTGATCTCTTACAACAGATGACAAATGGCAGCAAATGCCTATAAAACCCAAAGCGGTACCTCTGGTAGAGCCATAGTTGAACTCCTTATAGCCGGTTTTTCAGGCCAGCTTAAAGGATGGTGGGATTATCATCTCACTCAAACACAACAACTACAAATCCTAGGTACTATCCAAACCACAATAGAAGGAACCCTTATCCTAAATGAATTAGGAAATCCAATTGAGGATGCTGTGTCAATCCTAATCCTTACGATTTCCATCCACTTCATAGGAGATCTATCTTACCTCAAAGATAAGAATACTGAACTTCTCAGCAATCTGACCTGTAAAAAAACTTAGCAATTTCCAAGCCTACAAAAACACTTTTCTGACCAGAGTAATGCTTAGGGAAGACTCAAACCAGCCATTCTGGAAAGAGAAATTCTTAGCTAGTTTATCTAAAATACTAGGTGAGAGAATTAGAAACGTTATCAGAGAAGCCCATAGTGGCCAAATCCCTTATGATCTCTATATTTACAGTGAATTAGTTAGCCTTACTCAGAAGGAAGGAGTAAAAATTTGCCATGATCTTAAGCTTTAAAGACAACTCAAATGGGAAATAAAGAAAACTAAGCAAGACTAAGGTAGTTTTTGTAACCAATTTGAGTATAATCAAATAGAGCCTTCCCCTGCCTGCAAAGGAAAATGTAAGGAAGATTTTTCAAAATCTTATAAGAAAAAATGTTTTCACAAAAGCAAGAAGGTGCCAAGAACAAAGAAAGTTTTTACAAAAGGCCATCTTCTTCAAAATATTCAAAACAGAAGCCTAAAAATGATTTTAGCAAAATTACTTGTTACAAGTGTGGCAAGAAAGGCCATACTTCAAAGTATTGTAAGTTTTCTAAAAAACTTCAGGAGCTTTAAAGTATTGTAAGTTTTCTTTGGTTGGCTTTCATTGTAAACAGGTCCTAGGACATTGCTTTGGTGATCAACATTTTGTAATGTGGTGTTTAGGCTTGACAAATCTGATATTGAAAATCTTGGCAAGCTTCGTGTTGAAACAATTTCTTTGTAAAAGGCATAGATGAAAGAGGGTATGTTTGAAATCCTCCCTATATCTATGGTTGAAGTGGAAGAAGTTTCATCAGATAATCTAGAGGAAGTTGATATTCTATTGAATGTGAGCTTTACTTTCCTATCTGGAAACTAGGTTATGTTTTAGAAGGGTGAAGGATTTTTTTATATGGGTTTTTTGGCCCGTTACACAAAGTTACCGTGGGCCGCCATTCCTAGTTTTCAGCCCAAGGGCTTTACAAGGCTTTTTAACATTTTATTTTATGGGCTTGAATATCCCAAAACAATCATCTTCATTCGAGTCACCATCTAAGTCAATGGCTGTAGAGTTGGTGCTTAAAGAGGATGATGAGGCTCTAAACTTTCCTTTAAAGGAGGTAGTTTCTGACAACTGTTTGATTAGTTATAGGAAATCTTCTTCAGTTTGAGCCGCCGCCAGTTCTAGAAGTATAAAAGACTTAGAAGGTAGTTTGTTCTTTAGGTGCTGGCAAGAAGCTGTTCTTCGTAAGGAAATTTTGGATCATCTTTGTAGATAGTTTTTCTTGATGGTTGGATTTGTCCCCCACCACTTTACTTTGAATCTGCAGATAAGAACGATTTCTCCATCTACTGCTTGATTGAAATGGAAATACCACACACATACCCAAGGGAGGAAGAAGTTTGCACAAAATAGAAGCAAGAGGGGGAATTGTCTTTCTATTTTGTTCGGTTTGTAATGAGCTTTAAAGAGGTTAAAGAAAGGGTCTCCACAGCAGACGGAGCCAAACACAAACCCCAGAAACATAATCCAGTTTCCATATGGAAAAGTAAAGCTCACATTCACCAGAATATCAACTTCCTTTATCATCTATGCCCTTTACAAAGAACCTGTTCCAACACAAAGCTTACCCACACCCTGCACAATGTAACAAGCATGCCAGAAGCTATTCCTATAATAGGATCACCTTTGGTAGAGTTATTATGTGGAAGTGCTAGTGTAAAACAATCCACTTTGACTCATTTTTATAGTTTGCACACTTTCATATTACCTCTTCTTACTGTTGTATTTATGTTAATGCACTTTCTAATGATACGTAAGCAGGGTATTTCAGGCCCTTTATAGTATAGAAAATATAGATTATAAATATTTGTAATCAACCATTGGTCGCTTGGGGGAGGAAGAAAAGTGTTTCATTGCTACAAATATGGATTATTGAAAAGAATAAGACAAGTATTTGGATATTTCCCTTCAACTCCAATTATTCTTTTATACATGAATAGTTGAAGTGAATTCTCCTAAGAGAAAAATGGATTATGGGAGTGTGTACTTAGACTATTCATTTGGTCAACAAGTTAGGTTTTACTACAATTACTTGAAATGCATTTGGATGACATCCTTTTTCGATTAGGTATTGGCGTCAACTATTCCTCGAGCTCGCCAATTAGTCAATCATAGACATATTTTAGTTAATGGTCGTATAGTAGATATACTAAGTTATCACTACAAATCCCGTGAAATTATTACAGCAAGAGATGAACAGAAGTCCAAAGCTATGATTCAAAATTATCTTGAGTCATTTTTCTAGGAGGAATTGCCAAAACATTTGACTCTTGACCCATTTTAATATAAAGGATTGGTCAATCAAATAATAGATAATAAATGGATCGGCTTGAAAATAAATGAATTGCTAGTGGTAGAATATTATTCTCGTTAGACTTAACTCTAACTAAAATAACAAAGGTTTGAAAATTTTTTCCCCCTATCGCTTAAGTAAAGAAACAAAAAGAAAATAAGGGTTTGGTTTGATGTGATCCCATTCATATATCATAGATATATATGGATATTTTTATTTCTTTCCAATTTTTCTAGTATTTTTTGTACCACAGAAATTAAGAATTGAGAATCTATATCAAGAGAATAGGTAAAGCTATGAGTTACTACGTGGATAAGATAGATCTATAGAAAAAAGTAAGTAAACAAATAAAAATAGATCTATAAATCTATTTTAATATTTTAATATAATTAGTATAATAATATTTTATTTTATATTTTAATATATTAATATAATATTAAATTTATTAAATTTTTATTCAATAAGAATATAATTCTAATATCTAATATATATATATATATATATAATTCTAATATATAAAATTAGAATTTATATAATATTATAATAAATATTATATAATAATTATAATAAATAAATATTATATATTATAATAAAATATATAATAATAATAATATAATAAAATATAAAATATATAATAATAATATATATAAAGATTTCTTTTTAAGTTTGAATTTATTCATTTGGAATCTAGGCTCTTCTACTTCATTTATATTTATTTATTTATATTATTTATATTATTATTATTTTTCACTCTTTTTTTTTTTTATTTTTTTATTCCCTTCCATAATTCCTTAAGTCCTATAGGTTTGATCCTCTAGAATATGACCCATTTTCTCATTAAAGGGTAAGATTGATTTTTTGATCAAAAGTACTATGTAAAATCTTCGGTTTTTTCTCTTTCGCTATCCCTATCCCATAGGTACAGTGTTTGAAATCAATAAAAAAAACCTTTTCTTCTATATATGTACGAATTGATATTATTATATTCTGATTCATTCCTGGCACCTCCAAAGGAAAATCCCAAATTGGATCCTAAATTGACAGGTTAGTATGAGCTTATCTATGCGATTATGCATTCTTCGAATAGGAATCCATTTTTCGAATGATCTTGGCTTTCGTGCTATGGTGGGTCTCTGAGATCCTTTCGATGACCTATGTTGGGATATCTATATGATCTGATCGATTGTGTAAAGCACGCGGTAGCAATAGAACCAGGGAAAGTATACAAAAGAGACAGTTCTTTTCTATTCTATTAGTATCCGATTAGTATTAGTTAGCGATCCTAGCTCAATGAGTCCTTTCTTCTGTGATGAACTGTTGGCATCACTCCTACATTTTCTCTCTATGGATCGAAGAGAAAGGGGCTCAGCGAGAAGAGGATTGTACCATGAAATAAGTAAGGAGAAAGCATGATATTCACTTTAAGCATGAACTAGAATAGAAGAGCAAGGCGGGGCTTTTTACGGGACTTCGCCTTAATCAAACATAATTTACTTAGTAAAATGTAAGATGTGGGTAATTCGTGTGTATATATATATATATATATTTATATTATAACCTCTTCTCTATTACACCCCCTCCCTTCTCTTGTTCTATTCATACTATATTCGTACCTATTTTTTTATTTTTTATTTTTAATTGTTAAATTTTAAATTGAATGCAATTCATTCTTTTGTTTTCAACATTATGTATTTTTTTCTCAATTTATTCAATTTATATTGACAATAGTGTATCAAATAAATATAATCCGATTTGAGGTAATTGGATCTTTTCTGTTGATCTATTTATTCATGTTTCATAGATTTGGTTTTCTCTTTATTCAAATGATGGGTTTTTTTAGATTTGTTGCAATACAAACATTTTGTTTGATTGGAAAAAATGTTAAACATTATATAATAAATGAATATTTTTAATTTCTTTTATTCAGAATTGATTAAAATTTTTTTATTTAATTTCTTGCTAGTTTAATGTATTTAATTTGTGTTGATTCTAATTAATGTCGAAAGGCAACTCTTACTCTTACTTTTAGGATTTTAACTGCTAGATTTCTTATTATTTAAAATATGAATCCTACCATGTATCGAAATAATAAAATCAATCAAAAAAAATTTTATAAAAAGAAATTTCATATTTCAACTAAAAGAATTAATAAACCCTACCGATTTTTAACATTTGAATCATAATATGAAATGAGTCAAGTCAATAAAGTATAGCACAAATCAAATTTCTCTAAAATAATAAAACAAATACTAAACTAAGCACTAAGCAAAAAATATTTTAATATGCGTAGTATCTCATTGAAGAACCATTATGTCTATCTTATTTTCTATAAAAATTCACTTAATTTAATCACTTTTAATAGCTAATAAAAGAATTGCTTTCATTTAAAAAATAGATAATTCTTAAAATTATCTTGCGTATTCTATTTTTATAAACAAAAAATATGAAAGAAAAAAGTAAAAAATTGGAATGGAATAGAAAAGTGTCCATGTCTAATGGATGGGACAAAAGTCTTCTAAACTTCTGGTATAGGTTTAAGTCCTATTGGACGCATAATATAATAATCTATATATAGATTATATATATTTTAAAAAATATAAATTATAAAATAAAATTATTATAATTAAAAGCTAAAGATTAAAAGTGATTAATTTCTTCATACTTATACTGTAGTGATTAATTTCTTTAGACTTGTCCTTGAAGTAGAAAACGTTTCTTCTGTTCATAAACCATATAAAATCTAAGGTACCAAAGTATCTCCGATTAGGACTAACAAACGCACCAATGTGCTTTCCATCTAGGACTAGTTAAGATACCCAAGTAGCTCCTCCTTAGGTTAGTCTCTTAATTTTCCACCACACATACTAAAGAAGATAAAAAAAGGTCGATGCATAAAGCGAATATAGGGTAAAGATTAAGATAAGAAAATATTATTAAGATAGGCAAAGGCTCTTCTGCTCTAGTGGAGGCTAGGCTTCACCACCTAGGCGGATAGGGGTGCTTTCATAAACCTTCCCTATTCATACCTAACTTTTCAAACTTAGAATCTTTGATTTTAGGGAGGATGAAACTTAGGCTCTCCGCGAGGGGTACAAAGTCGTCATCCTCAGTCCCGAATCATGTCCTGATCTCATCAGGTGGCGACTCTTTCTCGAACTAGTCTTAAGGCCTTTCGTAATCCCTTAGGACCCTCAACTGAACAACTCATTTTGAAATGGGCCTACTATAAAGAATGATACCTAGACACAGTGACGAGGTCACTAAGCATTTAGGGCCGGCCCAAAATAAGCTATGCTCATAGTGGCGACTCCACTGGAGACATCAAGAAGTTGACTCCGAGGAGTGGATGAGCTTTTGCCTTTCCAAACACTATTGACTTAGCCCTGCATTTCATTTGCATTAGAATTAAGGAAGGCCCTATATTCCTGGTGGCTTCAATGTACGGGATATACATGTTCCACTTGTATTGAGTAGCGCTAACACAATTAACCGCTAAATAGAAAAATGGAATAAGTTTATCCAAAAGTATAAGAAAGGTACTCCTCGCTAAGGGAAAATCAGCCTTATTATCCCAGCTAAAGCTCATATAGTGAAATATAGTATAGGATTTACCATATCATATACTTGCATAATGGTTGGAATATTGATCCAAAACCTTGAGATTAGCCTAAATAGCCACCTGCTTAATCGAGAATCTCTAGTTCCGGTATGACCCTAAATCAACACCTTTGATAGGTAAACTCGAGGAGACTTATCGGATAATAAGCGAGTATATGCTGCTAGTCCCTCAGTTTTCTCTCAACATTCTAAATCTCCCATTGCACAAACATGAAATTCTTTCAAAATAACTGACCAGCTTCCCGGTAATCAATATGGGGTTACCCGGCTCCTTGTTGAATATCAAGGAATCAAATTGTTTATTTTTAAGAAAGTTATGATCATGTGCCGAAGGAGAAAGAGCGGGTATTGCTATCCCCAATTGGTAGTTATGCCGAAACTAAAAAATCCTAGAAGGATAATACCATGCCATGAACTTCGAAGTGAGGGAGTTTTGCATGTAAATATTTGACAAATTTTGTCCTATTGTTAAATCCTATCTAATGCTTCGAATTTTTGTATATCTTAACTAACTCCCTTCTTTGTTTAATGTCTCCTCTCTTTTCATACATGCATACATGCACTTACATTTACATTCTAGGCACACCTTTCTAATCCTTTGTTGTAGTTACGTCATCATTGTTTGGGTTAGAAGAGAAGGGAGACCCATAAGAAAACAAACAGAATGTGGGAAGTAGTTCTGCTAATTTACAAACACTACAAGCTGAGATGGTTGCCATTAAAGAGTAGATAAAAGACCTAATGGAAATGGTCAAGCAACGATCAGATCTCCTACCAACATCGACAATGCTAATGATGATGGACTGCCCGTTACTTTGGATTTCACTACTACTATTATGGAAAAGGACAGAGGAAATGGTAGTGATTCTCATAACACTAGATGGTGATGATGAGATGCAAGTCCTTCTGGCATCCTCGCCAAGGCCCACCGGCACGTATCCTACATCTTCAATAGAAAACCCTAAGTTGGAAGAAATGAGAAGACAGCTCGATAAAATGCAAAAACTACTCAAGTTGAAAGGATTGGAATCCATTGAAGACATTGATGAGTCCATGTTGAACACCTCCAAAGGAAAGGTGTATCCTCCGACCTGCCAAAATTTGATAGGTCTGGTGATCCCCAAGCTTTCTTGAATGTATACCAGGTAGACATGTCTTGTTCCAATCTGACTAGGCAACAAATAGTCTAATACTTCAGTCTCTATTTAACTAGAGTTACAGCCTGCTGGTATTGGTAATTGGATGAGAAGGTTAGGAAAGATTAGAAAAATATGGCTGAGAGATTCATTGGCCAATATGGATACAACATCAAGGTCGAAGTGAGCACTTGAAACTTAGAAGCTACCCGACATCTCTCCAATGAAACTACATCTGACTATATCTTACAATTCCACACTAAGGTGGCAAAGATGACCAACCGACCAATAGAAAAAAAATCAAGTGTGCTTCGCTATCAAAGGTTTGTTGTCTTACCTCTATGATAAGCTGGCTCCCTATCGCATTAAGAATTTTGAGGATTTGAGGGATTGTGCTACTAATGTTAAGGAGGTTGAACTAAAAAAGAACTCCTATAGAAGGAGTAGTGCAAACATTCCTAGCCAAAAAGAAATGAGTGCCCTAGACATGATCTTCAGTTTAACCAGTCAGCCGCAAAAGTTCACCAAGTTCTTGGTACCTTTATCGCAAGTCATGGCTAAGCTATAAGAGCTTTAACCACTAAAGTCACCATTCACAAGACCAAGGGTGACTCAAATGGGCACTAATCCAAATGCCTTCTGTAAACATCATCAGCTGCCTAGCCACGATCCCGGCCGTTGTTATGCTCTAAGGAACAAGGTTCAAATGCTCATCGATGAAGGGAAGATTGCTAATCCTAAGTACAGATCACCTTGTTTTTGCTCCGCCTTTTGACTTTGAAGGATAATACTTTCAACATCATACATTGGGCATTTGGTCTTATTTATATGTATAGATGTTTTCCCTACTGTTAATTAAACATTTTCATGATTATCTTATTTGCATATTATGATTTTGTGCCATATCATCCATTTGATTCAAGTGTAAGCCTGCTTGTACTCTCAAGGAAAGAGTGAGAATAAAGAAAGATAAGAATTAAAGAGATAAAATTGTTTTGCTTGAATCCTTAAGAGACATAACCTAGTCTAAGCCTCAACCCATGCCTTCACTAAGCTAATTGAGCCAAAAATGAGAAAATACATAAGACAAAAGACTCGGGCCAACCAATATGGTTCTGATTCTAAAAAATAGAAAGAAAATAGAAAAAAGGAAAAAAATATGATGTAAATACAATAGAAAGTTCTGCCAATCAATCCAAGACCTTCCCAAAAAGGTTGCAATAAGGTCAGTAAGCTATGAAAGGGGTATGGACTCACTCAGTCAGGCAAGGTAACACGTAAATAAATTGATTGAAACAAAAATCAAAACAAGCGCCCAATAGGCTAAAAGATCCAGCAAAAAGAGACCTAGGCAAAAGTAAGGGCATTTTAAATAAAATAGTCAGCCAGAAAACCCTAAAAGGCTAGTTGACGATGAGAGTTCGGTCAGGCACATAGGCCCAACAACATTTATGCTTGAATCAAATTGTGTGATGACATCACATAATATGCTTATAAGATAATCTTTAAAATGTTCAATTAGCAAAAGTGTAAAGTGTCTCGCAAATAGACATAGCAAGAAGTGACAACGCGTGTTAATGACTAAGAAGCCATCATCGTTAAAAGCAATAAGGGGGGCAAGTAACTCCCATTCCTTGTGCAACCATACCTCCAAAAAAAGGAGAGAATAAAAATAGAAAATCACAAAAAGATATACCTGCTAAGTTGAAAACCCTCAAGGGGCAACTTATGCAAAATTTAAGGCTAGCATGCTAGGTCGAAAACCTAAAATAGGGCGATCTAGGCAACAATCAAGGCGAAATAGCTCACTGGACCGAAAACTCGAAAAGGGCAATCTAAGAAAAAAATAGGGCAAGCAAAAAAAAAGAAAGAAAAAAAAGAAAAAAATAAGAATAAAGAAAATGAAAAATAAAAAGAACGAGGGTATGGCGAGCAAGTGAGTCCCTCCAAAAGGCATCTGCATCATCTCTTTCCTATGATCTCTTTTGAGGCCTCATCAAGACGTGAACGACACAAATACTTACAAAGTAATAACACAGACTCCAGACTCATCAAATTAAAAGTTGAGCAGCTAAGGTAAGAAGCAGGATTTGACTGCATCCCATTAGACATACATCAGCAAATCATAATGCTTACTACTAAAGTATTAGTGTCCATACCACTAGAAGTAGTGAAAATTCAACCAAAGTTTCGGGAAGCTACAATAAGGATAAACTACAGAAAGTCAAGTAGCATCAAACATTGAGGAGCACCAGATCACACCCACTCTCAGAAATTCTCACGGCCTCTACATCACAACGCCCCCTTCAGCCTAACCCAATGCAAACATATCATGCATAAATTAAAATAGACTCATGCATACATGAATAAATATATCGATGCAGGACACTAAAGATACTGAAAAGCTTGAATGCTTAACGCACCCCATTGCTCAAACATGGGCTTCAACCCGTGCAGATCAGGACACCACCCAACCATGCAATCCAAGTATGATTCTCTAATTTCCATTCAATGTGGAATGCTAACCCCAAGCCTATTGAGTCCTTTCTTGAGGAATAATTGTCTTTTTAGGTACAAGACACGGTTCGACTATGGCTCGCTGTCCTCTAGAACATCAATAACCTTCATCAAGAAGACAACACTATTGCTTCGATGCACCCTCAAAAAAAGGCCGGTATTGCACCGACGCACCCTTAAGAAAGATGATGGTATCACATCAACACACCCTTAAGAAGGCAACGGTATCACACTAACGCACCCTCAAGAATAGGACAGTATCACACTGATGCAACTTAAGAAAATAACAGTATCGCACCGATGCACCCTCAAAAACACACCGGTATCACACTGACACACCCTCAAGAAGACGTATTGTATCAACACACCCTCAAGAAGACGATGACATTGCACCGACACAACTCAAGGAGATGTCGGTATCACACTAACACTCCCTCAAGAAGATGACAGTATCGCACTAATGCACCCTAAGAAGACGTTAGTATCGTACCCATGCACCCTCAAGAAGATGCCGGTATCCTATCGACACACCCTCAAAAAGACCACAGTATTGCACTAACGCACCTTGAAATGATGGTATTGCACCGAAGGTTCATAAATAATCAAGGTACGAGACCCACTCTAAGCTTCTTTATATTATGTTCGAACTCATTTTCAAAATGCATTTTTCTAACATAAATAATTTAAAAAAAAATTCATCCCCCAAGTAGGGGGTAAACTGTTAGCACCAAATTTTTCAAATCAAAATTTTTATAAGCTTGATGAGGAGACACTTTAGTTGGTGGAATGCTTTTGAATGAGCAAAAATTGTTAAACCTATGGAAATAGCCCCAAGAATCGACCCTAAAGCCCTGGAACCTAAAAAGCCACAGTTTAGCAAATTTGACAGACTAACCTCGCTCATGTTTAGGTTGAGCTCGCGCAACTTCAGGTTGAACTCGTGAATGCTTAGGCTAAGCAAGCACGCATTCAGGCTAGGGCAGAGCCTCTCTAGGTTTGTGACATGACATTATAAGACAAAAATTCATTAAATGACGTTGCACCATCCTAGCCCTCCAATTTCTAACCATTAAACACATCTTAACCCTTCATTTTAAACCCTAAAAACCCATATAAAATCATATCTTTCTTTTCTTTTCTCTTGAATCTCGAAACCCCCATATACCCACATATATAGAAAACCTTACTCCCCACTTTCTATTGACACTCATTCTTCTTTATACACAAAAAAACACAAAAAGCCCAACTTCCTTCACTCCTAAAAAGATCTTAGGAAGTGTCTTTTGGAGGTTGTACACTCATTTTCTTTTATGTCAAAGCATCTCTTTTGATTTTACATTCAAATCCATCACTTGAAGGCTAAATCTGATTTTATTTGATATTTGGTCCATATTTTGTGTTTTTTAATTTTGCTCTTCGTCATATATTATTCCATTACTTTTATTTTTGTGATTTGGGTGCAAAACCCATTTGTTTTTCCCTTTGTAAGTTGAAGATGTGCGATTCAACCTCATACTCGTACAGGTTCAACCAACACCCTTCGGATTTAAATCATTAGTATAAAATGCAATCGTTTTAGCACTTTCTAGCTTCTTAAAGCTTGAACCCGTGCGGACTTAGCCTGTACCCCGGTGGGTTCAACCTTAATAGCCTTGTGCATTGTCATTTTTTATTTTCTCCTACCATTTTGGTAATTTTGGACTTTTGAAATTCTGAACTCATGTGGGGTTGGCCTACACCTATCCGTGTTCAGCCTTAATAGCCCTTATTTTATTATTTTTGCTGATTTGGCCGTCGTTCTACTAGTTTAGGGTTTCTGAAGGCTGACCTCGCGCTAGCTTAGTCTCACCCAATGCTCTTTCAATCTGCCAGACCTTGTTTTAACTAATTTCTATTAAACTTTAATTAACTACTTACTTAATTATTCTGTTTTACTTTCTTCCATTTAGTTTCCCTATAATTGCACGCTCTATTTATTATTTATTGCCTTTTCTATTAATCTATTTTGAGCCCCTAAGCACCCTGATCTCTCTAATCCCTTCTTTATAAGCTTATCTTATTGCTTTCTAGGTTCCTTATCTCATGTGTTCAAAGAATTAAAATCCATCTAGCATTTATGTGATGACCTCATATGTCATCTGTAAAATATATCAAGCTTATCAATGTAAGCTTCCTATGCTATATTGTGTTCACCTCAAATGCTAAAATAAAATAAATCAGACACCTAGACTTAGTAATAAAATCAGATTCTAATTTGGTCACCTTTCACATGTCAAGATAAGAAAATCTAAGGTACCAAAGTACCTCCCGATTAGGACTAGCAAAATCATCAATATGCCCTCCATCTAGGACTAGTTAAGGTACTAAAGTACTCCTCCTGATGTTAGTTTATTGATTTCTCACCTCATATGCTAAAGAAGATAAAAAAAGGTTTATAGGATAGGAAAGACAATGTTAATATGAATATATGGTAAAAATAAAATAGGCTAAGACAATGTTAATAGGATAGGCAAAGGCTTGTCTGCTCTACTGGAGGCTAGGCTTCACCGCCTAAGCAGATAGGGGTACTTTCATAAACCTTCTCTATCCGTACCTAACTTTTCAAACCTAAAATCTCTTATTTTAGGGAGGAGGAAACTTAGGCTCTTCGCGAGAGGTACAAAGCCATCATCCTTACTCTTGAAACATGTCCCGATCTTATTAGGTGGCGACTCCTTCTCCGACTGGTCTTTAGGCCTTTCATGATCCCTCAAGACCCTCAACCAAATTTTTATAAGCTGCACTCAGAGCTTGTTTCTATCTCCTTTAGTGTATCCTTCTTTGAGTTATGCAATACAATCAACATTATCTTCATATAGCATTGTTGGACTTCCTTTATTAAATGAGAGATCACATATTTCTTTTATATATTGTATCATAGATCTCAACCATATGCATTCTCTATTAGCCTCATGCATTACCAATATTTCAGCATGATTAGATAATTTTGCAGTTAAAGTTTGCTCAGTAGAACACCATGATATAGCAGTCCCACCATATGTAAACAACTTGTTTTTTTATTGAGCTTTATGTAGATCAGATAAATATACAGTACCTACATACACAATTAATTCTAACTTCGAGTCATGTTAATAAGATCATATCCAGTGCCATGAAAACAATGAAAAACTTATTTCACACCATTACAATGTCTTTGAGTTGGTAAGGAACTATATTGTACTAGGAAACTCACAACAAATGCTATATCAGGTCTTGTACAATTAGCAAGTTACATTAATGCTCTAATAATACTAAGATATGGTAATTATGGACCAAGTACTTCTTCATCATCTTTCCGATGACGAAAATGGTCCTTCTTCACATCCAAGTGTCTAACAATCATAGGAGAACTCATTGGATGAGATTTATCCATATTAAAATATTTTAGTATTTTTTCAATATAAATTGACTGATGAATAAAAATCCCTCCAAATAAATATTTCATCTGCAGGCCGAGATAAAAATTTTATTCGTCCCAAATCTTTCATTTCAAATTCGTTTTTTGAATAATTTACTATTTTTGTCAACTCTTCAAATAATCAACATAAACCGCAATTATGGCAAAACTAAAAATTTTTTTCTTAACAAAAACACATGGACAAATTGAATTGTTAGTATATCCTTCCTTCAAAAGATATTCACTAAGTCGGTTATACCACATTCGTTCAGATTATTTTAATCCATCCAAGAATTTTTGTAGCTTAAATGAATACATTTCTCAAGGTTTTGAACTACATGCTTTAGCCGTTTTTAGTCCTTTAGAAACTTTTATGTAAAGGTCATTATCAAGTGATCCATATAAATAAGTTATAACAACATCCATAAGATGCATATGAAGTCTTTCTAAACTTGTTAGGCTAATTAAAAATCTAAATATAATTGCATCCATAATTAGGAAAGAGTTTCTTCATAATCAATGCCAAGTCTTTGCAAGAACCCTTGTGCTACAAGTCGTGCTTTATATCTTACAATTTCATTTTTCTCATT
The DNA here is from genome assembly GCF_019578655.1 of Ricinus communis. Taxonomy (NCBI): domain Eukaryota; kingdom Viridiplantae; phylum Streptophyta; class Magnoliopsida; order Malpighiales; family Euphorbiaceae; genus Ricinus; species Ricinus communis. Next base: position 33,796,466 of record NC_063257.1, on the reverse strand, counting down.
ATGTTTACGCACAAAAAACCCATCTATAGCCTAATGGCTTAATATCTTTTAGGTGTTAATATTCTTTTATTTGTTTGTATTTGTGGGCGGTGGTTTCGGGCGCGCACTCAAGTATCTTTTTAGTGACTACGGCACTGCAAGGCTTTTTAACCTAATCGAGAACACGCTAACTAGTCATAGAGACTAGCGTGGAGATGGGAGTCGCCACCTAGGTAATTCACTAGGACACTATTACTAATGAGTGACGTTTCTCGATTCCACAAGGAAGCTTACGCCATAAATCTTAAGATGGATCGAGAAGCCAACTCCATTATTTATATATCTTTGTTTTTAATTTTATTGTTTAACGAGCTATTCCCTATAAATGCAACAGTTACATATTACCCATCAAGCACTACATCATGTGAGGTCTACCTCAGTCTAGCCCATTTTATTAAAGCCTAGCGCATACTCAAAGATTTAACCTAACTTACTAGTCAATTATGTACAAGGCCCACCTAATCTAGTTTGATTACAAGTATGCTATGATTTTCAACCTTTAAACCTAATGGACTACTTTTTATGAAAAGGCCCAAGTTAAGTGAGCTTAAATCTAATTAAGACCCAATTAATTCAATTAGGGCATGGCAAAAATTCGTTAAGTCTATATGAATTTTAAAGCCTAATTACCATTAATTAACCTAATGGACTATAACTTTTCATGCCAAGTCTAATTTTAAGGTCTACTGTCTAAATCTCAATTTTAATTTAGGCAATCACCTAGCAGATATTTGGCATGCATCCCAAAAATAGCAATAATAAAGTGCATAAAATAAATATAACTATTTATAATTCGCCTATAACTAAAAATAAAAAGCCTATAACTAAGTTACAATACATAAGATCACCAAAATACATTAGAAACTCAAAAATCATGTTGGAATCATGCACAGCTGACTGGCAAGGTATAGATTGATTGGCTCTAGGGGCTTCGGGTGGTGCTCCTGCGATTTTCCTTAATCTTTCACGCCCAGAACCGCTTTTCATATGCACAGAGGGTAGAAATTCAATTAGAATGTAAAAAAAATAAAAAAAAATGTAAAAGATGAAATATAATAATGAAAATCCTAAAAAAGACATGTAAACTCTAAAAGTAAAAGTAGCAGTAATTAAATATAGAATTCTAAGGCAAATCCCAAATTTTAATTATATAAGCCTAAAATTTAATTCACTTGCATAGAAATATAAATCAATTATTTTTACCTATTCATTAACTAATCAAATTTAAAATCCAATAAAATCATATTATCATATTCAAGACCCCAAGTGTTCTTATCAGATTCAAAGCTCAATAAAATCAGCATGTTAAATGGAAAGAAATCTAATCTAGACATGTGAATTATGTGAAACAAACATAAAAAAAAAAAAAAAAAGAATTTCTAATCATGTTTCTGTAAACAAAATATATAAGAACCAATTGAGAAAGGGATGTTGATGATGGGATGTGAGGGAACCTTCAGGTTGCTAAAAACCAATTCTCTATATATGTTTAGGGTGACTTACTAACCCTAGACCTAGGGTGTATCAATCTATTTATAGCATTAGGGTCAGGAAGTCGTAGGAAAGACAGATAAATATTCCTTCTCTTTATTAGATTAATATCAAATAAAAAAGGATTAAATCTTTTATATTCAAATAATTATCATTAAAAATATTTAAAATTCCCCATAATTAAAATAAATACCTTCTAGAAACTTATTTTTACCAATTTTTGGTGTTTTAGTTCGAAAGTATATATGTAAAACGACGTCAAATTGTCAAAAACGGTCAATCTGCATTATGTAGAGCCAATCAGCTCTACACAGAGCTGATTCAGTTCTATGTTAAGTCGATCAGCTCTATGTAGAGGCGATTCAGCTGTGCATAGAGCCGATTGATTCTAAAGGGCAAAAGTTCTAAAATGCTTTGACTATTTAGTCCCTAAACTTGTAAAAACAGTTATTTCATCCTTCGGAGTTTATTTTTTCTATCAATTGTCCTTCACTAAGTTTCACCCTTCTTTAATTTCTCGAGACTCGAGAAAGGTAGTAACTTTCATTATCAGATTTTTTATAATTCTCTCGATATCTAGATCCATAAAATGGTACAAACAGCTGCCCCTGGTTTGTCAAAATCTAGAAGCATGCATGCGATTGAATAAATTGAGACAATCATAATATCAATATACAGTAGAAAAGGATATCCTGGTGAGGGGTAGAGACCACGCCCGTCGATTTGGAGCCACGCTTGTTATTTCGGGAGCCACGCCTGTTGATTTGGGAATCATGCCCGTCGATTTGGGGACCACATCCATTGATTTGGGTATCATGCCTGTCAATTTGGGAGTCATGCCCATCGATTTGGGAACAACGCCCGTCGATTTGGAAACTACGCTCGTTGATTTTACTTTTGTAGAAACTTCCCTGTGGTTATTTTTCATTTCAAGAGATAATTTACCATTTCAGGTCAATTTGGTAATTTTCTATTTTCGGGTACTTTCGATTAGAAATTCCTGCCTCAAGGTACGATCTGACTCAATTGACATTGTTTGGAAGCTACGCTGGTATTCGGCCTGCTCAAGGACTAAAATATAATTTTGATGGGTTAGGGACCAAATTTGTAATTTTTTGATTATTTCCACCTCGGGATGCAAACTAGCCTTCCATATGCCTTATAGGGACTTGTATCTGTACTTTGTCCATTTAAGGACTAAAATGTAATTTCAAATAGGCAAAGAAATGACATTTTTACCCTCTTAAAGGCATTTATACACCCTCATATTTATTCACAAATCACCTTATCTCATTTTCTCCTTTATTTTCTTTTAAATCCTTTCTTTGCTCTTTCTTCGATTTTTCTCGACCAATTCTTCACCAAATTCTGAAAAATGTATTTTAAAATGGCGGCCTCATGTTCTAGATTCTCAAGGCGCACTTCTATCGCACCCAATTGGGAGTTCACACGTCGATTTCCTACCAGAATGACTTAAGGATTGTAAAAGGGGAGGAAATTCCTCTCTTGGCAAAATTGAACATTCACCGGGCATTTTCAGCCGTCGAAGAGCTATGTTTCCAACTTTAGATTTTGTTTCCTATTGCTTACACACTAGATATACATGTTATTTTTCCAAAATAGATATAATTTTATAAAAGAAATATACAAAAAAGCTGTGTCCTAACCCACACAGCCGATTTCATTGTACGCATAGTTGAACGGCTTTGTACAGTGCCAATTTGGCTCTATGCTAAGCCAATCAACTCTATACAGTTCGAATCGACCGTGCACGGGCCGAAAACTAGTTTTTGGGGCATTTTAGCATACAATAATAACAAATCAATGCCTTACTTACTTGTTTAGATTCTTTTTGTGTATGCATGGTGTTCAATGCATGTATTTTTGCATTTTCCAGAGTGACGTCATATCGATTTGGTTCGCTGGAAACTTCTATGGTGCTCATGAGTGGTTCGATGAGCTATCGAGCTTTGTTTAGGTCTAAATCAGCGATACTGGATTCTATCGATTTGTTACTGCACTTCCGTCAAGCACCAGAATGACATATCATACTTCGGTCTATGCCTGCTCATGAGGTGGATGGACACCACCCATACCTTCCATACTTTGCTTAGTGAACTAACTCTTTCCCTACTTTCATTTGCTGCTATTACGGGATAGATTTCACAAGTACACCTGTACCTTTTCATGACGTGATTCATGATCAACGCTCTAATGTCTGAGAGCCTTACATTATGTATTTGCTCGGGTTCTTGCCAATGTGCAAGAACACCCGTTGTATTGCTTACCAGAGCATCCTTCTCCATTGTAGATAGAGTCCACAAAATACTCAAGAGGTGGATTAGATGGTCTGGGCCTTCCTAGTGTATCTTTTCGGGACCACTTTGTTTAATGACTCAGAAACTCACTAAACTTCCACTATCTGGCTCCTCTATGGGATCTAGACCATGTCTCTTCCTATAATTGGGGGTCCACGACTCTTGCTTATCTCTACCATTAGATGGACATCACTGTCCGTGAGAGTAAGAGGATTTGCAGCTTCTAACATGCCGTACACGTAAGTTCCACTCCATTTTCTTTATTTTTACCCCCTTTTCTTCTTTGTATCACGACTACTGACTTCTGTTTTCCAAGTTTGGGCCTTGGAGATTGGCCTTCTGGTGGGTTCACAGCCCATCTGCACATTACGAGCCTTTCCTTATTTGAGTCGCTGGGGCTTGAGCAGGAGCGTTCCTCTAGAGTGGGCACAACTCCATGTGCATCATATATGGATCAACTCCCTAACCTGGGACAAGGTAAACAAAAATTCATTAGTCATATTTATAATTTATATATAGAGTCATTTACCTTTCCATTTTACAGATTCAAAGCGACTGGCTCGGGAATTGTTGTTTTTAGGATCCCTACATGATCTTTGCTACTGGCCTCGAGCATAGAAGGATTCTGTTGGCCGGACCTGCCTGTCGGGTATGGTACTTGGCCGAGAGGATCTATGGATGGGAACAAGGTCCTAACAGACGCTGAATCCCCTTGTCTCCACCCCTTTCTATGTTTTGGATAGTAGACCTTGCTAAGGAGGAGCTAGCAACATGCTTGGGGGACATGATGAGCCCGAGGATCTCACCATTCGTTCTCGAAGGACAGACTATGCTTCCTTCATCCCTTAACTACTAAGGACTATATCATTTGATGATGACGCTATGGCCCAAGTATACTCTCTGACTTACTTTGTTGAGTCTTTTATCTTCCTTTATTCCGCTTATTTATCCAACTGCCTTGTCTGTAGTTCATCTGTCATACCCAGCTGCATTTGAGCTAACAAAGGGACGGTCTGCCTGACGTTCTAAGCCTTCCCACATCTCGGGCTTCTCTGCTGGTGCTGCCTCTAAAGCATCTTCTACGATCAAATCAAACGTGATTCTAAGAAGCATCCCACTACCTTTCGTCGAAGTTTACTTTGACTACTTGTACAAACATAAATGGCATTTTCCTTCGTGTTTTCACGTCCCTTTTCCTTGAAATGTTAGTAACATGTAAAAGTAATCTCATAGGTTTAGAAGGACCAGTTCGAGCACGTGCATCGATTGGTCGGTGCTGTAAGAAGGCAATTCTTCATCCTCGGGGATTACTGCCGGGTAAGAAAAAGATTATATGAAGTGGAGTATGTATGTATGCATGTATAAAGTGCACTAATTAACCTCCTTTTCAGTTTTCCTCAAAGAGACTATGAGAACTTGCAAGGACAGGTGGATGACTGACGACGATACATCGATGCTTAATAGCGCAGGATCGATACTTTAACGCTTCAACTGTCTACCTTACGGACCGAAGGGATAGGGGATTCGAAAGAGAACCCTGGCTTTTGATTTTTCTGCTACTACTTCTATTTTTGCTTTGCGCTGCTTTTTGCTTCTATAGACTTTGAATCTTTTATAAAATTTTATACTTTTGGCATGTGCATTGTATCATTTTCCACTTTATGTAATATATTTTGAGTGTACATATGATTGGGAATCGAAAAACTACAGAAAATTCCTCAAAAGTCTAAAAAATGGCCTAAGGACATAGCACAATCGATCGATTGTATGGTCAGTCGATTCAGCTCTGCAGTCACACAGTCCAAATAAAACACTGATTTGAGGCCTATAAATATGCGCACATCCCTCACACTTCCCCATACACGATGTGATTCTTCAAAGTTCAAAAAACATGTCCTAAAAAATTGCCAAAAGCCTACAAACCCTTCTTAAAATCCTAACTGGTGATGATTGGATTAAACTTAGAAAATTTCACCTTTAAATTTCACCTTTCATCCTTCAAAGCCAGTCAACACACCAAGTTTGATTATGGAATTTTTATTCTACTGTTAACTTTTGGTGTCCAAGAGACCATGTTTTTAGATTAAATAAGCAAGAGTTGTGCCACATGATTAAGAGTTCTCTGCCATGCTTGGAGGCCCTATGGATTCTTCTCATCTGATTACTTTACCGAGGCTTGATGATCCTTTTCTTGGAAAACTGGTGGAATTATTTGACATGCCCCCAGTAGAAGTACTTTCCCATTCTGTTGGTGAGCACATTACTCTTACTTCTCTAATCTCTTGTTGGGAGAAGAAAAAAAAGGAACACCTACTTGGATTCGAATGTTGGGCTTTTACCTTTATGCCCAATTTTTGTTGATTTCTCTTCAATAAGGGGGAGATATCAGGATTGCTGGCATTATTGATCAAGTGGAGCATGGAGTAGATTTTATACCTATTATCTTGTTTAAAACCATTATTGGGTTGGACTTGTATAAAACCTATCAATAGTTTGGTAGCAGCCTCACCCTTTTACAAGTATACAACCAAATCTCTTTTCTTTTATTATTATCTTTGTCTTAACTTTTGCCTAAACCCTTTCAGGTTTTCAAATTAGCAGGCTTTTGTCTTAATTTTTGCCTAAGCCATCCTTTGGAGTTTTCAACTTAGCAGACTATGTTTTTGCCTAAGCTGCCCTTTCAGGTTTTCAACTTAGCTTTCTCTTTTTCTTTTCTTTTTCTTCTTCTTTTTTATTTCTTTTATAAGTTTGGTTACACGAAAAGCTCCAGATACTGACCATCCTGAGGAACATCGATAAATACGAGCCAAAGCACGTGCAGGTTCGATCAGTTATTACTTGTGGGATCATGATGGTTAGATTTCATGGATGAAAGACATCCCAGACATGCTTATTCACTGGACTTGTCCCTAGTGGAGAATCAAACATGTCACACTTAAGGTATACGACAATTGTGTACCTTTACCCGGATTATGGGCATCCACTTTCTACACACCTTTAAGACTTTGCCGCCAATATGGTCAGAAGTAATGAATTTTGGAATTCTCTCCTAAATTTGAACTTCCCATTGAGACAAGATTTTTTAGACAAGATGGAGAAACTTTGGCCTCGAGACATAGAGCGCAACCTTGACTTCGAAGGCGATCTGATCACAGACGATAACTATAAAGCTTCAGTCAAGCTTCAGATTACCACTTTTCCTGGATTTGCGAGGTTCAAGAGGACTCAAGAGCTACCTGCTAATTCTAAAGATGTAGATGCAAATGCAAAAGATAGGAGAAGATTAAAATATGATTCTTTTTAGATCTTATTCATTTCGCTTAGGATTTTAGCTTATTTTTTCTTTTCAGTTAGTGCGCAAGGTAATAAACAATCATATGTACATTTACTAAGAATTTTAAATAATTTATTCATTTAGTAGAGGCCCAAATGGATACATTTGATTTCTCATGATACAACTCCTATCATTAGATAGACTTCTCTAGTTTTCTAGCTAATTATTTTCTCTCATTACCCTAATTTTTTCCTGACCAGCCTTTTTTAGATTTTTCGATCAGCAGGGTATTTTTTCTATTATATATTTTTTATACATAGTATTTCTTGAGAAGATCCAAGTTAATTGGCTCAGAGAACTCATTTCCTTCCAGATTTGAGATCTTAGCGGTACCTTTAGACAAGATTTTCTTTACCAAGTATGGGCCTTCCTAATTAGGCTTGAACTTCCCTCTTAGGTCAAATGCAGTAGATCTTGTGTGTTTCAACACTAATTCTCTAGCTTTGATCTTCCTTGGCTTTACTTTCTTATTAAATACCCTGGCTATCCGTTTTATATACAACTACATGTGGACTTGCATTATCTGATCTCCCTGATAACAGGGTGCTCCTGACTTCACGAGCACCAATGGCTTCATTAGAAGTTGCAAGGGGTTGTCACACATTGATGATAAGGTAGTTAGTGCATCTAACATCTAGTTCTCATCTTGTGGCAAATGTATGAACAACATTTAGAAAAATTGCAAACCAAAGTCCTAAGGTAATTGACATATGGTTTCAATCTTTCTTCTTTCACGTCCCATTCCTCAAGGCTTATTGAATCACTAGCATGGAGTCCCTATAGACCATCAATTGCTTCGCTCCTGCCACTACGGCCACTTTTAGTCCAAATAAACATGCTTCATACTCTGCCATATTATTGGTGACTTTAAAGTCCAATCTCTTGGCCATTAGTACCATTTCTCCTTCTGTCATGATCAAAACTACTCCTAACCCTACACCCCTTGTGTTTACAGCTCCATCAAAGTACATCTTCCACTCTTCAATTCCAATTGCCCCTAGATTCTCATCAAAGAACTCTAGATCCCAAGGGTCATTTCCTTCAATCGCATTCTGAGCTAAAAACTCTGCTACAACCCTATCCTTGACTACCTTTTTGGTGATGTATTCGATGTCAAGTTCTGTTATGAGCACTAACCATCGAGTCAACTTCCTTGTAAGAGACAGAACTTCGAACAGCTGTTTTAGCATATTCATTTTCAAAATTGCCTGCATCTTATAGGATTAGAAATAATGCCTCAACTTCATCGTAGTTCATATTATGGCTAGACATGTCTTGTCTATGAGGTTATACTTGGACTCATAAGGCAGCAACTTCTTACTGAGATAATAGACCGCATGCTCCACGTCATTCGGCTCACACTGCGCTACCATCGCTCCTATGGCTTCCTCTTCTAAGGCCAAGTATAGAATCAATGGTCTTCCATCCTTCGGCAACTTTAATACTGGCGGCTTCATTAGATACTCTTTAATCCTATCAAAGGCTTTCTGATGGTGTTCATCCCATACAACAGGTTGGTGTTTCCTTAAGAGTTTGAATATAGGATCACAAACCATTGTGAGCTTGGAAATGAACTTGTTGATGTATTGTAGATGTCCTAGAAATCATTTGATTTTTTTCTTTGTCTTTGGTGCTGGCATCTCCTGAATAGCCTTAACCTTGTCCGGATCAATCTCTATTTCCCCATTGACTCACTATATTCCCTAGCAGCTTTCCTAACTGAGGGCGGTAGTTCTGAGCGTGCAGCCAAGTGTCTTTAGTGACTACAACACTGTAAGGCTTTTTAACTTAATCGGAAACATGCTAACTAGTCACTAAGACTAGTGCAGAAATGGGAGTTGCCACCCGGGTAATTTATCAGGACACCTTTATTAATGGGTGACGTTTCTCAGATTCCATAAGAAAGCTTATGCCATAAATTCAGAGTTGGATCCGGAAGCCAACTTCCTTATTTATGTGTCTTAGTCTTCAATTTTATTGTTTAGCAAATCATTCTCTATCAACACAACAATTTATATACAAGCATATCAAAATAACACATACAAACCACCTAGGTCTAGCCAATATTTATTAAGCCCAACCCACATTAAAGTTGTTAATTTAGCTTACTAATTAATTTTGTACAAGTCTTTCTTAGTCTAGCCCAATTATAAGTTATTTTACTAAGCATTTAATCCTAGATGGACTATGATGCGTTACCCCCTTGGAAGGCTTGCTTGAGTCAGATCTAGGTAGGACATGTGACAGGGCTTCTCTTGTTGACGCCTAAGGTAGCCTTGATAGAAGGAGACGGAGGACACGTCCTCGGCCTTAGAAAGGAGGCAGCTCAATTCTTAATTATGTTATGAGTAACAAATGCAAATGAGGACAAGTGAAGGCCAAGGTGACATTGGTAGGAGGATTGTCCACGGTTCCACTTAATGAAGATTGAAAATGGGGACAATCCCACTTTCTCAATTTCGGATTATGAAGACTAAAGTGTCGTATTAAGAGGTGGACATGATTCCACTTAATTTGTAGATGGAAAGTGGGGACAATCCCACTATCATAATTCGGATGAAGAAAAAATGACGTCGGTGGGAGGTGGACACAATTCCACTTAAATTGAAGATGGAAAGTGGGGACAATTCCACTATCACAATTCGGATGAAGAAATACCAAAATGACGTCGGTAGGAGGTGGTCACAATTCCACTAATTTGATGATGGGAAGTCAACCACGTAACAATGAAATTGGGGAAAATAATGATGGAAATGATGCACGATCCCACTTTCTCAATTAGGGAAGTTAAAGGACAGCCCCATTAAAATGAAAATGGGACAAAACAATTAATGAAGATGGACTTAATTCCAAGCAAGAGTGTAGATTAATGGGGTGATAGTGTTTAATAATAGGAGCGACACAAATAAGAGAGAGGCGGCGTCGAAGACAAGGGAGGAGTCCAAAATTACCGGTACGCCACAAGGACTTAAACTCTCTCGTATATAGCCCTTTTCTAAGAGCTCGGTGACTTGATATCGGAGCTCCTTAATCTCCTTTGAACTTGCCCTATAGGCTGCACGATTAGGCAAAGAAGCCCCGGGAATTAAATCAATATGATGCTCGATCCCACGAAGTGGAGGAAGACCTTCAGGAATCTCATCAGGCATAACATCCGTGAACTCTTGCAAAATATAAGTCACAGAAGAGGGTAAATCATCTACAGTTTTAAAAATAGACAAACACGCAGTAGGAATCAATACGAAGCAAGGAGAATGTCCCTGGACGATTGAAGTGATATCTCTCGAACGTGCCATGAGTAATCATCGCTCACAACGACTCTAAATTGTAGATGTAGGGTCCCAGGCATTTGGGATCCAAATTCGGTGATTGCAGGTGCCCTAGGAAATTGTTGTGCTTTGTCCCGGTGCTGCGTTGAGACCTGCTGCTTTCCGGCCTTTCCCCCGGTTTCTTCATTGGTTAAAGGGGCTTCATGGGGGTGGGAACAACCCGCAAGGTGGCTGCACCTGAAGAGTGCTCCGCCTTGGTTGACGCTTTGAGATTAGGCGAATGCTGGGGCCCGGTAGTTGCCATGGGCTTGATTGCTTCTTTTGTCTGCTCCAAGGCTTTGATACGGTCTCTTTCCACATGGTCATGGATTATTTCCTGTGGTGTCATAAGGAGAAGAGTTACCCTACGCCCCTTGAGTTGGAAGGTGTATGTGTTAAAAAACCCATCATGCACGGTCCTCTTGTCATATTGCCAAGGGCGACCTAGAAGGAGGTGAGTAACATCCATAGTCACAACATCACAAGTAACTGTATCAACATATGTACCAATAGAGAATGTGATGTGGCATTGCCTTGTTACCACATCACCTTTACTTTCTGAAATCCATTGGAGGCTATAAGGTTGAGGATGTGGGGAAGTAGGTAAGTTTAAGACCCTCACCACTTTCTCATTCAAGATGTTATAGCAAGAACCACTATCTATTACCACACTCAAAGATGAAGTACCCACAAGGCACCTTGTGTGAAATAAATTCTCTCGTTGGTCCCCTACAGAAGCATCTTTCACTGTCAAAGCACGACGAGCTACAAGGAAAAGAGGCGTTCCTTCATTCAAGTCCCGGGGACCACAAGCTTAAGGCTCCTTATCAGCAAGGTCATCATAAACAAGTCTCGGATCCTTGTCATTGTCCTCTTCATCATCAAATGATTCATACTTCGTAGTTTGAGAGAACAATACCTTCTTAGGATTTGGACAATCACACAAAATATGACTGCGCCCGCTACATTTATAGCATACTCTATTGCTCGTCTTGTCATGACGGGGGCCATATGGAGGTTGAGATGGGGCTGCAGCCGGTTTAGGAGTCTCGGTGGGGCGTGTAGGCCGGCCAGAGATAGGAGCTTGAGACCTAGGCTGCACATTAGCATTAGAATTAGTAGAAAACTTAGGACTAGGGTTAGAATCATACCTTTTTATTGAAGAAGCCAAGAGCCAAGGATAGACCTTCTTGCACACAAGTTTAAAGTGGACCTTTTAAATGGCGTGTGCGAGCGTAGTTAAGTCCTTGAGGGGTAACACATTGATTTCTTCCCTCAAATCCACATGAAGATCATGGAGAAATTTTGTCCGAATAGTGGCCGGAGTGACACTCATACCGGCCTTGAAATACAAGTCCTCTAGTTGTGCAAAGAACTCAAGAGGTGTTTGAGTTCCTTGTCGAGCTAAGGCTATCTTCAATCTCATCTCATTTTTATATTCCGAAGGCACATACTTTTGAGTCATGACGAAGACAAGTTGGTGCCATTGTCGAATAGGCTCACGTCCCGTGCGAGCTCTATTGGCCAAATCTCTATACCACCACGATCTTGCGGCTCCTTGGGAGTGCAAAGTGGCAATCTCCACCTTTTCCTCTTCAAAATAGTGGCAATGCTGAAGTGCATGTTTCATTGCTTGCAACCAATCCAAAAAGATAGCCACATCATATTCACCAATAAAGTTTTCAATCTTTACCTTGATATCGCGTCTAGAGTTATGATTGGGTTGAACTTGGTGTCTTTCCTCAAAACTGCAGTCACTGTGATTGTTATATGCATTCCCATGAACTCCATTGTGGCCTCTCCTATGCCTAGGCTACACATTCTCATACTCATCATATAACATTATCATGAAACAAATATGTAGGGATGTAAGGAGGAATCCACCCCTCGGTTGAACTTGGTTCTCGATAGGTTCAGCAAGCGGGGGGTGGTAATTACCTGGGTTTAACTGGCCAGCAGTGCATATCCTTTTCATCATATTCACCGAAAGTAAATGGAGAATAGGGTCTAAAAGGAGCTTGGGGAGCAGGCTGCATATAGCCTCTATCAGGCCGTGTGGTAGGCCGGGCATTGTTGGTGCGGACAGAGTGACGCCCATTGTAATGAGTATCAGGGTTAGAGTGATCATACCTGTGTTGCTCAAGTGATTGGCGGTCGCCTCTTAAGGTGTCCACATGGTCCGAGTAATGACCATTGTCATCGAGGTCTCTAGAGTTTTATCTTGGTTGCCACTGGTCATCAATGTCATCGATAGCAGGCCTCTCAATGACAGACTGCAGCCTGTTGGACTGCTTGTGGTGAACATGTTGTTGGTGTGATGATGACACTAATCCCTTGCCCCTATCATGCCGGGAGTGTTGAAGAACTTGTTATCCGACACAAGCGGCTAACAGAGTGTCCGGGACTAAGGAAAGGGGCGCCCCAATAGGCCCATATTGAGCCTCCATAAGGCGTGTTAAGTGAGTTAGTTGGCGCTCTGTAGTGGCCAACCGTTCAGCCAGAACAATGCGCTCAACCTCAAACTTGTCAAGGCGTTCCTTCGTCGCCAACAATTCAGCCGCTTGCACGTCAAGTTCCTCCTCATGCACAGACATAGCAAGAGGTTAATAACAACAAAAACAGCAGTAACTACAAGAAGTATAAGATGCAGTCCAACACACTCAAAGTAACAAATCTCCTGATAACTACGTGAAGTAATCCATGAGGGAGGTGAAGGCAAGAAGTGAACTTGTATGCAATAACCTATTCAAGCCAAATCAAGCATGCAATATTGTCCCATGATGATTAAATCAAAGCAAGTAATCAATGCAAAATAAAGTCGTTGATTGATTGTGTTGCATGAAATGGATGTATGCCAACGTCTTCGATCTTTGTGATCATTTTTTTTTCTTTGTGCTGAATTTCAATTGCACTAGTGATGGTGACAAGCAAGAAAACAAGGTAACAGCTTAAATTTTAGTGTATTCGTGAAATGTAACCTTGCTCAAATTTTTAACTGCACTAGTGATGGTAACAAACAAGAGAACAAGGTAACAACACAAATTTTAGTGTATTCGTGGAATGCAACCTTGCTCAAATTTTGAACGGCAGTAGTGATGGTAACAAACAAGAGAACAAGGTAACAACACAAATTTTAGTGTATTTGTGGAATGCAACCTTGCTCAAATTTTAGAAGATGATTGTAGTCTTGTTACAACAACCGCGAACTTATATTCATGCAAGATATATTATGCAGCAAAATAATCAAAAGGTCAATATACTAGATAATATGATAAAGCAAGATAATACTATTGCATACAAGGAAATAGGGTGACAACAAAACATAACATTCTAGGTGTGAACTATATCCAAACTTAAGGGCCTTTTTTCTTTTTAGTTGTGGTTGGAAAGGCTGGACAGCTATGAAAAAATAAAGAAATGGAAACACATATAAGGGTTAGAAATATAATAGGAGAAATTGAAACAAAAGAATGATGAACAACACGTCGTACCCCTGGAAGCTGATACCAATTTGATGCGTTAGCCCCTTGGAAGGCTTACTTGAATCGGATCTAGGTAGGACATGTGACAAGGCTTCTCTTGTTGATGCCTAAGGCAGCCTTGATAGAAGGAGATGGAGGACACATCCTTGGCCTTAGAAAGGAGGCAGCTCAATTCTCAATTATGTTATGAATAACAAATGCAAATGAGGACAAGTGAAGGCCAATGTGACGTCGGTAGAAGGATTGTCCACAGTTCCACTTAATGAAGATTGAAAATGGGGACAATCCCACTTTCTCAATTTCGGATTATGAAGACTAAAGTATCGTAGTGAAAGGTGGACAAGATTCCACTTAATTTGTAGATGGAAAGTGGGGACAATCCCACTATCACAATTCGGATGAAGAAAAAATGACATCGGTGGGAAGTGGACACAATTCCACTTAAATTGAAGATGGAAAGTGGGGACAATCCCACTATCACAATTCGGATGAAGAAATACCAAAAATGACGTCAGTAGAAGGTGGTCACAATTCCACTAATTTGATGATGGGAAGTCAACCACGTAACAATGAAATTGGGGACAATAATGATGGAAATGAAGCACGATCCCACTTTCTCAATTCAGGAAGTTAAAGGACAACCCCATTGAAATGAAAATAGGACAAAACAATTAATAAAGATGGACTTAATTCCAAGCAAGAGTGTAGATTAATGGGGTGATAGTGTTTAATAATAGGAGCGGCACAAATAAGAGAGAGGTGGCGTCGAAGACAAGGGAGGAGTCCAAAGCTCTCTCAAATTCCTTATATAAAATTCAACGTGCCTAAAACAAAACCAATATCCCATATATATGGGAACCCTAAACCTAGATTTCTAATAAAGGAAAACAAGGTAAATAAATATAAATAAAAAATAAAAAAAATAGCAATACAAACCCAAAGATGAAAGTTTAAATGTAGGAAGTCTCTTCATGCCAAGTAGGCAATGATAAAATCTTGAAGGTGGGTGTGGAAATTGAGGACGCTCCATTCCTTGCAAAGGCCTTGGCGACAATGCTCGAAGTGGCTTGAGCAATAGCTTTGGCACGAGCCCTCATGATAGGTCCGTTTGAACGAATGCTCAACATGTCTTCCTTTTGAGCCTCTGTCAATGTCAATGTCAATGGTGGAACTGCATCACACTACTTATTATGATAAGGTCCATTTGTGTGAACATAATTCTAATATATGGCCCAATCCTAACTAAGACATAGTGAAGCCTACTAAGTCTATTTTAATTTTAAAACTTAAGCCCAATTATTATTGATTAGCCTAATGGACTGCAATTTTCATGTTGGGTCCAATTTTAACCTAAAGTCTGTGTGTCCATTTTTAATTGAGCAGTCATGTTACAGTTATTTAACATAAATTAGACTAAGAAGTAAACAAAACTAAAGTGTAGAAAGGTAAATCTAACTATTACAACCAAGCCTATAACTAAAATTGTAAAGAAAAAGCCCCAAAACAAAGTTTCAGTACACAAAATCGCCAAAAATCAGGGGAAAAAGGTGTTAAGCCGATTGGCTCGACGCAGAGCCAATTAGCTCTGCGCTGAGCCGATCGGCTCTAAACTTCTCCAGACAGATTTCTCTGATTTTTTTATAATCTTCGCATCCTAGTGATGATTTTAACATGCGTAGAAGGAAGAAATGATTAGAATATGATGGGAATAAAATAAAAATAAAATAAAACAACAAATGATATCAAATTGAGCCAGAAATCCTAAAAGTTATACAAATCTTAAGAACCTGAAAACACAGTGGTCAAACATGGCAGATTAATCATATAACCCTAATAAATTAATTTGATTACAAAATCATAAGAAAAATGCAAATCTAATCATGTAATCTAATTATGCAATTAAACAGATTCAAAATCCAAAGGCAGACATATTATCAAATTTAAAACCTTATTGTTCTTATTATCATATTCTAAAATCCAATGAATCAGTAACATGCTAATTCATAAAAAACCCTAATCTAATCACATCAACCATGAAAATAAGACAGAAAAGAAACCCTAATCATGTTTCTAAGGAAAAAATAAAGAATAAAAAAACCAGTTTAATGGGAGAATGATGTTGATGGTGATGGATGAATGTTAGAGAACCTTCAGGTTGTCACCGTGGTTGATTATTCTACGAGTCTCAAGAGATGATGAAGCAATAGAGTGAAAAATCGGTTGGGAATCCAATGCTTGATGATGTATTGGTAAAGCTTCTGTCATTTTCAAAAGAGTTTCCAAATCTGAGTTCTTTCTTAGTGACCTTCTTTCTTAGTTACTAAAAACCTTATGCTCAATAATGAACGTGATTTTTTTATCCATAGTATTTTAATCGATGTTGTTGCTTTCTGTCGTCATTCTCCCTTGTTGCTTGTTAGCCCTTAACTCTTATTTCTAAGAAAATTGTAGAGGAATAAATCGACTTCAGCTTTATTTAAAATTCTTTTTAAAAAATCGATAAATATCCAATATCAAATCTTTAAAGTTTAAATAAATATCATTAAAATCCATCGATTATCATCAAATACCTTCTAGAATCTATATATGGACATAAAAGTATCAAAAGAAATGACATCGAACCAAGGAAACTTGCACAGAGCCGATTGGCTCTACATATGGAAAGTGTGAAGAAACTTACAATTAAGTCCCTGAACTTGTGAAATCCATCATTTTGAACCTCAAACTTTATTTTTCTTGACAATTAACTCCAAATTGATTTTAAAAAGGTAATTTTGACTGGATTAACCTCAACCCTAACCTCAGATTCGCCCGTCCTTCGTCTCCCGAGACTCAAGATGGAGTAACTTTCATCATAGGATTTTCATAATTTTATCACTATCTAGATTCAAAAAAATGGATGTTGACACTGACGTTACTCTGAATACACTCTTCTTCAGATTGAGCCTTAGGTTATACATTTCTACCCGTCCTAAGAAACTTATCAAGAGTCTGGAAATGCCCTTCCTTTAGTTTCAGACTTTACCTTCATATCAACATACACCTCCACCTCTTTATGCATCATGCCATGAAACAAGATGGTGGCTGCTTTTTTATAAGTTGCCCCCACATTCTTTAGTCTATAAGTTCTAAACTTATAGCAGTATGTCCCCCATTTAGTGATGATTGATGTTTTCAATTTATCTACTAGTGCCATCATGATCTAGTTGTATCTGGAGAAACCATCGGTGAAGGAGTACATTACACTTGAAGCAGCGTTGTCAATTATTACGTCTATACGAGGAAGGGGAAAGTTGCCCTTATAGCACGCCTTGTTTAGGTCCCGATAATACACACACATTCTTACCTTACCATCCTTCTTTAAGACTGGGATGATGCTTATCAACCATTTGGGATAATCGACTCTATCGAGAAATTAGCTTTTACCTGCTCAACAACTTCTTCCCAAATATTCCTACTCATTCTAGCCTTAGTGTTCTCATTTTTTACTTGATTGGCTTGATATGCGGATAGGTTAGGATTGGTGCTCTACTATTTTCCTATCTAACCCAACATATTGTCGTAGGACCAAGCAAATACCTCTTTTCTTTTTTTCATTATTTTTTCCAATTCTCTTTTTTCCTTAAGAGTTATATCATGAGCTATCACAATGTTCCTTAAATTTTTTATTTATGCCTAAATTAAATAAATCAATTTGTATGGAATTAATGTCAAACATGCACATGTCATGATTATCAAAATGCAAACTACCATCAGGAAAAATATCGCACAAGTAAGCAAGATTATTGTTCATATCATTGATCTTGTGAATAAAAGAAACATCATCCTCATAAAGATTGGATATTATTACATCATCATCATAAGATACATTAATAATATGCTCTTCTATTAAGAAAGCTAACTCTTATTGATTCAGCTTCTCAGGCAGAGCGACGAATTCTTCCAGCTTCAGCTCCTCAATCCATGTTGACTCTTCTGACCATTGAAGTCTGGAAGCTCTGTGATACCTTGTTGGTTCTTCCCTAACCTTATTCTATGCATGAAACCCATCTTCTTGAACATGCTTGCTACTTTATGATCCATGGAGTCTTTGTAGAGAACCTTCAGTGTTAGTGGTTAATATTTCACCTTCATGAGGGAACTTGACTTTTTGATGCACAGTAAAAGGAATTTCTCCTAGGGCATGGAACCATGGCCTTTCTAATAACAATATAAAATTCGATGGGATGTTCATAACAGTAAATATGACCCATTTTACCAATGCTGAGAATGTTCCTTCCACATCTATTTTTTTCTTGTCATAGGCTCTTATCACCATATCTGATGGCTTCAGATCTTTCAAAGTCATCTCTAGCTTAGGGAGTATGCGAGAAGGACACACATTGATGGCTGATCCATCATTTACCACCACATATGAACTCCTTTTCCCTTGACCTCTGCTGCTATATAGAGAGCCTTATTGTGGTCTCTTTTCTCGACTTGTAAGTCTTCATCCGAGAAAGTGATAATCCCGATGGTCTTATCAGTTATCGATTTGATAATTTCCTCAATGGTAGCCACTGTGCTAATGCTTATACTATACTAGGCCTGGATTAGAGCCTTTTAATGATCTAATGAGTGCATCAATAGCTCCCAAATGTCGGTCGTCTTCTTTTTTTCTTCAACTGCTCTAGTAGTCCATTATCCTTTTAAGGAACTTTCTTGAGCTACTTCAGTTCTTGAACCCCCATGTCTTTACCCACTGACTCGACTTCTTTATCAAAGTTGTTGTCTGCCTAAATATCATTTGCCCCGATGTCTTGGACCTTACAGTCATCTTTGAAACTATACTAGATGTCTATGGCCATGAACAACTTCTTTTCTCCTTCCTTCCAAACCTCCAAAAGAGAAGGTTCATAGGCTGCTTGATCATCATCTGACCCCTAGCCACTTGGCACAATATTCTTAATTCGAATGTCAACCGAAGGTGGCTTCGAATAGCAGACCTTGAGATCAAATTTACCCAAAGGTTGTCCCAATAGGTTTTCTGGTTCATGTCGACGAAGTTGCTCAACTTGCCACTCAAAATAATTAATCAAGTCCCGAATCTCATGCTTGAGATGGTTGCACTGGTCCATCACATGCCTGAAAGCTTAGTGATACTCACAATACTGACCATTGTAAGGTTTAGGACTGTTCCTTGGCAATTAGGGTTTGAGTTTCCTGCTCCATTTTAGGTGATGGAACACTATGGATAGTGGTGCCCCCAGCCCGGTGAAGGTTTTTTGTGGGCTATCTAGTTTGGTTTCTAGTTATGCTCAAGTGGGGTATATTCTCAAAAGAGTTCATGACCTCCTCTTCACTGAAGTCAGGGGTGATCATGGACACTTAGTTTTATGGTGGTGTGTTGTTGTAGTTTGATAGAGGTTTCTTCTAGTACTGGGCTAGTCTAGGTCAGTTAATTTTTCAAAATCATTAAGGTCTTGGACTTCATATTTCAGCCGAATACAGTTATCTGTGTGGGTCTAGGTGCTTGATGGGACTTGCAGTAAGTGTTGGGTTTGTAACCAAGTGCATTTAGGTTAGGTGGGTTTTTTAGGGTGGTTGGTTGGAGCATTCCATTCTTCACCAACCTCTCAAATATCTTTGAGAGAGGTTGCCTAAAGCTGGAGAACTTCCTCAGTTGTTAAACAACATTTACATCCAAAGTCCTGCTCCCTTCAACCTGATAATTCGGTCTTTCACTAGTTCGCACAGTCTTCCTCTTGTCATTTTCAATTTCTTTTACCTGAAGCCTATTATCATACAGGTCCATGAAAGTCTTTGAGTTCATCATCTGAAGCCTTTCGACCCAATTAGGAAGAACATTTCAGACCACCATATGAACTTGGTCCTTTTTAGAAGGCTTGTTCTTCATTAACCCAATCTTATTTCTCCACCTGGTCAAGCAATTGGAGAAGAACTCATTCGGCTTCTGCTTAGTGGAATTAAGATCTCTAATTAAGACTTCCAACTCAGTATTATAGTCATATTGCTTAACAAAAAAATTACATAAATTAAGCCATTCAGCTTTGGTGGATTTTTTCCAGACTATGATACCAGTTTACAGCATGTCCTTCTAACAACAGTACAAACAGTTTGACAATTTGGATCCTACTTAGCTGAGTAGTTCCCATGATAGTTATATATTGCTTTAGATGAACCTTCGGATCACCAGTCCTGCTGAACATGTTCATCTCGAGCATCCTAAACTTCGAAGGCAACTTGTCTTCAACTGTTAATACCAATTCCTTAAAATCATAGGTCGAGTCTAACCCTTTGTTTTCAGCATACCTTGCATCTTATTAAGCCTAACGCTTAAGCCACTTACAGCTTTATTAGTGGCAAGGGTTGTCTCCCTTTTGGCTTGGTCTAGCACATACTCATCAAAATTCTAGAAATTCTGAGGCACTTCTCTTCGAGCAAGGTCATCGGCATTGGCATTGGCAATAGTAGTAGTGACGGCAGCGGTTGCAGCAGTAGCCTCAGTTACAACTGCAACTAGGTTAATAGCAGCAAGGGGATTAGCTAGTGCAATTGGAGCAGTAGGTAGGGCTTGATTCACGGCCTTCCCAACCCAAAGTTGTTTGAGTTCCTCCTAGATCACACCCTTCAAATCATCGATGACAGTGTTTTTGAGGATCTCAACATCCTATTCGTTAGCTCTTCCGCTGGCTATTTTAGATGTAGCTTCAATCTTGCTTATGGAAGCTTGATGTCTTGGCTTTTCAATGAGCTCTAACACAGTCCAGATTCTCAGTGAGATTGGTATCTTCTCCAGCCTTCCACTATTTTGTCTTCTCTAACCCAAAAGAGTATTTATATGGCTAAAAATAAAAGGTTAGTATAATGCATGTAATGCAAGATGCATGATGCACGTGTTATGCACAAAGATAGAAGAGAAAAGGGTTAGCACACACATTAATATATAAAGCATCCTTCCAACCTTATTACTCCCACACACGGTTCGTGGTGAGTCTTTCTTCCCTAGGATTTTGGGTATGAGCTTTCTATCAGCAGGGAATAGTAGGCCCAATATGCATGCCATAAGCTCTCAAAGCAAATAAAACAGATAAGGAAATGTTTCCCCAATATAAGCATAAAGCCTCATATTTTGGGCTTAAGACTTAATTCCACATGCTCTGGAGCCAAGGCTTTCTAATATGTGGGCTTTGAGTACTTATAAGGAGAAACATCTCAAATAGCAAGCAATAAGGTTTCTAGGGGAGATTACTATGGTTATTACCATGAGCTGAATCTTAGGTGAGGATAAAAGGATCCCATAAGCAAAAAGTATTCTTTTTTGGCTCATCTCCCCACTGAAGGGTCCATGCAATGAAAATTTACTCATCACTTATGTGTGATGGTTAGCTAGTGTCATAATTCCAAGATTCGAGTGGAACTAGAGAACCACTAACTGACGCCATCGGGGCTATACGGACCAAAGTGCACAATGTGTGAAAATAGTGTAATGATGTAAGAACCACTTGTTAAATAATAAAATAAAAGATAGACAGACACTGTAAGCAACTTCTCTTATCCTTAGTGGAGTTGCCACTTTAGGCGGCAGTTTCGACCGTGCACCCAAGTGTCTTTAGCTACTACGGTACTTCAAGGCTTCTCAACCTAATTAGGAACACGCTAACTAGTCATAGAGACTAGCGCAAAGATGGGAGTTGCCACCCGGGTAATTCATTGGGACACTTTTACTAATGAGTGACGTTTCTCGATTCTATAAGAAAGCTTACGCCACAAATCCAAAGATGGATCTGGAAGCCAACTTCCTTATTTGTGTATCTTTGTCTTTAATTTTACTGTTCAATGGACTATTCCCTATAAATACAACAGTTATATATTACACATTAAGCACTATAATATGTGAGGTCCACTTGAATCTAGCCCATTAAAGCCAAGTCCATTATTAACCTAACTTACTAGTCAATTATGTATAAGGCCTACTTAGTCTAGCTCGTTACAAGTTATGCTCTAATTCTTGACCTTTAAACTTAATGGACTACTTTTTATGAAAAGGCCCAAGTTAAGTGATCTTAGGTCTACATAATGCCCAATTAATTCAACTAGAGCATGGCAAAGATCCACTAATTCTATATGGATTTTAAAGCCCAATTACTATTAATTAACCTAATAGATTACAGTTTTTATGTTAGGTCCAATTTTCATGCCTGCTATCTATATGTCTATTTTAATTTAGGCAATCACACAGTATATTTTGGCATGCATTCCAGATAAAGCAAAAATAAAGTGCAGAAAATAAATTTAATTATTATAATCTGCCTATAACTAAAAATAAAAAGCCTAAAACTAAGTTACAGTATATAAGTTCACCAAAATAATTTGAAACTTGAAAATCAGACTGGAATCATGCCCAGCTGACTGGCTCAGGGTATAGAGCCAATTGGCACTGCATTGAGCCGATCAGCTTTTGGGGCTTCAGGTGGTCCTCTTGCAATTTTTCACGCTCAGAACCGGTTTTCACATGCACAGAGGGTAGAAATTCAATTAGAACATGTAAAAATAAAAATATAAAAAATAAAATATAATGATAAATACCCTAAAAAAAGACATGTAAACCCTAAAAGTAAAACTGGCAGTCATTAAATACAGAATTCTAAAGCAAATCCAAAACTGTAGTTATATAAGTCTAAAATTTAATTCACTAGCATAGAAATATAAATCAATTATGTTTACCTATTCATTAACTAATCAAATTCAAAATCCAATAAAATCAACATGTTAAATGGAAAGAAATTATAGTTTAGACATGTGAATTATGTGAAACAAACATCAATAAACACATTCCTAATCATGTTTCTATAGACAAATATATAACAACCAAGTGAGAAAGGGATGTTGATGATGTGGATGTGGAGGAATCCTCAGGTTGTCACAATTGGTTGTCGTTCTACGAGTCTCATGAGACAAGGAAGCTGTTTGGGAATCCAGTTCTGCTTTGGGATTTCAAAAAAGCTTATATCATTCTTCGATATATTTTTATAGTTTAAAAAAACCTTTGAGGAATGTGTCTAATCCTAGACCTATGGTGTATCAATCTATTTATAGTAGTAAGGTTAGAAAATCCTAGGAAAGACAGATAAATATTCAATTATTTGAAAAATAAACTATAACTGTCCCTTCCCTTTATCAGATTAATATCAAATAAAAAGGGATTAAATCTTTTATATTCAAACAATTATCATTGAAAATACTTTAAGATTCCCATAATTATCATAAATACCTTTTAAAAATTTAAATTTACCAATTATTGGTATTTTAGGTCATAAGTATACATAAAACAGTGTCAGATTATGAAAAATGGCCAATCAGTACTGTACAGCGCCAATTTGCTCTAAGGCGAAAAGTTATAGAAATTTTAACAATTTAGTCCCTGAACTTATAAAAATTGTTGTTTCATCCTTTAAACTTTATTCTCTCTGTCAATTGGGTCCAAATTGATTCTAGAAAAGTAATTTTAAGTCCAATTATTTCCATCCTTCACTCAGATTCGCCCTTCCTTAATCTCCCGAGACTTGAGAAAGATAGTAACTTTCATTCTCAGGTTTTTGTAATTCCTTCGATATCTAGATGCGGAAAATGGATGTTGACAGTATCTTTTATTTTTTTAGCATAATTTAATCCTAAAAAATTTAAACGTATCAAAACACTTATTTTTCGTTTAATATTGTTAAATTTTTTATAAATTTTAATTTTAGATTTTAAATAAAATAAATAGTTAAATATTCTTATTTTTGTTAAACACTAAAATTATATTGACAATAAAAAATTTTCTTGTATTAATCTCATTTAAATGGTCGATACAAAATTTCATTCTTAATCTACAAATTTATCAGTGATTTTCTTCATTAATAGTGGATTTGTTAACTTAACATTTTTTCTATGAAGTTAATTCGTATCTATATTATTTTACTAAATTAAAATATAATTTTTAATTAATGTCTTTTATAAAATTAATTTTTAATTTTAATATAATTTAACTTTAATGTATAATAAAAATAATAATAAAATTATAAAAGAATGATATTTTTTGACTATATTAATAACTAAAATTAAATTATGTAGTAATTTAATAACATTTTTTAATAAAAATAGTTTTATAGTATTTAAATTTTACTTTATTTAATTTATATTAAAAATATAAAAATTAGAACAAGTAAGAAAATATTAATTAGTTATTTTAATTAGATACTGCTGTTAATTAGTGTTAAAAATAAAATTTTATTTTAATTTAATAATAAAACTTATTTTAGATTAATTTGATATTTAATCATAATTTAAAAATTAAACTATAATTTTAAATAGTTAGTTTAGTCTTTCAACTAATAATAAAAAACTATAATTAATTTTATTAAAATTAAATGAGATTTAAATATAATAAAAAATATAATATTTTTAATATTAAATATATAACTTAATATAATAAATAAATTTAAAAATGAATTATATATTAAATTAGATCTCAAAACATAAATAGTATTTCATCCCTAGAGACAAAAGAAAAAAAGGAATTGAAGGAAAATTATTATAAATGGAAATCCCACACACAACACACTAGAACCATAAAGTTGACATTAAATACGTGGACCCATTGAAACCCCACTGCCTTTAAAACGCCCATTTTTAAAAAAAAATAAAAAATTTTTATTTTTATTTTTCTTCTTTAGAGACAGTCGTTCTCATAGTAGACTCGCACCATAATACTCCCAAAATAACACTCTCTCTCAATTCCCAATTTTCTACTTTCCAACCTCATTTTTCCATGGCCGCAGCAGCATGCGTGATCGACACGGCTCGAGCCGCAAGCTGCCGGGATACCGAAGCAGCAACCCATCTGAAGTTAATATCAGTTGGTGTAATCTTCTTTACTAGCGTTATAGGCATCTCTTTCCCAGTGCTCCTAGCCCGATATTTCCAAGGCAAACCTCTTTACGATAAGGCGGTTCTTCTGATCAAATGCTTCGCTGCTGGCGTAATTCTATCAACTTCTTTAGTACACGTGCTCCCAGATGCTTACGAGGCACTCTCTGATTGCCAGGTAGCGTCCAAGCATCCATGGAAA
Organism: Ricinus communis; assembly: GCF_019578655.1. Taxonomy (NCBI): domain Eukaryota; kingdom Viridiplantae; phylum Streptophyta; class Magnoliopsida; order Malpighiales; family Euphorbiaceae; genus Ricinus; species Ricinus communis. The sequence continues at coordinate 33,771,381 of NC_063257.1, read as the reverse complement.
GACTTCCCTTTTGCTGGATTGGTTACTTTAGTCGGTGCTTTGCTTGCTTTGTTTGTCGACATAACTGCTAGTGCTCATGTTGAGCATGGCCATGGTGAAAGCAAAGAGGCTATTCTGGAGTATACTCCTGTTGGGACCCAGGAAGAAATTGTGGGGAAGAAGAGTGTAGAATTGTCAAAAATAGAATTGGGAGATCACAAAGGAAGAGAAAGAGAGGAGTATTTAGTGAAGTTAAAGCAGAAATTGATTTCACAAGTCTTGGAGATTGGGATCATTTTTCATTCAGTGATAATTGGGGTCACAATGGGTATGTCACAAAATCAGTGTACTATTAGACCTCTTGTTGCTGCTCTTGCTTTTCATCAAATCTTTGAAGGGATGGGCCTTGGTGGTTGTATTGCTCAGGTACTTTTCTTTTCTTCTTCTCTTTTTCTTTTTTTTTTTTCTTTTTCTTTTCCAATTTGTGCCCTTCAAATCATTATTACTACCACATTATCTTTAAAGAAAATGAAAAATCAATGGTCTTTAAACGATTAAAAACAATAGAAATTACATACTCATTTTCGATTCTTCTAAGTATGGTGGGGTTCCATATATTACCCTACTCTAGAAGATGACAATATGTTCACTAAAATCTTAATCCTGGCAGAGGACCACAGGAATTTGAATGTTTAGCTGATTAGAAAGTTCACTGTTCAGCTATAGATAAATTCAGTATGCAATTTGGTTGAACTACTGATTATATGTAAGCTTTATCTTATTTTAAGTTAAGAGTATAAATTCAAGTTTCTTTTATTATAAATAAGTATAGCGATTTCAACTTAACTCGAGACAACCCTAATAATATAGCAAAAGTTTATTTGCCTGCTAGTTCACAAAATGAAATCAATGGAGTCTATATACTTTAATAATGACATCAATTAATTATAATTGCAATTACTGTAATGGAATTACATCACTACTCACTAGCTAGTTAGCTAGCTTGAAGTGGATTACTGTTCTGAGTGGTGTTATATATATATATATATATATATATATATATATATATATATATATATTTTTTTTCTTGGCATATAATTATCAAATTGTAATTTTTTATTCATGATTTATATAAAGAAAAAGTAGTGCCAAAATCGCGTAGAATTGTGAGATTTCAAATTTGAATTTTTACTAAAGTTAATTAATTAAAAAAATAAATGAATAAAAAACACTTGTGTTCCCGTGACCCAGGTTCATCTAGGTGATCTTCTTATATGGTACTGGAATTCTCTTTTAGCATTTTATAGTCATTTTTAAATCATTAAAAGGGAAGTTATATTCATAGCATTTTATATATGATATAAATGGAATCAGAGTGACTTCCATGCAGCAACGGCTAACACATAGCCAACTTGCCAAATAATGTAAACTAGAGTTTGTGGTCACCTATTTTATTCTAAGATCATATAAATAGTTGCCAAACTTACAGCATAGATATCTTTATGTTGTTTTATACCTAAATTTTGAATATCTATGGAAGGATGCAACTGTCATAATCACAATCACAAACTATAGTGACAGAAAGAAGTGTATGAAACACAAGTTGCTTGCATGTACATCCACTCTTCTCAAAACTTGTTGGACGATGGTCATCACACCATAACTGGTGATCAAAATATAATATTTAAGTCCTTAAATTTTTTGATTTTGTTTTATTGATCCATTACTTTCTATTTTATTTCACTAAGTTCTTGTTTTTTATTTAATTTTAATTATATGCTATTTTAAATTCTTAAACAAGTCGAAAATAAAAATATAAAAGCTAAGTATAACAAATAAAACTTTTATGATATAGGAAAAGTCATTAATTGATGGGAAAAAAAAAGATAATGAAAATAAATTAAAACTTAGATGATTATCATAAGTTTCAGGATAGAGATTATAAAAGCTAAGTATAACAAACAAAATTTGTATGATGTATGAAAAGTCATTAATGGAAGCGGAAACAAAAAAAATATAATGAAAATAAATTAAAACTGTGAGGATTATTATAAGTTCTGGGATAGAGATGATAATTTGTTTTGTACCTGTGGATAAATCCGTAATTCAATTTAAACAGGACGGGAAATACCTGTTCCGCTACTAATGACGGGTTAGGGACGGGTTTAAACCATTCCGCGTCTTTTCCGTACCATAATCCGGTCTGAAACTATATCTAAAATATTTATATATTTTTTATTTATAAATTATAAGTAAATATATGTATTTATTAAAAAAATATTAACTATTATTTAAATCTAGACTTGATTCTTTCAATTATACTTAATAATAGTTTAAAAATTAAATAAATATATTTAAAATTAATAAAAATATATTTTTAGTATAAAAAATATATAAAATAAAGTATTATTCGAATTGGATCTGGCTCTGCTTAAAAAATTATTTTCTACTCTGTACTGACTCCGGTCTTTGACGGGTCTGCTTGGCAAATTCTAGGGTTTACCCAATATTATTTCAGTGCATGTGATGATTAAAATAGCTCCATTTGGAGATATATGCTTGATATGAAAAGTTGTGCGTCTAAGATTTAAAGGATTATCCGTTTCAAAAATTATTCTCAATTTTCCAAAAGACATAACTATTTATTGGTAATTCTTAGGTAATTCATAATCAAGAGTTTGACATTTTATTCATTGGCATTTCTGACATTTAAAAATCACCGAACCTGTATATATCAATGTAACTGTTGTTTCATTAAGTTTAATTTCTGATATGCTCTTGAATTATGTACCTCTTTCTGATACATGTACTTGCAGGCAGGATTCAGCATGGGAACGGTGGCTTATATGTGCTTCATGTTTTCAGTGACTACACCAATGGGGATATTGTTAGGGATGATCATTTTTTCATTGACAGGGTATGATGACAGTAACCCTAATGCTTTGATAATGGAAGGGTTATTAGGCTCCCTCTCTTCAGGCATACTCATATACATGGGTCTTGTTGATCTCATAGCTGTTGATTTTTTCCATAACAAGTTGATGACATCTGCTCCATGGCTGAAAAAGGCATCTTTCATTGCTTTAACTCTTGGCTCTACTGCTATGTCCATTCTGGCCCTTTGGGCTTAATACACGCTTTCTTGAATACTTTCCCCTTGGATTAAATGATATGATATTGGGGAAGCATGTAACTCTAAATCAACTGGTAGCAGCATATCCTATGGATTTCATGTGCCTTTAGTGATATGTACCGTAGCATAAAACTACTTTTCTTTCCCATATCTTCTCGTTTTTCTTATAATTTTTTCAAAAGTTCCTTGCTACTTTTGATGTATTGCACTTGACAATTGTACGAGTAACATATGTTCGGAGTATTTTATACTTGGACAATTAAACTGACATATATTTTAAATTATATGACCACTTCTTATCTAACATCATGAGATAATTATATCAATTCTCAATTAATTTACACTAAATTTTATTTTGGTCATATAATTCTTTTTTGCTTCATTACAATTATTTAATTTTAAATTGGGTAATGGATTAGTCACTTGTTTAAAATTTAATGGTTTATTCATCGAAAAAAATATTTAAATTTTTTAATAAATTTATAATATAGAATTTCTAATGTAATAAAATAAAATTCTTAATTTTGAAGCTTTGAAGTGAAATATTGAATTTTAATTTTTAAAAATCGATTTCAATGGACTAACGTCGTAGACAACTAACAGAAAATGCTCTCATATACCGTAAGCTCTACATACTCGTTATTTTACAATTAGTATTCAGATTTAATTAATTTAGGAGTTAGACACTCATTTAGTATTGAAGTTCTTGCACTAAATAAGAACTAATTATACATCCTCAAATAGATATGTGGACCTACAAGAAATATAAAGAAAATGATAGCTTAAATACAAATAAGTGCAAGAATATTATTAGTTGATGATTGGACACTTATTTCTTTTTTATTTTTCACTTTCTTTTTCCTTGTTTATTGTTATAATTACTTTTTACTTTAGAAACAATATCTTGATAAAATAAATGAAAATGTAATTAATATCGATTAATTAAATTGAAAAAGGAAAATATTATTGTAATAATTAAAAAAATAGATGATTAGAAGACAAGAAAAAAAACTATAATAAAAATTTATTATCAAAGTCTAGAGTATTTTTGAAACCTAAAGTTGGGTTTGATTTTGGATCTAAGTTATAGTGTGTTGGTTAAATAATTTGATGACTAGGATAATGACTTGTCGATTTTTTAAATATGTGTTAGTCTAACATTAGATACTTGAGACATAACACTATTTTAGCGAATTATACCACTAGATTTTAGATAAGTAACTAATCTGTTACTTAACTTAAAGCTAAATGACTGTAATAAAAAATAAAATAATCAAAATTGAATTTAGTGTAAAATTAAATGACTATTGGTATAATTATTTCAAACATTACAGTGCATTGAGACTTGCTAAGAGAAAATTTCTTTTCATTTCTTTTTTATTTTCTTTATGTTCTGAATTTAACATTTATCAAACCATTTTAAAACTAGATAATTAACATCTGTTCATTCAATGAATTTATCATTATATAGTATTTTCCTTTGTAATCCCTTATATCAAGAATATCAGAACTATAAACATTGCTTACGTTTGAAGAAAAGTATTTCATAAACAAGAAAATTATGTTAGTTCAAGTTTTTCTTTTGCTAAAAGGAAAGACAAAAAAAAAAAAAAAGCGATTCAAGTTTTTAAGAGGTTTCTTGCAACATGTTATATACCTAACTTTCAGCACAAATGAGCAACGTTTATGTTTGAAAGGTGAAATATAGATGAATTAGAAGCCATATACAGTTATGTTTCATGTCTCTGTTCAATTTTTTTTTATTGGAAATGAAAGTTCATATGGTTTAGAAAATGTTGTATTATATAAGTTAGCATATAAGTATTGTGGTCCCGTAGCTCAGTTGGTTAGAGCGTTGGTCTTATGAGCCGAAGGTCGCGGGTTCGAGCCCCGCCGGGACCATTTGTTTTACAAATTTTTTTCCTTAACTTGGATAAAAAACATTTACCTTGTATAACTTGGATAATTCTTTTCTAACCTATAACCCTTACCTATTTTTCTATCCTATAATCCTTACCTATACAACTTAGACAATTCTTTTTTAACCTATAATAAAAGAAAATTGGATAAAAAACATTTAAAATGTAAAATTATTTTAGTTCTTTTATAATAAATAAAATTTGGATTAAAAATATTTAAAATGTAAAATTATTTTGGTTCTTTTCTAACACAGGTTCGGGCTTGGTCGGGACTATTTGTTTTATAAAATCTTTTCTTGCTTATACAACTTAAATAATTCTTTTCTAACTTATAATAGATTAAATTTGGATAAAAGACAATTAAAATGTAAAATTGCTTTGGTTCTTTTCTAACGCGGGTTCGAGCGTCACCCAGACCATTTGTTTTACAGTTTTTTTCCTTACCTATATAACTTGGATAATTCTTTTCTAACCTATAAAAAATAATAATTCGGATGAAAAACATTTGAAATGCAAAATTATTTTTGGTTCTTATTAAAGTAATTCGAGGAAGGACTTCAAATAATATATTGGTATTATAAATTCAATTTAGATTCATAACACGTAAGATGTTAAATTAGTTTGTTTCTTGCTTTCGCAGTTTAAAATGCATTCCAACTTAGATTTGAGAGATTAAAGAATTATGAAAAAGGCCTGTAAATAATATATTGGTATAATAAATATAATTTCTTTTCTTACCTATACAATTTGGATAATTTGTCTTCCCTATAATATAAGCACTTTAAATTTAAAATTATTTTAGTTTTTACATTTCAATTTGAAATTAGATTTGAGAGGTTAAAGTTTGAGGAAGGACTTCAAATATTTTATTGGTATAGTAACTACAATTTGGATTGGAAAACTTAAGATGTTAGAATTACTTTCGTTCTTGCATTTTATTTTAAAATGAAAAATTATTTGGGTTGTTGCATTTCAATTGAATTAAATTTGAAAGATTATAGTTTGAAAAAAGAGTTTGAATATTATATTGGTATAATAAATGCATTTTTCTTTTATCTATACAATTTGGATAATTTTCTTTTTACCTACAATTTGGATAAAAAAAACTCAGAATGTAAGATGTAAAATAAACTTTGTTTTGGCATTTCAATTTGAAATTAAACATTTTGGTATTACTAAATATAATTTGGAATATGACTGAGGTGTCTAAGTTAGTACTTGCAAGTGCACGAACCGTTTTTATAGTAAGGGTAAGTTTACCATAAGGTTGATCTCTTAAGGAGTTATGGGGCCACTTATTATAAAGACTAATTATCAACACAAAATAATAAAAATAAATCATAAAGTAAAGTAACCAAACAATAAATAAATATGCAATGCAAATGCAAATACTTATGATTTAAAACTATATGCTAAAGACAGTATTTAGTCTAGCCATTTACTTAGTAATCTCCTTATTTTACTTGAAGCCTAGATCTAATGAATGAGACGGTGATGTGCATTTTCCTTTAGTCACTCAAACTAATGAAGCAACTAAAGTTTCTTCTACCAACATAGATTGAAGCAAAATTGGTGTCTCTAATACATTCAACCTAAATATGTTCATAACAATTACTATTGCTAAATTAATATGATGGTTAACTAACAATAATGACTGAAATTAATGAAGATATGAAGGTAAAGAAATCATTCATTAAATAAATAAATAACAAGGTTCATACAAAAGTAAAAAGGTTAAACTAAACACTTATGAAAACTAGTTTAACATATTTAACTAATGATCATGGTATTAAATAGAAAGACATAAAATAATAAAATAAAAGCTCCCTCTAGATCCATAATTTTTTCAAGTAGAAAGATGATTGGTCCTCACACATTCTTGAAAAGCTCCTTAGATCTTAAAAAGAGTAATGAAAACTAAAACTAAAGTATTTATGGAAGAACTGTGGAGAAAATAATGGTGGACAGATGCAGAGAGCAGATAGGAGAGAGCTCTCCTTCTCCTTTTAAAAGCTCCTTCTCCTTCTCTTTTCTATATATATATATATATATATATATATATGTATAGAAAAGAGTCATCCTCTAAGTAAGTCTCCCTAGAGATGTATACCAAATATAATTCTATCTATAAGTATCTTTAACTCCACCAAATACTATTCTATAAATAACTCTTAATATAGATCCTAATAATTGTATAGAAAGACTAAAATGTCTCTTGAGTCTTGTAATCTTTGGCGAGGCCTTGCAAATAGCAGTCTATATGTCTTAATCTTGGGCCTTGATGCGAACATGTCCAATTAAGCTTCTTTTTAAGTATTTAGCTCCATAGTTTCCTCTCTTGGCTAACATTATCTGAAAATAGATAACTAAGCTTAAGTGAGGTAAAAGCACATATTTTCATCATATTATATATAGAAATATATCATTAAAGCTCTAAAATATCCTTAAATATCTACATATAATTTGGACCTATCAATGACCACTTCAAATATTAAAATGGTTTGATCTTGCATTTCAGTTCATAATGTAAAATCATTTTGGTTTTTGCATTTGAATTTGAAAGTAGATTTCAAAGATTAAAGTTTGATAAAGAACTTCAAATAATATATTGGTTTAGTAAATACAATATGGATTTAAAACACTTAAAATATTAAATTAATTTGGTTGCATTTCAATTTGAAATTAGATTTGAAAGTCTAAAGTTTGAGTATAAGGACTCTAAATATATATCATACGTCATATTTTGTATATATATTTAGGGTGTTTTAGTGCTTTAACAGTATGTTTTATATACATATATGTGGGGTTATATGCTTATTATCTCATTTTAGCTTTATTGTCCAATCTCGGGTATCATTAGCTAAAAAAGAAAATATTGAGCCAAATACTTATAAATTGACTTAAATAAGACCGTTGTTGCCAAGACCTAGAATTAAGGTGCTTGCAATGCTATTTTCACAGGCCTGGCCAAATAATACAAGGTCCAAAGGGAGAATTAATTAGATCTTTTTAATTATGGACCATTATTAATTATTTATTTTTCTTAGGATAATTAAAAGTTGCTAAGAAGATAACTCTTAGAGGTTTTGTATTTAGAAAAGGGCTTTGCAAAAAGGAATCTCTACAAGTATTGAAAATCAAATACACAACTAATAGATACACAGTCTGTATCTATCTATTATTCATCTCTTTGTAATTTTCTCTACAATTCATATTCCACATACACAGTCTGCATCTATCCTTCAAGATCTAAGAAGTTTTTCAAGAAGTGGATAATGAGGACCAATCATCTTTATATCTTGAAGGATTTTGGATTTCAAGGGAGCTTTTAATTTTTTTTTTTTGTTTTAATGTCTTTCTATTTAATTATAATGATCATTGGATTAAATATGTCAGGCTAGTTCTCACAAGTGTTTAGTTTAACCTTTTTACTTATGTATGAACCTTGTTATATTTTTATTTAATGAGTGATTTCTTTACGTTTATAATTTTTTTAGTTTCAGTTATTATTGTTGGTTAACCATCATATTAATTTAATAATAGTAGCTGTTATGAAAATATTTAGGTTAAATGTATTAAAAACATCATCTTTATTTCAATCTATGATGGTAAAAGAAACTTTAGTTGCATCATTAGCTTGAGTAATTAAAGAAAAGGAACATCACCATCTCATTCATTAAATCTAGGCTTAAGGTTAAAAATAAGGGGACTACTAAGTAATTGGCTAGGTTAAATACTATTTTTATCATATAGTTTTCATTAACCATATCATTTGCATATTTACTTTATAGTTTATTTTATTTATTTTATGATCATTCTACTTTCTCAAATTATTGGTTTAAAGTGTTTAGATTTATTTTTAGTATTCTTGTGTGATAGTTAGTCTATATAATAATGGCTCTATAGTTTACTGAGAGATCGACCTCTAGGTGAACTTACCTATGCCATAAGAACAGTTCGTGCACTTGTGAGTACAAACTTATAGACATCAAATGCTGGAAACTGTGTCCAATTTTATATTGATTAATTATCAAATTTAGTGTCTTGTTTTATGTGTTTTTATTTTATTTTTATATTTTATTCTTAAAAGTTTTAAATCTGAAATTCTCTTTTGATTTGTATGCCTAATAGAAAAACTAGATAAGGTGATTCATCAACTCAAAATCTCTACAACTTGAGATCAGTTATTAAAAAGGCAAAAGAGGATCAAGAAGTAGAAAGTGAGTTTGTGCCTTAAAAGCTAGAAGAAGAAGAGGAATTTGAAGAGAAGCTAGAAGAAGAATCAGAAGAAGAGATTGAACAAATATAAATGATAAAAGACAAGTAGTAGTTGAAAGGCAAATGACCATGAAGGATTATGCTTGACCTATAATTGATAACACTACTTCATGCATAATTCTAGGTGATGCATTAATAACATTTATTTTATTATGCTTCCTTCATTATATGGTATATCTAGTGGGGATGCATTAACATTTATTAGAGTTTTATGCTTTAGTTCATGCATTTACATTATCTGGATTGAATGAGCACCAATTAAGGGATGTTTTCTTTACTCATTAAAGGAAAAGACAAAGGCTTGGTTAATGACCTTGCCTCTTTATTCTTTAAGAACTTGGGATAAGTTTACTAAAAATTTATGAGTAAGTTTTACTCACATAAAAAAACCAAATACTTAAGAGCTGAAATTTTTAACTTTTATCAAAAGGATATTGAGTCCTTTCATAAAGCATGAGATCGCTTCAAATAACTTTTATTACAATACCCGCACTATGGATACTCAATTCTAGTGATTAATCAATTATTTTATGATGGATTAACATGACAATATCAATATATAGTTAAAAATACAGTTGGGATAAGAAGACAGCCTACAAAGTTCTTCAATCAGGTTTCTTTTGGCCTTTGTTATTTAAGGATGCTCATTTACTTTATGCAAAATGTGATAAATGTCAAAGAAATGGAAAAATTGGTAAAATAAAATGCCTAAACTTTTAATCTTGTGGTTAAATTGTTTGATGTGGGGCATATTTATGGGACCTTTTTTACGAGACCTTTTTTACCTTCTCATGGCTATAAACATATACTTATTGTTGTTGATTATGTATCTAAATGGATAGAAGCAATTGCTACCTGAACTACTGATGCTAATATTGTATGTAGATTTATTAAAGTTAATATTTTTACCAGGTTTGGTACGCCTAGAGTAATCATTAGTGATGGGAGAACTCATTTTTACAATAAGGCATTTGCTGCTTTACTAAAAAAGTACGGAGTAACTCATAGAGTAACAACTCCCTATCACCCAAAAATATCAGAATAAGTGGAGGTAAGCAATAGGCAAATTAAGTTGGTGCTTAAAAAATTAGTTCACCTATCTAGGAAAGACTTGCCATTTGTCGATTGAATTAGAGCATAAAGCTTATTAGGCTATTAAAGAGCTAAATATAGAGTTAACCAAAGCGGGAGAAGAACACTTATTACACTTAAACGAGATTGAAAAAATGCATAGCGAGGGATATGAAAATGCCAAACTATATAAAGGAAGAACTAAGAGACAACATGACAAGAATCTACTTTGTAGTTTTGTCTTAGAATGAAAGTTCTATCATTTAACTCGCGTTTCAAACTTTTTCTAGGAAAGCTTAAGTCAAGATGGAATGAATTTTTAGTAGTAATGATATTTCTCCATGGTGCGGCGGAATTATGCAAGAGCAATTCAAAGTGAATATCCATCATTTGAAGCCATATTATGAAGGAATGACTTATGGACATGAAGTGGAGTGCATTGATGCACTACTAACTTGATCTCAATTTGACAATGTCTATCTACAGACAATGATTCAGCATTTCTATTTTTTAAATTTTGAGTACTTTTATTATTTATTTTATGTTTTAATTTTAATTAAAGAGTATTTTTATTTTTATTTTTAGGGACTTGCAAGTGATTCAAGCATCCTAGCATCTAAAGGGATCCTTACGTGCAAAAAATCATGTGATAACACTAAAATTTGTTGTTCAAATATTATGCTTTAAATGGTAGTTAAATTTTGTGTATTACATGAGTATTTATTAATGGTATTATATGCATAATAATTATTAATTATGTGGCATATAATCATAGATATTTATTTAGAATTAGGATATTAGTTTCCTTGTAAGGTTAGGACAAGAATTAAGAAAGGATTAGGAGTTTTAATTAATAAAAACTAGGTATAATCAACTCGTAATCAAACTAGGATTGCAAAACCTCTATATATAGGAACCCCCCTATTAAGAGCTATTTGAAAAATGTATCTCCTTCTCAAAGCTCTTAATCATCATGAATTCTAGGCAAGAAAATGTCAAAAAAGAGGTAAGTTCTCCACCACCTTTATCATCACCACATCATCCACACCATAATCGAAGCCATTAAGCTCAAGAAAAGCCTTTAGGAAATTTGGAAAAAAAGAAGAAGGAAATCACCCACATCATTCACACCACCATCAATATCATTTATTTCAAGAAGAGTTTCAATGCATATGAAAAGAACTAGAAGATAGTCACCTACTCCATTCCCTCTGCCTGGATTTTCTAAATGTTGGCGCCCAAGGAGAAGGCTTAGGACAGAGTGTGACTTTAGGCCTGAAAAGCTTTCCGCTTTTTATGCCTATCGTAGAGCTTATCCAAGACCCATGGAAAGACCCTTCACTCTTGAGCAAATTATAAAAATTGAGCATTTTAAAAGGCAAAGTCAATAGAGGTATCTCATTGATGAAGTCTCTATGAAGGAAGAAAAACAATCGGATGAAAATAGTGAGAGCGAGAATGAAAGTGAGGGTGAGATAACTATGTACCCAAGAATGGGTCATGGGCATCCAAGAAAGTATGAATACATCATACCCGAGCCAATCACGCCCAACAGAGATCGTGGAAGCCCAAGGAAGTATGACATTACTTATCATTAGTTAGGAATTAGCCAAATTTTGTTTAGTTATCTTAGTTAGACTTTAGATTTTTTGCTTTTGTTAGTTAAATTTTTAATTTTAAGTTATTAATAAAATTAAAAAATTTAATTCAAATTTGACAAGTTTTGTAGTTTTTTTTATTTAAGTATATATAATATTAAAACATGAATAAAAACTAAATAAAATATTTTTACCAGTTAATGACCTTTAAGATGTATAAAAATTAATTTTAAAACATTTAAAAACACTTTGAAAAAATTAATTTTTGGACGAGCCATGTTATGGTAGTGCAAAAATTGCACGAGCCTATAGCTTCATCAACACAGCAGTGCAAATGGGCCCGTGAGGAGCACAAGTGCTAGGATGGAAGGAGACTAGCGTGGGTGCAAAGCATCAGTGCTGGCGCAAGATGCTTGATGCGATGCCACCATTGTGGGTAAGGAGCAGCCTGCGAGCCAGCCAGACGCAGATGATGAAGCAAGCAACTTCAGCGTGGGCTAGGCGACTTTACAATAATAGCGTGTGTGTGAAAATTTCCTATGAGGTGGCCAGATGTGGAGAGCTTGAGTCACAGCAACAGCCCACTTGGGCATGGACGCCCCGCTTGGGTGCTCGAGGCGAAAAATTTCTACAATTTTTTTTAATTTTCTTAAACTTTTTTCTAGATTTTAAAATTTATAAAATTTAAAATAAAAATATTAATAAAGATAAAAAATATGAAAATATCATAAACATAAAAAAAGATACAGTATTTTAATTAAAGTAAAACACAAATTTAAGAAAACCCTAATCCTCTCGAACATACTTTTCTTCTTTTTTCTCCTATCTCACCTCTTTCTACCATTAATACACACCCAAGCTTTCTCTATCCTCGTTTTATTTCTCTCTCCATAAAAAACTCAGTTTTCCTTCCATATTCTTATTGCTTTATCTTTATAATCTCTCTTTTACCTATTCCAAAATAAAATAATGGCCCCAAGGTCAAAACCAAGGAAAGAGAAAGGAAAAGTTGTTGCTTCAACCTCTCATGAAGAAGAACAAAAGATGTTGGCTATGTATGGAGCACTATTCAACATCTGAAGCCATGAGGAAGGTAATTGATTTTTGAGCTTAGCTAGTAGGAAACAAGTTCTATGTAATCTCTTGGATATTTCTTGCTTAATAGAATTGGGTATAATTAAAAGGATAGTAGCTAAATTATGTTGGAAGAATTTTGATTTTAAGGTTCTTACTTCCTATAGTGAATTAAGTTCAGAATCTTTTACTATTATGCTATAATCCCTTAAATGATAAGGAAGTTAAAGTAAGATTATTTGGGCATCATTATACCATCACATGTGCAACAATAGTTCAAGATTTTGGTTTAAAGAAAAGAGAGATTTGTGAGCAACACCATAAGTTTGATATGGTTAGATTTTGGAAGAAATTAATAGGAGAAGGTTCACATGATATTAATAATATGCCAAATTCTATTTTTATGATCAGTGTTACATGATAATTTCAAAATTTACAAGTGGTGGAATTTTGGAAGGAAAGAAACTAGCAAAGTAATAAAATAAGAACTTATTTTTCTATGGTGTTTGGACAATAGTAAGTCAATTTCATCGGCTTATTATATCATGCAAAGTCTATTAGAAGTTGATAGGCATCATATTATACATATTTACATGCTCAATTGTTTACATTTTTATGCATAGTTATCTCGTTTTATGCTAGAATCACTTGTCTTTTGGTTCCTTTCATGTTTCAGGTCATTATCGAGGGACATTATCAATAATCGAGGGAAATACGTGCAATTGCAGACCAGAATCCATCAAATTGAGCAAGGTCTAGCATTCTGAGGTTGAGCACGGCCTGGACTCCGGTCGTGCTGAATTATCAAGTAGCTGCCCTCTAAGAGTGCCATTTTGGCACAGTTTCCGAAGCCACCACGGCCTCTACCACGGCCCGTGGTGGCTCAAGATCTGCCAGGCACGGCTGAAGAGGTCAGACGTGGAACAGAGGTCCGAAGCACGGCCCGGACTCCTTTGTCTTGATCGGCCGAGAGCTTGACCACGGCCGTGCTGAAGGGATTATATAGGCAAAAACGATTTGTTGAATTAGGGTTTGATTTTTTGACTTGATTTCCATTATACAAGCTTAAACCATCTACTTCCAAACTTTAATTCTCGACTTTAGAAGATCACTTCATCAATTGAAGGAAGGATTACACTTGTTTTAACATCAAATTAAAGATCAAGACAAGATTTGGGAGTATTCAAGAGGCAAATTAGGGTTTACTATTCTGAATTGGGAATTTAGGGTTTCTCATCCAACTTGAAGAAGAAGGGTGTACATGCCTTTAATTTACTTTTCTGAATCTATTCTTTATTTTATGATGCTTATTAGTATGAGTAGCTAAATTGTCAAACTCAATTGGGGTTCTTATGTTGTTGGATTGGTTTTAATGTTATGAGATTTTGATTGTCAATTCTTGATTCTTCTTGCTTTCATTATTAATGAGAAATCACTTTATTCATGAGACGTTGTGAATTGTGGTATTTAGATTACTTTATTCAAATTGCTTTATGTAATTTGAATAGCCAGAATTGGTTAATAATCACTTAGAGATAAGGGTAATTGACTAGCTGGATTAAGAATTAACAAAGCTTAATAGGGGCAGGTTAAACCTTAATGCTAATCAAATAATCGATTGTTAGGAAGAGATTCCAACTTTAGGTTATTAGGTTTAGGAATTCGGTTATCTCGAGAGGGAGACCGAATTCAGTTAAGACTTCGTCCATGGATAATTATAATTGATAATCAATTTAATCTCTATCTTCACTAAAATCCAATTAACTTAGGTCCCTAGGGTTTGCTTTTTCCTTCGAGAGTTTTCCTAAATCCTTTCAGATTATTTGACATTTAATTAATTATTTGTTCATATTTAATCATAGCATAACACTTCATTGATTTATTATAAGACGCTACAATAGGTCTAAGATCACCCTTTCCCGAGAATACGACCTTGATACTCACCATTTGTGCTAGTATGCATCGATAGGTTCACTGCCTTAGATTGTAGCTACATAAAAAGCCTATCAGAAGTCATTAGTAGACTAAAGAGTTGCATTAGATTAGGACATATTGTAACGTGTTTAGCTAGTCGCTTATGTAGATTTGATTCGGAGAGCTTACCATTTGAAGCAATTTCCTCTTTGAGGAGTTTTGATTTACATACTTTGGTTAGATAAAATTTAGAGCATAGTCATGGTGGCCCTAATTTTCCTTATGGATTGAAAATGGTTTATTAGAGGAAGTAATAGTGTGGTTAAAGGAGAGTTAAGTAGACAAGAAAGGGAGGAAGATGAATCTGATCATGAAGAAAGAAGAATCAAGAATGGGGTAGTCAAGGTTGGCATCAAGTATTGAATCAATTGAAAAACATGAATAACAACCTTATTTAAAGGCTTGACGCATTCTACACCCATTTGGCTATTGTAGAAAGGAGCCAACGCCGACAAGCTTACAAGCTATTTTGCTACTTCGAGTCGGTTGATTTTGATGCTCTCTCACCACCACCATCCCTACCTCATCACCGATTTTAGATGTTTGTATTAAGAAATTTAATTTTATATTTTAGGACATAGCTACCTAATTACTTTAGGAATTTTATTTTGCTTTTAGCTACCTTAGGATTTCTTTATGCTTTTGCTTTGTAATCATAACTTTATGATTATGTTTACTTTCAACCTTTGAATTTTTATTTTAACTAATGTGTTTCTTTTAATCAATGATCATTCTTTAAGTGTTATTTAAGGTGGATTTGGATGGTGATTGATTGCATGAGTATGACAATAAATTTACAGTCCAAAATATTAAGGAAGTATTCTATCTTTTTCTCCCTTATTTGATTGTTCATATATATGTCTATGAAATTAAGGGCAATGTACAAAATAAGTATGGGAGAGGAAAACTAAAATAAGTCTTTTATTTTTAATTAATATACACTACAAGAAACTTTCAGTTTACCGATAGAATTTTTTTGTCGCTAAAATTTACTATTTATCGATGGGTTATCGATGAAATATGGAAAATTTTATTTTTTAATTTACTAACAGAATACCGATGGATTACTGACAAAAATTTATTGACAGATTCTTTTCTTTGCTAAATAAGGTGCTAAAGAATGGCGCCCCCCTATTAGCAACACTTTACCGACAAATTACCTACGGATTATTGATAACTGTTTACCGACGAGATATAAATGCCTACATTTCCAATTTATATAACTCCATTCCTAATCAATTCTGACAACCTTTATTATTTTTATTAACTAGCTTTGATTAGTCTTCTCAATATGACAAGTTAGGCTTGTCTCTCTAATAGTTTGTCCTCTTTCATGGTTTTGTCTTTTTCTTCCTCTAGTCGTGGTTACCTTGCCTTTTGTGTCATTCTCTTGCCTTTTCTATGGCTAGCTCTTCTCAGGTTCCTGGCTCATGTAGGGTCAAGCACCTATACTAATATGGCATCAAATTAAGAGTTATGTTTGCTGAAAAAAGGATAGAAACATTGATAGTAGAAGTAAGAAATAGAAATAAAAAAAATAGAGAGCAAAGAATAGAGAGAATAGGGAGAAGAGGGAGAATAATAGTGATTGTTGATAATTGTCTAATGATTACCAATCAATAACTTCCTGCTATATAGGTCCCTATCATTTCTTGAATCATTCTAGAATGTTATGACTCATCATGACAATTAATATAGACAAAGTAGAATGACAAACAAAGGAACAAGGAAAACAACCAACTAGCAAAATGACAAAATAAGCAAATGACAAACTAAGCTAACAACTAATCTTCTCAACTGAAATTCCTTCTCTAAACTAATTTTTGTTAGTCTTGTGTTGGCAGTATAATGGGTATATCAATCCTATTGCTGACTTGGCATTATACTGTTGATACCTTAATTACCCTCCTTTATAAGCTCTTTCTTTCCCTTAAGAAAGAAATTTGGAAACTGAGCTTTAAGGAAAGGAAGATCTTCCTAAGTAGCCTCCTCTAGTGACATATTAAGCCATTGAATTAATGCCTGCTAAACTTTTTGCTTTTTCGTCATGATTTCTCTCTACTGAAGAATAAAAAATTGTTGAACCTTGAATTCCCCATTTTTTATGAACTATAGGTAACTCAGTAGTAGCAACCCTTCCTTCTCCCACCGGGTGATATGAGAATTAAAGGGCAATTCCAATCTGTAAGCTACTGACCTGATTTTAACCAGAATCTTGAATGGTCCAAAATACATCATAGAGAGTTGTAGGCATTTTCTAACAGCCACTAACTTTAAGTATACCAAATCTCTAACCTAAAATATTCTTCCACTCCTATGGCTATCTGCATATTGTTTCTCTCGGTTCTATGATTGAACTAAATTTTCTCTTAATTGTTGGATCATCTCTTGCCTTTTCTATCAGAACTCCTCTACTGTAGCCAAGGTAGTGCCATCAGGAGGTAAAGAATTAGTCATAGGTGGTATGATACCATAAAAGGCTTGAAAAGGAGACATCTTCAGGCTTGTACGGTAATTGGTATTGTACCAAAATCTTGCTAGGGATAACCATTTAGACCAAGAACTTGGTTTCTGGAAACACATGCTTCTCAGGTTATTCTCCGAGCATTGGTTAACTCTCTCAGTTTGGCCATCTGACTAGGGATGGAAGGAAGTACTGAGATTGAGTTTAACTCTTAGTAAATGAAATAATACTTCCTAGAAATTGCTAGTGAATATCTTATCCCTATCTGAAGTGATATTGTTAGGAAAACCATGCGGCTTATATACATTGTTAAGAAACAGATGTGCTATCTTAGATGTAGAGAAAGGATAAGTCAATGAAATGAAATGTGCATACCTGGTGAGGCGATCCGCTACTACCAAGATGGTATTCTTGTTCTTAGACCTAGGCAGCTGCTTGATAAATTCCATTGAAATGGATTCCCAGGCCCGTTTTGGCACAGGAAGAGGTTGTAATAACCCTAGATATGCCACATCCTCTAACTAATACATTTGGAATACTTCACATCTCACCACCCAATTGTAAACATGTTTTTTCATTCTTGGCCTATAAAAATAGGATTTAAGCCTACTGTAAGTGCCCTTTAGTTGCTGAATTATAGACTCCATGATCTTGTCGCTTAATTCTTGAGCATTTCCCACATATACTTTACCCTTATAACTTAAAATGCCTTGAGTGGAAGAGTAGTGAGTCTTAGCATTCTCATATACTACCAAAGATTGAATAAGACTCTGAACTTCCTTATCCTCAGTGTAGCTTTGACTAACCTCCTTCATCCACTTAGGGAATATCACAAAAATAGTATTGTAACACTAAGCTTCCTCTTGATCATCCGAACCTTTCCTGGATAGGGCATTAACCACTCAATTTTCCACTCCTTTCCTATGGAGAATACTGTAGTCTAAGCCAAGTAATTTTGACATTCCTTTAGCTTGAATATATGTGTGAATTCATTGTTGAGCAAGAATTTAATACTTTCATGATCAGTCTTGATCAGAAAATGAGTGTTCTCAAATAATTTCTCCATTTTGAAACAACAAAGAGGATTGCCTTCAACTCCTTCTCATTGATGGAAGCATCCTAATGCTTTAAGCTCAGTGGCTTGCTGATGTATGCTAGAGTCCTATGGTCCTGCATTAACACAGCCCCAATACCCTTGTCACTAGCATCAGTTTCCAACACAAATGGCCTAGAGAAATCAAATAGTGACATAATTGGGGCCTTGCACATAGCATCCTTCAATTCTTGAATTGCCCCTGCTGCAGCCTCCCCCATTTGAAAGCATCTTTCTTCAATAACTCTGTGAGAGGCTTGGCTATAATTCCATAATTTTTAACAAATTTCCTGTAGTATCCAATAAGATCATGGAATCCCCTTAAAGACTTCAAATCTGTTGGCACAAGCCACTCACCATAGCTGCTACCTTGCTTATATTAGTCATCAATCCTCTATTTATGACATGACCAAGATACTCAACTTGTTGCTGTGCAAAAGAGCACTTGGATAGCTTGACGAAGAGCTGGTGCTGCTGCAAAACTTGGAAAGCCATTTCTAATTGCTGCACATGAGTATCAAAATCAAGATTATAGATGAGTATATCATAAAAAAACCAATATAAACTTCATTAAGTAAGGTTCAAAAAATTAAGTTTATAAAGGATTGAGATGTTGCTGGAGCATTTGTGAGGCCCAAGGGCATGATAAGGAACTCAAAATTCCCTATGTGTGTCCTGAAGGTAGTCTTGTGAGTATCAAAAGGCTTCATCCTGATATGATGATAGCTAGATGTTAAGTCTAGATTTGAGAGAATTGTAGCATCCCTGAGTTCATATAGTAGATCATCAATTATGGGGATAAGGAATTTATTCTTCATTATGACAACATTCAATTGCTTGTAATCCGCACAAAACCTCCATGTCCTATCTTTCTTAACTAGCAGCATAAGAGAGGCAAAGGGACTGTTGCTTGCATGAATTATTGAATTCTTCAACATCTCTTAAACTTATCTTTCTATTTCATTTTTCTGGAAATGGGGATAATGATAGGGCCTAATATTGATGGTTGAGTTCCTGATTTCAGAGGAATGTTGTGATCATGGGTTCTTGGTGGGGGTAGGGTAGTTGGCTTTTGAAAGATTAGGCTGTATTTGGTGATTAAGCTGTGAATGGAGGGATGAACTGGCGGTATAGAGTTTGTGATGTTTTGATGCTGGATAACCTCTTCTTATAACACATAATTATAGGAGATTGAGAATAATTGCACTAAGTTTGGTTAAAAGCCTTTCGGAGGAAGTTTTTGAAAATTCTTGCAGTTCATCATTCTCAGGCTAGCCTTCTCTATACTAGTTAATTGCACCTACTTTCCTTCCTTCTCAAAGGACAATTTCATGTTCATAAAGTCAAAAACCATTAGACTAAACTTTTTCATCCAATCAACACCTAGTACCATGTCATGACCACCTAGTTTTAAGATTCTGAAATTGAATTTGAATTCAGGGTCTTGCATTACCCAAGTAAATCCCTCACACTAAGTCTAACTGATTATATTTTTTCCATCACCTACTATGACCCATGGGGTCTTAGTCTTGACAGTTTGAACCCCCACCTCCTTCACCATCTTTGAGTCTATAAAGTTGTGGGTACTCCCACTATCAACTAGGATAACTTTTTTCTTACCATTCACCTTGCCCTTGGTCTTAAAAGAGTTGGCAGCCTCTCTGCCCTTAATGCCATGCATGAATTTTTTCCATGTTTTGATCATCATTTTCTAGTTCTTCAATTTCTTGACAATCTTCTTCCTCCTCAACTGCAGTCAAAGCATTTAATTGCTTATTTTTGCATTGATGACCTACAAAGTATTTGTCACCACATCTGTAATAAAGGCCTAAATTTCTCCTAAATGTTTGAGTTGAATTTTCAAGTTAGTATGTTTTCTAGGATGTGTTTTGGTAGTGTTTAGGAGACTAGCTATAGGTATTGAAGGGGTATTGACAAAGGAAGGTTTAGTATATGATTTAGATGGGAATTTGCTAGTGTTAGTTTTGATGGTGCTAGTATTAGTTTTTGGTTTTGGTATTTGGTTTTGTCTTTTGAACAAGGCTGATATAGATTGCTCTTGCAATCTGGCCTATTCACATGCTTGGATTAGGGTGTTGGATTTGAAAATTTTGACCATAGGTCTAAGTTCTTCACTGAGGTCACTTATAAAGCTAGAAACAAAATAATACTCATTAAGCCAAGGATGGTGTTTAAGCATTAAGCATTTCAACTCCTCAAATTTCTCTTGGTATTGCTCCACAGTCCTTTTCTGTTTTATTTTGTTGAATTCCTCTACCAAATCAGTGACACTAAGTTCTCCAAATCTCTAGCAGAATTCCTTTACAAAGTCCTCCTACGTTTCCTCTCTATTTTGACCTTGCCACCCATGAAACCACACATCTGCCTTATCTCCTAAGTATAGTGATGCTAGATCGATTTCTTATTCCTTAGGAATCTTATATAGTTGAAAGTATTTCTAACACTTTCTCACCTAAGATCTAAGGTTGGTTCTTATGAACTGAGTCAATTCTAGTTTAGGAATCCATGGAATCCTATTCCCATTATTATTAGCACTGCTAAACTCTCTTATATGCTGAAAAACAAGAGAAATATTAGTAGGCAGGATAGCTTTTCCATAAACTCCAAGTTTACTACCTCCAATAGTGAACTGCTTGGGGGACATTGCTGGGTTAGATGTCTGAGCATGCTATTGATTTGTTGAATTTGAAGACACCTGAGCAAGATTTTTGATCATTTCCAACATGGAATTAGCAGATATTGATCTTGCTATAGTAACACCTAAGCCTGCTGATCTTATAGAAACTAGTACAATTGTTAACAAAGAGTTGTATACGACTTGGTATAAGCCAATTTGCATGTGTTTTTTACCCTTAAAAGGTTAATTCCTGAGCATTTGCTGAGTGGTCTGGCTCAAACAACAATTGATAGAGATGTTCTAACAGTAGTGTCACAAAGATATAAAGTCTCAATCAATGCTGAAATTGGTACTCTTCTGAAGCCACTATATTCGATGAAGTATATCAATGTTGGAAGTGTTAGGAAAAATATTCTGATGATGGTCCATACTTAAAATAAGCTGAATAATCTTGACATTATTCTTCCTGATGCTTGTATTGTTCATCAAGCTCTAAATATCTTACTATCGAAATTTGGGACAATTGCAACATCTTACTATTCAAGGGAAGAACCTATATGTGTTGCTGAGGAGGATAAACTCAAAGCAGGGCAACTTAATAGTACACTCTTTGTGTGTAATCCTTAAAAAAAGGGTAAGAAGTTGAAGACTTTTGCTCCTAGTACTGTTAGAAAAGTGCTATGGGTGGTCCAAAAGGTGCTGATAAGAAAGTGGTGATGTAATACTCGAAATTTTCCTTTAATATAATATTAATAATAATTAATAAATGAGTTTTTATTTAAATTAATTTTACTTTATTTTTATTTGGTTTAAATTGGAATGATTTAAATGGAAATTTTAATGCTAGACAAATAAAGGAGTATATTTTCTATATCCAATTAGTTTGATTTTTACGAAATTAATTAAGTAAATTCTTTGAGAAATAAATTATATTTTTAGTTTTCAAATTTTTCCCCAAATGAATATATATAAATTAAATTCTATATTTGAGAGTCATGGAAGAATTTGTAAAGGGTATTTTATAAAAGAATTATTGGAGAAAATGGCATTTTAATTAGCTGATGGTGTTAAATTTTAATTGGAAAATATTTAGCAAATTGATTAATTAAATTAATTGTGTGTTAGGACTAAATTGGAAATTTATTTTGGAATAAGGATTAAAAGTATAATTTTATTAATATGGGCTTTTAATGAGAATTTGTATTTTTGGTATTTTTGTAATTAAATATGTCGGCAAGGGCTTTTTGGTAATTTTACATTTAAAAGCAAGGGTAAATATGTAATTATATATTTTCAATAATTCTAATTTGACCCAAATTAAATAGTTAGAGGCTTAATTGAAAAGCTAAAGAAAAGTTTAGGGGTTAATTGGAAATTTTACAAGATGAAATTGTTATTAATTAAAAAGTTGAGGGACCAAATGGTAAAGAAGAAAAGTTCAGGGACCAAATATCGATAGGAAGAAAAGAAAGAATAGAAAAAGAAGAAGAAGAAGAGGGAAAAAAATCGTCGCCGAGGAAGAGAGGGAGAGGAGGAAGGAGAGTGGCTCCAGCTGCGACCGTCCGTCGCCGACCGGCGAGGCGCGGCAAGCTCGACAGCAGTGGCGATGGCAGGCATGGGAGCGAGGAAGGCAACCGTAGCTTCCTTGCCGCTGTGCGTGCGTTTCTAGCATCGGTAGTCGCTATTCTTAGTGGGGATCGACTCCCCTCTGCCTTAGCTTCATTTTGGCGGTGGTGGTGTCGCAAATGGTCCCTAGAGTTGGTAGTTGTGGTGGAGAGAGAAAGTGGGAGGCAGCCGGCATTTTCTAGCTTTTCTGGCGAGCTTCAGCGATGGATGGATGATCGGAGGGCATATCCGGACTCTCCTCAGCTCAAACTTTCTAATGGCACCGGTTTTGTGGCGATCAGACTCCGTTTGAAAATCAACGGTCGAGATCATCCGTAAATCTCTCAGGATGATCGGGGGTCGAATCGGAAGATCAAAAGTGGGGATCATCATCAACACGTCATTTCGAGTCCATTGTAGCATTCAAATCGTCGATCGGACTCCAGCGGCTGGAGGCGAGTCGACCAAGCGATCAAGCGTGTCGGTAATTCTCTGGCCCGTTGATTTTATAATTTATTGGTAAAATTTATGTATTTATTGAATTGTATTGAGCATTAGAAAATATTGTGATTTAAAATAATTGTTTGTCGAACTGCCTGCCTTAGGTCATGATTTGTGATGTGTGGCGGAGTCGGGAGAAAAAAAGTGAAGTCTTGGGGACCCAACTCCCGTTAAAATAAATTGTTGAATATTTGAAGTGTTTTTTAGCAGGTCCTGAACCCATTTTACGGGGGTAAATGTCCATATTTTAGGGAAGATTCTACCGAATTTTCGGTAAAATTTACCTGAGTCGAGATTTTTAGATAGTCAGTCCTAGGAATCTAGACCTAGGGTTAATTGTCAACTGTTTCAACGTTATTGTTTAATTGTTTTTCTTGATTAGATAATCCGTCAGATCGGCTTGCTCCACCCGAGGCGTCGGAGCAGAGCTAGGAGGTCGTCAAAGCTATGAGTTAAAGTCATATGTCTGTTTACATGTGTTATAAATAATTCTGATTACATGATTTATTATTTTAATCAGTTATTTTAATCGCTATTTATATAAGTTTCATTTTCTGCATTATGATTTTATTGTTTCGTGTTGACTCGGGATGGGACGGCTGTAGAACATGCTATTTGATGAGTGCACCGGTATGAATCTGAGACTGATAGCAAAGGGGTAAAAGGGTAAATTTTAAAAGGTGAATTTAGGACTTGCCTTGGTCGAGCATTGCTCTCTGGGCTTAGTAGAGTGTGTTTGCCGGAGTAAAGGTCCCTGGTCGAGCATTGCTCTCTAGGCGCCGGCTTATTTGGAAACTTAAGTGACCGGACTGGATTTAAGGTCCCTAGTCGAGCTTCGCTCTCTGGCCGCCAGTCTTATTAGAGTAAGAGAGCCGAAAGGCTAAGAGTGTTAGTGATAATTAAGTGACTGAACTGGATTTAAGGACCTTGGTCGAGCTTCGCTCTCTGGGCGCCAGTTCTATTAGAATGAGAGAGAGTCGAGATGTTTAGTGTTGGGATTACGATTCTGCTGACGTACTCCGTCCCGTAGTAGGTGAAAGTTATTTTTATTTAAGCATGGCATGACACGTTTATTTTTGCATGACTTAGTATTTATTTCAAATTAAATAAATATGTTATTGAAGTGTTTGTAACTGTTTTTGGATATATAATTTTAACTCACTCTCGAGACTAATAGTCTCAATTTTACTGTTTTTCAGATCTGTGATTGTTAGTCATCCTGTGGCTCTTATCTAGCAACCTGACTCCTTCATCATCGGGTGATGTAATTGATTTGGTATGTTTCACTTGTAAAATCTTAGATTCTCCACAGTAAAAATAATAGACTTATCAGTTGTAATTTTATGTAGTTTCGGGTCTTGCCTAATTCTACTGGCAAACCGAATTAAATATGTAGAATTTAATAGTTAAGACAAATTATGGCATCAGTAATATCATATGAGATTTAATTAAGTTAGTGAGTGTCAGGCTTACTATGGGATTCGGTGGCCTTACGCCTACCCATTCCCTAGTGCCGGTCACGGGCCCATAGATCAGGTCGTGACAAAGTTGGTATCAGAGCTTAGCTTTAGATTTCCTTCGACCTAGGTTAAGATTCTCGGTACTGCAGAGCTAGGATCAAGTCCGTCTTATTGTTGTCATTGACTCAAGTGTCTCGGCTTTCACTGTTAGAGAGTCTATCATTCTTTTCTTGTGAGCTTGTCTTTGATGCTATGTTGAGAATGAGCATTGTGTTGTAGCGATAGCGAGATCAGAAGTGTTGTAGGCTCGTGTCGTTTTCTTCAAGTGATTAGTGCAGACCGGCCTTAGATGCTTCAATTGTTGTTTCGATGGTGGGCACCATAGTCAGAATTAGTGCAGAGCGTAGTTGCAGTCGTGTCATGAACTACCTCGTCATCACATCAGGCATTGCCTTAATGAGGAGCATCGAAGTTAGTGCGTGGAAAGTCGAGCAGAGGTCAGAGCATATATGGTTGAGTTTGGTGATTGTAAGAAGCTTAAGAAAGATGGTAGGAATACTTTCGGATGCTCGAAATCTAGAGAAGCTTAAGCAAACACTACTTATTTTTCTAAGTAGAACAAAGTGTTTTAAAATTCAATATTGTGTCCAGTCCCATAAGAAATCATTATGGCATTTCGTTATTAGGCATGCAAAATTCCATACTCATTTTAGGGCATGCATCATACATCATGCATTGCAACCCCTGGTGATAGGGGGCATCATCACCCTGGTGCGCGATATTGTAAAATTTTATATAAAGAAAATGGCTAGAGATTTTACGATTTTTTAAAAGTGTTTTTCAAGATAATAATAATTTCTATCAGTGTTGGTTATAAAGTAAGTAAATAAGTAAATCTTTCAAAGTAAATTGTGTTAGCTTGGGATTCTCTAGATGACAAGCTGAGCTGCTGTGAGAATGAATCTGTGGCGCAGTAGGCCCTATGTTAGATTATAGAGGAGACTTCTGGATTTCAGTCGAAGAGGAATTTTGTGTTAGGATGGCATGGTTTTGTATCGGTCATCACAACCAGATGAATGAGATGACGTGGATGATGTGATGTGGATGTTAAGAATTTTCTGTACGTGCAGGGGACACATTGTTAGGAAAGAGTTTGGCTAACTGGATTCTTGGTAGAACTAGAGTTGGTCCTTATCATTTCAGAGCAAATTCCTTTTTGCCCGCAAGCAGCTGGAGACAGCTTTCAGAAAGCAGAGGAGTGGTTCGAACCCGAAGTAGAAGCGCATGGAGATTTGTATTAGAGAGTATGTAATCCTAAGGCATCTCATGTGCAAGAAGTGATGCGGTTTGGTAAGGAAGGCAAGTTAGCCCTTCTTGTGTGGAACCCTTGGAATTATAGGCAGGATTGGTGAGGTGGCATGCAAGTTGGACTTGCCGCCAAATACTTTCTCACAGGTCAATCAAGTATTTCGTAGGTCTGTGTTGAGGAAGTGTATCTTTGATCTTTTGCTTGTGTTGCAACCTCAGTGTATAGAAGTAAGTGAAGATTTGATTTCCAAGGAGCAGTGAGTTAGGATCGCGGATTCTTAGGTTCGCTAGTTTTGCTCAAGGGTTTTATCGATGAGTCTTGTGGTTGAATTTTTTCTCTACCGAGGAAAGTACCCGAGAAGCCGAGCTGGAGATGAAAGATTCCTATTCTCATTAGTTTCAGTCTTAGTGTGAACCTTTTTTTTTCCTTTTAAAATTCGAGGACAAATTTTTTTTAAGGGGGGGGGGGAGAATGTAATACCCGAAATTTTCCTTTAATAATGATAATATTAATAATAATTAATAAATGAGTTTTTATTTAAATTAATTTTACTTTATTTCTATTTGGTTTAAATTGGAATGATTTAAATGGAAATTTTTTAATGCTAGACAAATAAAGGAGTTATTTTCTATATCCAATTAGTTTGATTTTTAAGAAATTAATTAAGTAAATTCTTTGAGAAATAAATTATATTTTTGGTTATTCAAAATTTTTTCCAAATGAATAATATATAAATTAAATTCTATATTTGAGAGTTATGGAAGAATTTGTAAAGGATATTTTATAAAAAAATTATTGGAGAAAATGACATTTTATTTAGCTAACGGTGTTAAATTTTAATTGGAAAATATTTATCAAATTGATTAATTAAATTAATTGTGTGTTAGGAATAAATTGGAAATTTATTTTGGAATTAGGATTAAAAGTATAATTTTATTAATAAGGGGTTTTAATGAGAATTTGTATGTTTGGTATTTTTGTAATGAAATATGTCGGCAAGGGCTTTTTGGTAATTTTACATTTAAAAGCAAGGGTAAATATGTAATTATATATATTCAATAATTCTAATTTGGCCCAAATTAAATAGTTAGTGGCTTAATTGAAAAGCTAAAGAAAAGTTTAGGGGTTAATTGGAAATTTTGCAGGATGAAATTGTTAGTAATTAAAAAGTTGAGGGACTAAATAGTAGAGAAGAAAAGTTCAGGGACCAAATATCGATAGGAAGAAAAGAAAGAAAAGAAAAAGAAGAAGAAGAAGGAGATGGAAAAAAATTGTCGTCGAGGAAGAGAGGGGGAGGAGGAAGGAGAGTGGCTCCGGCTGCGACCGTCTGTGGCCGACCGGTGGGGTCCGGCAAAGCCGGCTGGCGGAAGAGCTAGCGGTGATGAGCTCGGCAGCAGCGGTGATGACAGGCATGGGAGCGAGGAAGGCAGCCGTAGCTTTCTTGCCGCCGTGCGTGCGTTTTTAGCGTTGGTAGCTACTGTTCTTGGTATCGATCGACTCCCCTCAGCCTAGGCTTCATTTTATCGGTGGTGGTGTCGCAAATAGTGGCCGAAGTTGGTAATTGCGGTGGAGAGAGAAAGTGGGTGGCAACCGGCATTTTCTGGCAAGCTCCGGCGATGGATGGATGATCGGAGGGCATATCCAGACTCTCCTCAGCTCAAAATTTCCAATGGCACTGGTTTCGTGGCGATCAGACTCCGTTTGAAAATTAACGGCCGAGATCGTCTGTAAATCTCTTCGGATGATCGGTGGTCGGATCGGAAGATCGGAAGTGGGGATCATCATCAGCGCGTCATTTTGAGTCCGTTGTTGCGTTCGAATCGTTGATCGGACTGAACTGGATTTAAGGATCCTGGTCGAGCTTTGTTCTCTGGGCACCAGTTCTGTTAGAATAAGAGAGGGTTGAGATGTATAGTGTTGGGATTAGGATTCTACTGAGGTACTTCGTCCCGTAGTAGGTGAAAGTTATTTTTATTTAAGCATGGCATAACATGTTTATTTTTGCATGATTTGGTATTTATTTTAAATTAAATAAATGTGTTATTGAAGTGTTTATAACTGTTTTTGGATATATGATTTTAACTCACTCTCGAGACTGACAGGCTCAATTTTACTGTTTTTCAGATATATGATTGTTAGTCTTCCCGCGGCTCTTATCTAGCAATCGATTCCTTTATCATTGGGTGATGTAATTGATTTGGTATGTTTGACTTGTAAAATCTTAGAACACAAGTAAATAGAGAGTCATTTTATGTGCTAGATTTAGGAGCTGTTGCTGGTCTCATGCACAAGTACATATATCATGTTTTTCTTCATAACATGAATGTAATCAGCTAGTGTATTGTAAAAATAATAGACTTATCAGATGTAATTTTATGTAGTTTCGGGTCTTGCCTAATTCTACTGGCAGACCGAGCTAAATATGTAGAATTTAATAGTTAAGATAAATTGTGGCATGAGTAATATCAGATGATATTTAATTAAGTTAGTGAGTGTTAGGCTTACTATGTGATTCGGTGGTCTTACTCCTACCCATTCCCTAGTGCCAGTTACGGGCCCACAGATCGGGTCGTGACAAGTGAGGTGTTTCTTTTGTAAGAAGAAAGGACACATAAAGTCAGAGTGTACCAAGTATAAATTTTAGTTAGAAAAATGTATCATGCAGGTAACTCATTGGCTCTTGTTTTATGTGAATCCAATTTAGTTGATGCTTTATCCACATCTTGGTGGCTTATGTTGCTTTCACATTGCAGGGGTTTAGAAATAAGAGGAAGCCAAATAAGGGAGAGCTTAACCTTATGGTTACAAATAATGAAGTGTTGATATACCTTTTGTTTGAGACACATGTTTATACTTAGACTCCAACTTTGAACTTCTTTTGGTTGATGTTTTCACATATCGTCTTTTAGATGTAACTTGGTCTCAGTTTCTATACTGAGCAAACATGGTAATAGTTTTAAGTTTAATGTAAATTCTGTAATTATATCTTTTGACTCATAAACTTTTGGTCATTGTGTTTTATTGTATGGTTTATATAAACTTTGTTCAACTTCAAGTTGAGTCCATTCCACTTCATATAATGTTGAACAAGTTATTGCAAAATGACCCCTAATAAAGGAAAAGTCCTCCATGTTATGGCATAAAAGACTTAGCCACAATTCTAGGGAAAGAGTAGAGAGGTTAATTAAGTTTAATATCCTACCTACTATTGACTTCAGTGACCTAGAAACATGTGTTGATTGTTGTAGGGGCAAACTGACCAAAATCAAGAAAATGAATTCTTCTCGAAGTTCTAAACTTTTACAAATTGTTCATACATATGTAAGTGGACCTTATTCACTCATGATTAGCAGCCATAAGTATTTTATAACATCCATTGATGATTTTTTCCGATTTGTCTATCTGTGCTTGATTAAAGAAAAGTCAGAAGCTCTTAATAAATTTAAGATCTTCAACATTGAAGTTGAGAAATAGTTGGGAAAAGTTATCAAGATTATTAGGTCGGATTTAGATGGTGAGTATTATGGAAAGCATGAATGGATAAGAAAAAGGACCTTTTGCCATGTACTTGGAAGACTATGGAGTAGTGAACTAGTTTACTATGCCAAATAGTCTTGAATAGAATGGTGTAGCCGAAAGGCAACATCACACCCTTAAGGATATGATTAGGAGCATGATGTCTAGGAATAATCTTCTAGGCTATCTTTAGGGTGAGGCTATTAAAATATCTTATGGCTAAAACATCTTTTGAATTAAAGACTGGAAGGAGGCCTGGAATGAATCACTTCCGCATTTGAGGACGTCCTTTAGAGGAAGTGATTCATTCCAGGTGGTACCTCTAAAGGGAAAAATAGTTTGATATTTCATATGATTTTGTGGTTTATTTAGGTGAAAATGATTATGACCTCAGTCATACTATTGATCTAACAACTTCTAAAGAAGCTGTTTCTAATTCTCAGTCTGATTTATGGTAGAACGCAATAAGAAATAAAATGAAATCAATGGATTGTAATGATATGTGGGAGCTTCTTGAATTACTTGAAGGTTATAGACTTATTGGTTATAAATGGGTCTATAAGACCAAGAAAGACTCCAAAGGAATATACAAAGGCACAAAGCTAGATTAGTTGCCAAAGGATTTATATAAAGATGAGGAATTGATTAACAAAAAATTTCTCTCGTATCTTCTAAGGAAATATTTAGAATAATCATGACACTTGTAGCTCATTATAATTTAGAGTTACATCAGCATAGTCCTAAATGGAGAATTAAATGAAGAGCTCTATATGGTTCAACCTGAAGGGTTTTATAAAAGAAGAACAAAGCCATCTTGTTTATAGGCTTAAAAAGTCTATTTATGGTTTGAAACAAGCTTCATGGTTGTGGTACTTAATGTTTGACAATACATTTTCCTCTTTAGGCTTTATAGAAAGTAAAGTTGACAAGTGCATATATATCAAGGTTAGTGGGAGCAAATTTATTTTTCTCATACTTTATGTGGATGATATTTTTCTTGCTAGTAATGATCTAGGTTTGTTGCAAGAATCAAAGCAGTTGTTTTCTTAACATTTTGGCATGAAAAATCTTGGAGAAGCATCTTTTTTTGTTCTTTTAATTGAAATCCACAAAGATAGATCTTAAAATCTATTAGGACTCTCTAAAAAAGCATACATTGAACGTGTAATGAAGCATTTAAATATGCATGATTGTAAATCTTAGGATGTGCCAATAGCTAAAGGTGTTAAATTAAGCATGGCACAGTGCCCGAAGAATTACGTTGAGAGAGAATCTATGAAAGTATTGCCTTATGCTAGTGCAGTTGGAAGTCTAATGTATGCACAAGTATGTACTAGACTTGACATGTACTAGACCTGACATGACCTTTGCAGTTGGTGTTCTAGGAAGATATTTATCCAACCCTAGAAAAGACCATTAGACTGCTGTCAAGAGAGTTTTGAGATATTTAAAAGGAACTAAAGATTACATGTTAACCTATAGAAAGGTTGACAATCTTGAACTGATAGGGTATACAAATTATGATTTTGCTAGTCGTTCAAATGATATAAAATGTACATCTGGATATGAGTTTGTGTTTAGGCAATGGAGCAATCTCTAGGAAGAGTTTCAAATAGATAATAGTAACTTCTTCCACAATGCATGCTGAATTTGTAGCATGTTTTGGTACAACTATACAAGCTATTTGGCTACAAAATCTCATTATAGAGATGTCTACTGTTGCCTCCATTACTAAACCTATACAATTATAATATGAAAATCTTTCAGTTGTGTTGTTTACGAAGAATAATAAGAATATCATAGGTTCTAAGCACATGGAAGTGAAATATTTGACTGTAAAAGAACTTGTAAAGAATGGTAACATTATAGTGGAGCATATTAGTACAAATGACATGTTAGTCGATCCATTAACTAAGAGAATTTCGCCTTTGTTCATAAGAAACATGTTTCTAATATGGGTTTGATAAACTTTTGGTAACCAGCAGAAGGCTCTATTGCTCTATGTTACTAAGTATGTACATTTGTGTAATGTATTTTGAAAGTTTCATAATGATTATTAATCTACCTATTTATATAGCAAGATAGTTATTAGTGTATGTCTTTTTATCATTGTGTAAAGATGTATGATTAGTGTCACTCATGAGCATAGGCTTAGGGCATAATAATAAAAGGCTTATTAATATATCTTGTGACACATAAGAATATCTTGAGATATTGAAAGAATATGGTTAAGACATACCTTCTTATTTTTAAGCTATTAATATTTTCTTATGCATGTTTATATTGCATAAAGTAGAGAAATTGGTGACCGATAGGTGAATCTGGTACTTATCCATTAGATCATAAAATTTATACCAAACTATCTTGCCACAATGCCATATCATGTTCATGTCAATAAGGTTATTTGATATGTGTATTATTGATAGTATTATATTGTATTATAATGTAATTAGCATTATAATTCGATATCAAAAATACTGTTGGATAAAATGATAATATAGAGTTGTTTCATAATTAATTTTGGATCCTAAAATGATCTTAGCCTTAACTTGTTTTCTTATTTTATTTTAATTTTATAATCACATTTAATATTACACAAGTGCGAAAATGTTAGAAATTCTTCTTGTATGAAGTGTGTGTACTTAATTAAATGTGACTTTTTTTATTTACTTAATTAAGATGGCTAAGATTGATTGATTATATGAAATGACAAGAGCCTAAAATGATCTAATTAATTGGGCTTTAGCTCTATGTGTCTTTTCGGTATGGTTTTGGAATTATTAATGCGGGCTGAATGTTTTGTTACCCTTAACAATTTTACATTTTGAGAGAGTTTAGGTCTCTTTTTCATGAATTTTCTTTGCTGTAATTTTTGGTTCTTCAATTCTAAAAAAAGCCCTAGAGTTTTTTAGCATCATCTCTTACTATAAAGAGCTGAGATTCGTAGGAAGAGAAATTCCTAAGTGCAGAAGCTTTGCAAATCATCTTATTTCTGTAGCTATGGAGCCTAAACCAGGTTCTCGAATTTCTTTAAACTTAATCTTCTTTTTTTTATATGCTATTGTATTTTAAGCTCTCATGCAAAAGATTCTTGCTTGTCCATGTCTTATTACACAATATATGTTATGTGACTAAGCTTGTATTGAATTTTCACATGACCTACTTCAAGTTGGCCGTCCGAAATTTTACAAGCCTTGCCCTAATTATATCAATAGGGATAATCCTTATCCAAAGGGTTATCATGTCCTTGAGTTTTCACTATTTTTAGGAGAAGGTGGGCAGTCTACCTTAGAGCATATTGCTAGGTTCACCATTCAATGTGGAGAATTGGTGATTTATGACAATTATGCTAATTTTAAGTTAAGGCAGTTCCCAAACTCGCTTATTAGAACAATATCCACTTAGTATGCCACCCTCCTGAGGAACTCGATTTTTACTTAGTAGGAGATGGAAAGACAGTCTCATACTCAATTCTTTAGGGTTGAACTTGAAGTATGTATTGTAGAATTGTCTAGGGTCACTCAAAGGCCTGGAGAGACAACTGACTTATTAATAGCATAGTTCAAAAAAATGTGAAACCCGTTGTAAGATATTCCTACCTGAGAATGAGTATGCCAAGATGGCGTAGAGGGTTCTTGATATAGAGGCAAGGAAAAGGTTTTAGGGCATGGAATTCTGAGAATTTTATGAGTTAGCCGCTAAAGTTTCAGAGCGTGAGGAACTTCCGAGAGAAGAGAATCATAGAAGAAAAACAACTATGGGGATATATTTTCAAGAGGTGAATGCGCATGACGTGGCAATTGTTGACATAATTTCATCGGGATTCTATGTTTGTCCACTACTTACTAAGAATACACCAAATCTATGGAAGAAAACACAAGCCACAAATGCTCAGCCCTAGTTTACTTTTGATGTTGGAAAGACAAAGGAAATTTTTTATTTTCTCCTTAAAGAGAAATTCATCATTATCCATATAGACCATAAAATTCCTTCTAAAGAAGAGATCAAGGGAAAAGAGTACTACAAATTTCATAATTCTTGGAACCATTCAACCAATGCTTGCTGGAGGTTTAAGAATGCAGTGCAAGATCGAATCTATAAGGGTGTCTTGAGATTCCTAGAGAAAAAGTAATGCTGATCGATAAAGACCTTTTTCCTCTAGTGGCTACAACTAATACTGCCTCTTTTGATTTGAGAACTCTTCTCGATGAAAAGAGGGTAGTGGATTCAAAAGCTAAAGGAGTATATTTTAAAGAAGTGTATCACAAGGTATGGGTTTCGAAAAAGGTTTTGATTCAGGCAAAACAAGAACAAACAAGGAGCTATCCAACAAGGTATAAGAAAACCATTGGTGAATACACAATGAAAGCAAAACAAATTTATGGTGCCACCATATGTGGAACCTAATTTATAATGGCATGCTCCTTGTTGACATAAAAAGGGTCTTTGATGCAAAGGATAAACTTGAGAATGAGAGGAGTATATTTAGAAGGGAGTCCACTGAAGACCTACTCAGCCAACCTTCAAGTAAGTATGATTATAAAGTGTTTTATTATATACCTGGTTCTGTGGATATTCTTTTGGAATCTATTAAGGCGACAGGATAGGGCGACTGTGAGTCTATTAATAATTTTGGTGAAGATGATGAAATGATCTAGGGAAGCTTCATGGTCGAAGAAATTTCTATTCCTTTTAGGTTTGCGACATTAGTTTACCATCCACCTTAAAAAAATGGGAAATAGAGAAGTCTAGAGGAATAGATGAGCAGGCTCGGGGGGCATGTCAAGTAGATTATGAGGGACCGAAGAATCATTATAGTGGTGTTAAATTCAATGCCCAACTGCTGAGGGTCCCTAAATGGTGATTTTTGAGAAACCTTCCGAGGCAATGACCAAACATATTCTACTTTTATGTATTAAGGCTCATCTTAATGGGAGACCGACTTCAAGGATATTAGTGGATAATGGATCTGCAGTGAACATTATGCTATTGAGGATGTTATAGACCTTAGGGAAATCAATTGAGGATCTAATTTCTATAGAGGTTTCAGTGCCTGCTTTCACTAGAGAGGTCACTAAAACCATAGAAGTTTTGCTGACTGAGATCACATTTGGAAGTAATACTTTTTTAGCAACATTCTTTATGGTAAATTCAAGTGGTAGTTATCATGCTTTGTTTGAAGAGACTGAATTCATGCAAACTGGTGTGTATCATCTTCTTTTCACCAGTTTTGTTTTGGAAGGGAAATGAAGTAGAGGTTGTGTGGGCAAGTGGTAAACCGTTTCAGGCTTTTGCCGATTTAGTCGAGGCTAGATATTATGATGTCAACCTAAGGCCTATTCAGTTTTTTGGAAAAAAATAAATTTGATACAGCCAAGTCTTTACTACATCACAGAAAGAATACTGAAAGAAGAAGTCAGAAACTTTGGTTAACGCCTACTACTATCGTGCCTTACAAGAAAAGGCCGATGGTGAAACCGATCATTGAGGAAATCAATGATTAAGTTCTCCAAAGGTCAATTTATGGCAGCTGCAGTCGCTATTCTGAAGGCTAGGATGCAGCAATTATTTGACAATTGGGAAGTGGATGATTAAGTTTAGGAGATTAATGGTGTAGAAGTAATCTATAAGGAAGAGCCAAATAAAGATGATTGTGAGGAAATCTAAGTTGAGGATTTAAATCTTGCACTACCAAAATTTGATGATAGGAGAGCTCAAGTACAAGAACCATTTGATGAGGTGAACTTATGATCTAAAGAGGAACCTCGGCTCACCTATGTCAGTAGTATTTTAGATCCTAAGATGAAAGAGGAGATAATCGATATTTTACATCAATTTAAAGACTGCTTCATCTGGAGTTTTAAGGAAATGCCAGGCTTAGATAGATGATTGGTAGAATATCGCTTTCCTATCAAAGAGGAGTTCCAACCTTATAGAAAACCTCCGAGAAGAATGTCTAAACAGGTAGAATTAAAGGTTAAGGAAGAGATTGAGAAGTTAAGAAAAGTGGGTTCATTCGTCCTACCAAGTATATGACTTGGCTGGAAAACATGGTTCATGTAGTCAAGATGAATGGAAAACTAAAGATATATGTGGATTTTTAGGACCTTAATATCGCCCCTCCAAAGGATATATACGCCATGCTTATGGCTTACACGATTATTAATGAAGCTGCATGCCATGCATTATCATCCTTTATAGATTGTTTCTCTATTTATATAGATTTTATTGCCAAAGATAATATTCCTAAGATGAAATTTAGATGCCCTTGGTCAATAGGGTGTTTCGAATGGGTGGTGATGCCGTTTGGACTAAAAAATGCTAGAGCAACCTATCAACGAGCAATGAACACCATCTTTCATTACATGGTAGGTAAGACAATAGAAGTTTATATTGATGATATTATTGTGAAGTCCAAATAGGCGAAAGATCATATAGAGCACCTCAGAAAAGCCTTTCGAAGGATGAGGACTAATGATCTAAAGCTTAATCCTCTTAAGTGTGCCTTTGGTGTCAGAGTTGGAAACTTTTTAGGCTATCTGGTTCATCAGAGAGGTGTAAAGTTGGATAAGAATAAAGTCAGGGCGATTATGGATCAAAACCTCCCCAAAACAAGAAGGAACTGCAACGATTCCTAGGGCAAATCAATTATCTAAGAATGTTCATTGCCAATCTTGCCGGTAAAGTAAAGGAGTTTTTGGATCTTCTAAAGGTGAAGCAGGAAGAACATTTTATATGGGAGAATAAACATCAGAGAGCTTTTGAAAAGATAAAAAGTTAATTTAGTAAGCCTCCAATGTTGATGCCACCTAGAGAAGGATTTTCAGTCAGATTGTATTTATTGGCCACTCATGAATCCATAGGATGTTTGCTAGCTTAAAATAACTCCTTAAGGCATGAGCAGGCTATCTATTATCTGAGCAGGGTGCTTATTGAAACATAGATACGGTTCTCGTCCATTGCAAAAATGTGTTTGGCATTATACTTTGCCTACTCAAAGTTATGCCACTACTTGATTCGATCAATGGTGTACATAGTATCTCAAATGGATTTGGTGAAGTATATGCTCAATAAGGCAATTATCACTAGTAGGATAGGGAAATGCTCATTGGCACTGACAAAATTTTCATTGGTTTATTTTCCTTAAAAATCAGTGAAAGGATAAGCTTTAGCGGGTCTTTTAGTAAATCATCCATGTTCGGAGTTAATAAAGGAAGAAGAGCCAAATTTCCAAGTCTATGGCTTTAAGGCAATGCCATGGATTCTTAAGTTTGATGGTTCCAATACTAAAAGGGCTATTGGTTTAGGAGTCATGATTATGTCCCCATCAGGTGCAAAAACCTCATTATCTTTTAATTTGGATTTTCAATGCACTAGTAATCAAGCAGAATATGAAGCACTTGTTATTGGATTGGAAAACCTTAAGGAGTAGGTGCTCAAGATGTGCTTGTTATGGTTGATTTGCAATTAAATCTTAGAAAATTATCTGGGGAATATAATGCAGTAGTTTATATCTGGCTCCATATTTATTGTGTGATATAGTTATCCAAGGTTTCAAGGAAGTGAAATTTATGTACGTCCTAAGGGATCTAAATTAGGAGGCCGACGAACTGCATCTGGCCTGAGAACTTCTAAGGTGTTGACACATAAAGTAGTCTTGTTAGAGAAAAGAATTCATCCATCCAAGATTCTTTTCGCATGAATATGAACGTGGCTAGTGATTGGAGATTGCTGTTTAAGAGATATTTGGATTGCCGTAACATAAATGTATCATGTAATATAAAGGTTCAGGCTCAAAATTTTATGCTTATAGAAAAGGAGTTGTATAGGAAAGGCTTTGATGGCCTGCTACTCAAATGCTTTAGTTTTCTTAACATTTTGGAGGTGATGAAACAAGTGCATGAAGGGGTATGTGGTGTGCATCAACCAGTCATCAAAATGAGGTGGTTCATCAAGAGGCATGGCTACTGGCCAACAATCCTGAAAGATTACATCAACTATTTGAAAGGGTGCAAATAATGCTAGAAGTATAGTAGTCTGCAGAGAGTTCCAGTTTCAGATTTACACTCTATAGTCAAGGCATGGCCATTCAGAGGATGGGCCATCGACTTAATTAGAAAGATATATCCTGCTTCATCTAAAGGCCATAGTTTTATCATCATGGCCACAAGTTACTTCATAAAATGGGTTGAAGCAATTTTAATGAAGAAAGTGGAACAAAAAGATGTGGTTCAGTTTATCAAAGAGAATTTGATTCACAAGTTTAGGATTCCTCAATCAATCACCACAGACTAGGGAGCTATGTTCACTGGTGAGGAAATGAAGGATTTTGTCGAGGACTACAGAATCAAGCTTGTCAATGCTACACCATAAATGCTCAGGCTAATGAATAAGTAGAACTTCAAATAAGATTTTGGTCAGTATATTCGAGAAAATGATTGAAGAAAATCTTCGAGATTGGCATAGGTTGCTCTCATAAACTTTATGGGCATATAAGGCTTCAAAAAGAGATTGTTAGTGAATTACACAAATGGATGATTTCGGTCAAAAAATGGGGCGATCGAAGGAGGGGCTTATGATGAAGAACTTCCACTCCTCTGATGTTTGGTTGGGATTTAGGTAGGTGTTTGATTCTTAGAGGCACTTTTCTTGGGTCCCATTATGAAGAAGAGGAAGGAAGGAAGAAAAGTGAAAGAAATAGAGAAAAAAAGGGGTGAAGAGTGTGTTAAAAAGGAAAATGGTGTTTGGAGGCAAAGGAGTGAGAAGAAATGAGAGAAAGATGATGAAGTTTTAGAGAGAAGAGAGATAGGCGGCTAGGTTATTTGATGAAAAGTGAAAAAATGAAAAATGGCTTATAAAGTATGCGTTTTGTAATTCCACACGGGAAGAGACATGGCATGTGGTGTTTGTCACATTCTAGCGTTTGAATCACACGGGAGCGACACGGGCGTGTCACCTCCCCGTGTGATATAGGAAGGGCTTCAGGAGGTTTTATGATGTTACACGGGAGGGGACACGGACGTGTGACCTCCCCTTATGGCTTCAATTAGCTTTGGGTAGTTGTCTCAATTCCATACAGGAGGGGACATGGGTGTGTCACCTCCCCGTGTCATTTGTGTTTCCTCTCGGCCAGTTTCCTCTATTCCACATGAGAAGAGACACGACCGTGTGGCTCTCTATATGGCGCAGAGTTTTAAGTAAATCCCTAATTTATCTTTGAGTAGAATTATGGAATTAACTCCCATATGCCTTAATCATTTAATAATAAAGTTGACAAACAAAAAATTCACACATAAACATGCTTAAAACGTAAATGAAACTTGAATTAAAAGAAATTGAAATTACCACAAAGCATAAAGAACTAGCCAAAATTAAGACAAGTCATCTCCAAACCCTAAACAAAAACTAAAGAACAATCAACTAACTAATAGAAAAAGTTTATTAACTAGAGCTAAAAGACCAAAAACTATTCAATAGCTTCCTTGGTCGCCTTCTCCCTCTCTTAACCTTAGAGGGTTGTTGAACCTTCTTTGGATGTCCTCGTCCTCTCTTGGGTGTCGAGATAACACGATCATGCTTCCTAGGATGACCTCGAGGGCTTGGGGTTGGTGGGGTAGCTTTTCTACCT
This sequence comes from Ricinus communis, assembly GCF_019578655.1. Lineage (NCBI taxonomy): Eukaryota > Viridiplantae > Streptophyta > Magnoliopsida > Malpighiales > Euphorbiaceae > Ricinus > Ricinus communis. Next base: position 33,732,141 of record NC_063257.1, on the reverse strand, counting down.
TTCCAATAGCTAGGTTTGCTAGGATTACTCATTATACTTGCATCAGAATTTGGATCTTCATCCGTAGTAGAATCTTTATAAAGATATCTCTCTTGGTAAGCTCTCTCATAACCCTCATTCTTCACTATTTCATCAAAAGTGTAAACTGGTTCATTGATTTTGGGTATGCTCTTTGATAAGCTAATATGGCAGTTAACTCTTTTGGCCTTGTATCCCATGGTCTTCTCCTCCTATAGAATGGTGTCCATCTTCTAGGGGATGTTGAACGAGGTAAGGAAAATTCCCGCTTTATAATCCTATCTGGGCGTGGTGTGGGCGATCGTGATCTATGCCTAGATTTAGATGGTGATTGTGAAGGTGAAGAAGGAACATCATGTACTTGGTTTTCTTAAGTGCCCATGGCTATTAGATAGATGGGAAGAATGAAAAATGTTAAAGGGAGGATGAAGGAGGTCCTATTTATAGAGCAACTTCTAAGAGTTTTAGTCCTAATTGAAGTTAATAGTGCTTATTGGGATAATATTAGGATTCTAGCTATCATAGTAAAACTAAACTCTTGTTCCTTAAAGAAAAGGAAAAGAAAGAGAACTCTAATATAACAACTAGTTTAATTCTAATTAACTAAAACTCTAAAACCTTATGGGCCTTAATTAAACTAAAATGGGATCGAACCTATGAAAAATTAAACTAAAACTCAGTAGGAGTAAGGAATGGGCTTAAATCCTTAGTATTAAAATAAAAGAAAAAGAAAATAATAATAAAAGCATGATTAACCAAAATTAAAAAAATAACAGTAAAACCAATTTAAAGGAAATAATAGGTTGCCTCCTACCAACTGCTTCTTTAACGTCATGTTAGCTAGACAAATATGTATCAACTCACATTGACTTGAGAAGTTGTAACACTTCTTTACCTAAATCAAACTCTCCTCCAAGATATGGTTTCAACGTATGGTCGTGGACTTTGATATCACCCTTTTCAGGATGAGTTAACTCAAGTGTTTCATATGGAAAGATTTTCTTAACAAAAAATGAGCCTGACCAACGTGATTTTAACTTACCTAGAAAAAAACCAAGTCTCAAATTTAATAAAAGCACCTTATCTCCAGTTTGAAACTCTCTCCTTAGCTTAATCCCAGCATCATGCCACTTCTTTGTGCGTTCTTGGTTAGATGAGCATTCTCATACGCGTTCAGCCTCCATTCATCCAATTCATTAACCTACAATTTTCTTTTCAAACATGCACTAGCTAGATCAAGATTAATTTGTTTAATTTCCAAAAAGTTTTGTATTCAATTTCAACAGGTAGATGACAAGATTTTTCATAAACTAACCTATAAAGAGTAGTCCCTAAGGCTGTTTTGAATGTAGTCTTGTAGGCCCACATAGCATCATCTAGCTTAATGGACCAATCCTTTCCTAGATTATTCTACGATTTTCTCAAGGATCCTCTTTAACTCTCTATTGGTATTCTCTACTTGACTACTGGTTTGAGGGTGATAAGGGGTAGCAAATTTATGTGTGACTCCAACCATCTTTAACACGTTTTCTAGCTGAGCATTACCAAAGTGTGTAATCCTATCACTAATAATGGCCTTAGGGATGCCAAATGTGCAGAAAATCTTTCTCAAGAATTTCATTAGTACCCTTGCATCATTACGAGGCAAAGCTTGTGCCTCGACCTATTTAGAGACATATTCAATAGCCACCAATATATATCTATTGCCAAAAGAATTAGGAGAAGATCTCATGAAATCTATGATCCACACATCAAAAATTTCGCATTCAAGTATACCGTGTTAGGGCATTTCATTATGAAACGAAATATTACCTGTACGTTGGCAACGGTCACATTCTTATGCAAATGATTGGTTATCCTTAAACAGAGTTGGCCAATAGAATTCTGATTATAGGACTCTTTGAGCTATCCTACTCACCCCATAATGTCCTCCAGCTAGTCTACTATCGCAATGACCAAGAATGCTTATAGTTTCTAGTGATGCCACACACCTCCTTATTATCTCGCCTGCACATATTTTAAATAAAAAAAGGTCTTCCCAAAAAGTAATATTTTAAATCTGCAAAGAATTTCTTCTTTTGTTGATAAGAGTATTCTTTTGGAAATTCCCTTACAATTAAATAGTCGTAAAATCAGCATAACATGGTATTGAAAAATCCAAACTACCTACTAAATTTGCTATTGCATACAACTATTCATTCTGAAAGTGATCATTAATGTCCCTCTCATGTAACTTCTCTAGATGGGGTTCTTAAGTCGTGATAGATGGTCAGCCGCCATGTTTTCTACACCTCTTTTGTCTTGTATCTCCAAATAAAGTTCCTACAAAAGTAAAACCCATCTTATTAATCTTGGTTCGCATCAGTTTTAGAGAATAAATACCTTAATGCTGAATGGTTAGTGTATACTATCACTTTTGACAAAATCAAGTATGATTGAAATTTGTTAAAGGCAAAAATAACTGCAAGCAGTTCCTTTTCAGTAATAATATAGTTTGCCTGGGCATCAGTTATCATTTTACTCGCATAATAGATGGGCTGAAAGTGCTTTTTTCTCCTCTGACCAAGAACAGCTTAAACTACAAAGTCACTTACATCACACATTACCTCAAAGGGAAGACTCCAATTCGGCGCTACCATAATTGAGGTCGTTAACCAGCTTGATTTTAGGGAGGTAAAGGCTGCCATACATTCCTCATCAAATATAAAGTCTACATCCTTCTCCAAAAGTCTAGTAAGAGGTCTAGCTATTTTAGAGAAGTCTTTAATGAACCTACATTAGAAATCAGCATGCCCAGGAAAACTTCTAATAGCTTTGATTAGATGAGGGAGGTGGTAGCTTCTCAATAGTCTCAATCTTTGCTCTATCCACTTCAATTCCCAACATAATGCCTTCCTGTACTATAAAATGGAATTTCTCCCAATTTAGCACCAAATTGGTCTCTTCACATCTTATCAATACCTTCTCCAAATGCTCCACACATTCTTCAAATGACTTTCCATGGATAAAAAAGTTAATTCATGAAACCTTCTATAATATCCTCAACAAAGTTATTAAAGATAGCCATGATGCACCTCTTAAATGTGGCTGGTGCATTACATAATTCGAATGGCATTCTTCTATATGCAAAGTTTTCGTAGGGGCATGTGAACGTGGTCTTTTCCTAATCATTAAGGGCTATTGGAATATGAAAATATCCCAACAAACCATCTAGGAAAAAGTAGTACTTATGCCTTGATAATCTCTCTAGCATTTGATCAATGAATGTAATGGAAAATGATCTTTCCTAGTGGCCTCATTCAGCTTCCTATAATCAATGCACACCCTCCATCCTATCACAATTCTTGTTTGAATTAGCTCATTATTTTCATTTACCACAACTGTCATGCCTCCCTTCTTCGACACTACTTGTACTAGGCTTACCCAAGAACTGTCCGAAATGGGATAGATAATCCCAACATCAATAAGCTTAATCACCTCCCTTTTTACTACTTCCTTTATATTGGGATTGAGATGCCTTTGAGTTTGCACCGCAACTTTGAACTCTTCTTCTATAAGAATCTTATATATGCAAAAGAAAGGGCCGATTCCCTTTATATCTACAATTTCTAAGCCATTGCCCTCCGCCTCATTCTCAAGACTTCCAATAGCTTAGCCTTTTGGTCATCCAGTAATATAAAACTGGCTATTACTAGTAGCTTAGATCCTTCCATCAAGAAGGCATATTCCAAATCCTTCGAAAGCTGCTTGAGTTCCAAAGAAGGAGGGTCTTCAATGGAAAATTTCATCCTGTCCTCTTTTGGCATCTCAATAGACTCGAATGACTGCTTTCTCATTGGCCTTGCTGCCTCAAGGTAGGCTAACTGTTCTAAAGCTTCTGGCATTTCACATCCTTTGATATAATAGGTTATTTGGATGCTGATTATGCCAGTAGTTTATTAGATAGAAAGAGCACGTCCGGAACTTGTCATCTTCTAGGTGAATGCTTAGTGTCTTGGTTTAGTAAGAAATAAGTCTCGGTTGCTCTCTTTACCGTGAAAGCCGAATATGTGGCGGCGGGATATTGTTGTGCTCAAATCCATTGGATGAAGCAACAATTAAAAGAGTATGGAGAGAGAGGTTGATCATATTCCTATTAAATGTGACAATACTAGTGCTATAAACCTTTTTAAGAATCCTATTCAACACTCTAGGAGTAAGCACATAGATATTAGAAACTATTTTTTGAGAGATCATGTTCAAAATGGTAGTGTAGTACTAGAGTATGTTGACACAAATAAGCAACTAGCCAATATTTCCACCAAGCCCTTAAATGAGAAAATATTGAATTTTATAAAAAGAGAACTATGAATGATAGATGGAAGTACTTTAGCATAAATAAAATTCCAATGTTGTACAAATTGTGTATATCTTTTGTTTGTGATACTTGTACTTGTGTGTATACCTTTTGTTTGTGATACTTGTACTTATACATTTTATTATTGCGCGATTTGAGTATTGAAATTATCTTGGCACTAGATCACTTTCAATCTTTGTGCATCTCAATACTCATACACTAAATCATGTGATCAATCTGAATGGTGCATGCTCATCAAAGCATTTTTGCATCTTTTGCTCAAAATTGCAAAAAGCGCACTCGCGCTTTATAGGTCTGAATGAAAACTTGAAAATGACCTTAACAGCGTGCTCGCAATTCCTTAGCACAACTGCGGTTTCCTAAAATTATAGTTGTTGTGACTATTTTTTTCAAAAGTGCAACCACACTTCTCCTCGGTTTCAGTATGGAATAGTTGTTACTGTATTTTAAAAATCATATTTCATAGAATTGCATCACTTTTGCACACATTCATATTTAAGATTTCAAAAGTCCTTCTTCTCTTCTTCAAAAGTTCCAAAATCTCTCTTCAACTTCTTCAAGACTAGTATGGGTCCAAGAAAGACCATTGAGAGAGGCAAATGATCAATTATAAGGAGCTTAAGTATTTTCTAAGATTGTTTTAAGATCTGGGTATCACCAATTGAATATTAAGGAAGCAAATGTTCCTAAAACAACATTTAGAACTCGATACGACCATTATGAATTCTTAGTGATGCCATTTGGGTTAACTAATGCTCCAGCTGCATTCATGGACTTGATGAATATGGTATTCAAACCTTATTTAGACAGTTTTGTAATTGTGTTTATAGATGAGTTTCTGGTTTATTCATGAACAGAGGAGCAACATGCAAAGCACTTGAGGATTGTATTATAAACACTAAGAGATAGGCAATTGTATGCCAAGTTAAGCAAGTATGAGTTTTGGCTGGAGTAGGTAGTATTTTTGGGGCATGTCATTTCATCCAAGGGCGTATATGTTGATCCGAAGAAAATTGAAGCGATTGTTAGTTGGAAACAACCTACCAATGTGCATGAGGTACGTAGCTTTTTAAGATTAGCAAGTATTATAGGAGGTTTATGCAAAACTTCTCTATCATTGCTTCACCTTTGAAAAATGTGTTGAGGAAGAATGTGAAGTTTGTCTAGAATAAAGAATTCCAAGGCAGTTTTAATGAATTGAAGGCATGCTTAACTTCAGCACCGGTATTGACATTACTAATGACAGGGCAGGAATATGTTATGTACAGTGATGCATCCATAAACAGTTTGGGTTATGTATTGATGCAACACGTAAGGTTATAGCATATGCCTCTCGCCAATTAAGACCACATGAGTTGAATTATCCTACACATGACCTTGAGTTAGCAGCAAGTGTTTTTGCTTTGAAGATTTGGACGCATTATCTATATGGCGAGAAGTGTTAGATTTTCACAGACCACAAGAGTTTGAAATACCTATTAAGCCAAAAGGAGTTGAATTTGAGGCAAAGGAGATGCGTTGAGTTATTAAAGGATTACGATTGCATTATTGAGTATCACCTAAGGAAAGCTAATGTATTAACAGATGCACTTAGCATGAAGTCCTCAAGTAACTTATCTTTTATTCAAACTATAAGAATTCCATTGTTACTTGAGTTGAGGGCATTAAATGTAGAGTTAGCTGAGGGCGAGAGTGGAGCATTGCTAGCAACTTTGAAGGTTCGACCAGTGCTAATTGATAGAATCAGAGAGGCACAAGGTTAAGAGGAGCAATTGGTGAAAATAAAGGGGCAAGTCCAACAAGGTAACAGGGTAGACTTTATGATTTTAAAGAATGATATTTTGATTTATGGAGATAGATTTTGTGTATCTAATGTTAAAGTTATGAAAAGGGAGATAGTGGAGGAAGCACATAATTCAGCATATGCCATGCATTTGGGGATCATTAAGATGTACGACACCTAGAAGAATATTGCAGAGCTTGTGAAAATGTTTGGTGTGCTAACAAGTTAAAGTAGAACACCAACACCGGCAAGAACATTGCAACCTCTTCCTATTCCTGAATGGAAGTGGGAGCATATTACTATGGATTTTGTAATAGGATTGCCTAGGACCCAACAGGGACATGATGCTATTTGGGTGATTATGGATAGATTGTCCAAGTTAGCTCCCTTTTTACATTACTCATTGGATAAACTTGCTGAAACCTACATCTGGGAGGTAATTAGATTGCATGGTGTTCCTTTTTCTATTGTATTTGATAGGCTATTTGTGTAGCTAAAATCTAAGGCAATAAACTTATCGATGCAGACTAGCACAAATGGTGAGTATCAAGGTTGTATTCTCGAGAAAGGGTGATCTTAGAACTACTGCAGTGTTTTATGTTATCTAACCTTAACAAAATCAATGAAGTTATTATGCTATGATTAAATATGAACAAACGGTTAACTAAGTGTCAAATAATCTGAAAGAATTTAGGAAAATAATCGAAGGAAAAAGCAAACCCTAGGGGACCTAAGCTAGTTGGATTTTAGTGTAAATAGAAATTATATTGATTACCAATTGCAATTACCCGTGGATGAATTCTTAACTGAATTTGGTCTCCCTCTCGAGATAACCGAATTCCTAAACCTAATAACCTAAAGTTGGAATCTCTTCCTAAAGATCGATTATTCAATTAGTATTAAGCTTTAACCTGCCTCTATTAAGCTTTGTTAATTCTTAATCTGGCTAGTCAATTACCCTTATCTCTATATGATCATTAACCAGTTCTTGTTATTCAAATTTCCAATTACTAAATGAATTTCTCAATTACATAAAGTAATATAAATACCATAACTCACAACGTCTAATGAATAAAGTGATTTCTCATTAATAATGAAAGCAAGAAAAGACAAGCATTGATAATCAAAATCTCATAAGCATTAAAATCAATCCAACAACATAGGAACCCCAATGGGTTTGACAAATTTAGTTACTCATACTAATAAGCAACACAAAGTAAAGAATAAATTCATAAAAGTAAATTGAAGGCATGCACACCCTTCTTCTTTAAGTTGGATGAAAAACCCTAAATTCCCAATTCAGAATGATAAACTCTAATTTGTCTCTTGAATGCTCATAAATCTCCTCTTGATCTTCAATTTGATGTTAAAACTAATGTAATCCTTCCTTCAATAGATGAAAATGGTCTTCTAAGGTCGAGTATTGAAGTCTGGAAAAAGATGGCTTATGCTTGTATATGTGAAATCAAGTGAGAAAATCGAACCCTGATTCAACAAATCGTTTTTGCCTATATAAATCTCTAAGGACGGCCGTGGTTAAGCCCATGCTGATCAGCACAGGCGGAGTCCAGGCCATGCTGGACCTCCGCATTTCGCAACTCACGACTTCTTCCTGGCCGTGCCCTAGCCGGTGCTGAGCCACCACGGGCCGTGGTGGCTTCGGGAACCATGCCAAAATGGCACTCTTGAAGGGCAACTATTTGATGGTTCAGCACGGCCGGAGTCCAGGCCGTGCTGGAACTCCGTGTTCTGCAACTCACGACTTCTTCCTAGTCGTGCCCTAGCCAGTGCTGAGCCACCACGGGCCGTGGTGGAGGCTGTGGTGGCTTTGGAAACCATGCTAAAATGGCACTCTTGAAGGGCAACTATTTGATGGTTCAGCACGACCGGAGTCCAGGCCATGCTCAACCTTGTAATGCTAATCCTTGTCAATTTGATGGATTTTGGTCCGTAATTGCACGTATTTCCCTCGATTACTGATAATGTCCCTCGATATTGACTTAAAACGTGAAAGGAACCAAAACACAGGTGATTCTAGCATAAAACAAGATAACTATGCACAAAACTGTAAACAATTGGGCATATAAATATGTATAAAATGATGCACATCAAATCACCCCACACTTAAGCTTTTGATTGTCCTCAAGCAATCAATATCTCAATACGTGCACAAGCAACAATCACCCCTTAAAATCCATGCTAAAGTTCACAACTCAACCTTATTCAACATAGAAATAATGAAACTCAAGTAACTAACAAGTTATAAACCATTGCCTCACAGGAATCTCTCAAATCACTCACAGTGTTTAAAGGTAAACAAGAAAATTCCCTCAACACAACTGCACACTGATGTGTGCTATTTGTGTTAGCTACAATCTAAGGTAGTGTACCTATCGATGCAGTCTAGCACTAATGGCGAGTATCAAGGTCGTATTCCTCGGGAAAGTGAAAGCCTAGAGTTACTCCTTTGTTCTTTGTTATATTAATCTAAAATGAATGATGAATAATTTCTAAACTAACTAATAGCTACAAGCTAAGTTCTAAAGGAGATGCAGGAGTAATTGATAAATAAAATAACCAACACAGGAAAGCAAACCCAAAAGGAACCTAAACTAGTTGGCAATCAAACAAAAGATAAAGGATTGGTGAGTCTAATTATGCTACCCGTGGATGAATTCTTAACCGAATTCCTAAATCTAATAACCTAAAGTTGAAATCTCTTCCTAACGATTGATTCTTAAATTAGCATTAAGCTTTAATCCGCCTCTATTAAGCTTTGTTAATTCTTAATCCGGCTAGTTAATTATCCTTATCTCTAAGCATTATTAACCAGTTCTTGCTATTCAAAATTCCAATTGCCAAATGGACTTCTCAATCACACAAAGCAATCTAAACACACAATTCACAACTTCTCATGAATAATGCATTATCTTATTAATACTGAAAGCAAGAAGAATACAAAACTAACCCAAACAATCCAATAATATAATACTAAGCCAACATAGTAAAGAAATCCCAATGGATTTAATCAATCTAGCTAATCATGTTCATTATCAAAATCCATAAGAATTCAATTACAACAATGAGTAAAGGTAGAGAAACCCGATTACACCCTTGGATGAGAGTAAACAGCCCCAATTCCTCTTGCTTGAATTGAATTGATTCCTGTTCCTCTTGCTCGATTTGAAAACCAATCAACGAACCTCACCCAATCTTCAATCTTTGAAGGGAATCAGATTGAAACCTTGATCCAAGTCCCTTTTCCCTTGGTTCCAGCTCAGAAAACCCTTGGAGAGAGAAATATTAGGGTTTGGGACGTTCTCCCCCGCTCTACTCTTCTTTCCTCTCTTCTTCCTTTCAATTAATTCCCCCTGTCGCCGCCAACACGGGCGTGTTGATGCCCATGTTCCTAACACGGGATGGTGTTTATGCCCGTGTTACTCTCTGTGGTCGTGCTCCCTAAAAACTTCTTTTTCTTTGATGTTTGATGCACCCAACACGGCCGTGTTGGTGCCCGTGTTGGGAACACGGCCAGTGTTGAAATCAACACGGCCATGTTCAGCTTCCTCATGCGCATACTTAGCTTGTTTCGGCAGCTTTGACGTCCAATTATGCTCCAATTCTTCCCTTTATCATTCTTGACTTCTTTTGGACCTAATGCTTACAAACAGACGCATAGGGTGTGTTGGGACCAATTCACATCCAAATGTCCATAAAATCAATCTTAAAAACCCCATTTAGATGTGTGTATTTTACACACATCACACACAACCTGTTTGCTATAAGCTTGCTCTTCAATCTCATCTTCGCTACCGCGAATAAATGAATAACAAAATCAAAGGGTCTTTTCAAGGGTTGAAATGTGGTTGAGGTAAAGGTAAGAATATTTGGATAGAAGTGTAAAGTATACTGAAAAAAATCATGCACTTATTTAAAATGAAAGCTTTAGGAATTGAGTGCCAAAATAACAAAAATACTCACTAAGCCTTATTTAAAGTAAAGGATGCTCACAAGAATTAAATTTAGAAGAGCTAAGAGCTAAGAAGTAAGTTAGAATTTTCTTTTATATATACTATGTATATATATTACAACAGCTTATATAGGGGCTGCATGATTAGTGACATAAACAATAAGAATAGTTATCCAATTTGGATTGAAAGGAGCATCAAAGAATGACTAAAAAAACTAAGTGAATTTAGAACAACGTTAGGCACTATGATTCCATAAATGAAGAACCATAACACATAATTACTCAGTATACAAGGTGAAAGGAAAGATAGATGTTTAGAATGGTGTATGTATAGTGATTAGGTGTAAATCATGAAGAAAAGGTTAAGGCTCAAACTGGCAGACTAATGGAAATAAAGGGTAGGCTTTTGGCCAGATGTGGTGAAATCCTAAGTTGCCCAAATCATCTAATAGTATTCAAAAATTCATGTAACCTCAACAAGCATTACAGAGCAAGTTCTAGAAATGAAATTAAGTACAGCGCACACTCAAACAAGAAAAGTCATGAGCATAATGTGTAATGGATGCTCAAAATTTTGGTTCAAAAACTCATGTTTGAAGTGGCTAGAATTTGCAATTGGTTCCTAAACTTATCAATTGAATCATCACATAAATTGAATACGAGATTGGCATAATCAAAGTTCAAAGTCAAAGGGTTGTAAATTTGCAAGGAACTCAAGTAACACCGGTTTAACCCGGCCAAAATGACATATTGAATACAGTGAAATTACTTTTAAGGACAAAAGAAAGAGAGGGACAATCAATTACTAGTGTGTGAATTAAGTCATTAATTACGAAAGAATAAACTAAAATTAAATGTCATGAAATACTTAGGTCCTAACATCCTAAGAATAGTCCATTATCATTGCCATAAACAATTAAGGGATAGAGCCATAAATACCTACCCCACACTTAAGTATAACATTATCCACATCTGTTAACATAGGAACCATGCCCGTTGATTTCATGATTGTAGAGACTTCCCTCCAGCTATTTTCCTTTTCAAGTAACAATTCACCACTTTGGGTCAATTTGACAATTTTCTACTTCTGAGTAGTTTTGGTTAGATTTTTCCACCTCGAGGTGTGATCTAATTTGTTTTGATGTCTTCTAGAAGCTATAATGGTACTTGGCCCGCTCAAGGACTAAAGTCTAATTTTAATGGGTTAGGAACCAATTTGTAAATTTTATAGAAACTTCCACTTCTGGATGCCAATTAGTGTTCTATGTTTCTTCTTAGGAGTTGTATCAATGCTTAGCCCATTTAAAGACTAAAGTGTAATTTTAAATAATCAGGGTGGAAGGATGTATATATGTCTAAAAAGGGGCGACAATGTCGTATGTAATAACTAGGCTCCGAGGGGGGGGGGGGATGTAAGAAAAATTACTAACTTAACCCTTAGCCCAAGGTCGAGTATTGAAGTTTGGAAAAAGATGGCTTATGCTTGTATATGTGAAATCAAGTCAGAAAATTGAACCCTGATTCAACAAATCATTTTTGCCTATATAAATCTCTCAGCACGGCCGTGGTCAAGCCCATGCTGATCAGCACAGGTGGAGTCCAGGCCGTGCTAGACCTCTGCGTTCCACAACTCACGACTTCTTCCTGGCTAGGGCACGGCCTGGAAGAAGTCAACAGATGTGGAACGCAGAGGTCCACATTTGGACTTCGCGGTGCTTATCGGCTGAGTTTGACCACGGCCGTGCTGAAGGGATTATATAGGCAAAAATAATTCTGAATTAGGGTTCGATTCGACTTATTATATAAGCTTAAACCATCTGCTTCCAGACTTCAATTCTCGACCTTAGAAGATCATTTCATTAATTGAAGGAAGGATTACATCTATTTTAATATCAAATTGAAGATCAAGACAAGATTTAAGAACATTCAAGAAGCAAATTAGGGTTTACTATTCTAAATTGGAAATTTAGGATTTCTCATCCAACTTGAAGAAGAAGGGTGTACATGCCTTTAATTTACTTTTCTGAATCTATTCTTTATTTTGTGTTGCTTATTAGTATGAGTAACTATATTGTCAAACCCATTTGGGGTTCCTATGTTATTGGATTAATTTTAATGTTTATGAGATTTTGATTATCAATGCTTGTTTCTTCTTGCTTTTATTATTAATGAGAAATCACTTTAATTATGAGATGTTGTGAATTGTGGTATTTAGATTGCTTTATGTAATTGAGAAATTCATTTAGTAATTGGAAATTTGAATAGCAAGAACTGGTTAATAATCACTTAAAGATAAGGGTAATTGACTAGTCGGATTAAGAATTAACAAAGCTTAATAGAGGCGGGTTAAACCTTAATGCTAATCGAATAATCGATTGTTAGGAAGAGATTCCAACTTTAGGTTATTAGGTTTAGGAATTCAGTTACCTCGAGAGGGAGACCGAATTCAGTTAACACTTCGTCCACGGGTAATTGCAATCGATAATCAATTCAATTTTTATCTTCACTAAAATCCAATTAACTTAGGTCCCCCTAGGGTTTTCCTAAATCCTTTCAGATCATTTGACATTTAATTAATTGTTTGTTCATATTTAATCATAGCATAAGACTTCATTGATTTTATTTAGGTTAGATAACATAAGATGCTACAGTAGGTCTAGGATCACCCTTTTCCGAGAATACGACCTTGATACTTACCATTTGTGGTAGTCTACATCGATAGGTTCACTGCCTTAGATTTTAGCTAGACAAAAAGCTTATCAAGTTTTTGGCGCTGTTGCCGGAGAACATTTTTGTGTGAACTAGAGCGAATTTATGTTTTTGTTATTCGTTCATTGTTTTAACTACTTTTGTTCTTCGGTTGTTACATTCCATTCGTAGGTAGTTTATAACCAGGAGCTTTAGCTCTGATCATATAGAGCCTCTGTCTAATCCAGAACGATCCTTAGACTTTTAAGGAAGCGTTTGCAATCAGAAGAGGAGGAGACTAAGGTTGAGGTACCTGTTGATAGACCAGAAGGGATGGAGAAGTACAACGGAAATGCCGCGTGGACGCTAACAGAACGATGTACAAGTTTGCTAGACCATCATTGGATGGGACACAAATGAGTATACTCAGACCGGCAGTGGCAGCTAATAACTTGAAGAACATACTTAGCAACAAAAGCAAGCTGGAAGAGGTAGCATTTGCAAAGCTCAATGAAGAGTGCTCAACAGTGTTTTAGAGCAAGTTACTAGAGAAACGTCATGACCCAGGGAGTTTTACTATTCCTTGCACTTTGGGTGACTTGTGTGTTGATGATGCATTAGCTGATTCAGGCGCTAGCATAAATGTAATGCCCACAAGTATGTTCAATAAGCTAGGTTTAGGGGAAGCAAAGCCCACTAGGATGTGCATTCAATTAGCTGATCATTCTGTTAAGCTTCCTAGGGGGATTGTAGAGAATGTGCTATTCAAGGTAGATAAATCCATATTTCCTATGGACTTTGTGGTTATGGATATGGATAATGAGCCTGGTGTGCCTTTGATTTTAGGGAGACCTTTTCTTGCCACGGCTAGTGCCAAAATAGATGTATTCGAGGGAAAGCTAGAGCTTAATGTACGAGATGACTGTGTTACTTTCAGTTTACCCCCATTCGAGAGTCCTCCCGCCAACCATGTTCATGCCATTTGTGCTATTGAAGGGATTGGTTTTGCATGTGATAAACCACCACAGGATATACTAATTGATGATTGATGGGCTACTGATGCAGCCTACACCTAAGGCAGTGAACCTATCGATGCGACCTAGCACTAGTGAATATCAAGGTCGTATCCCTAGAGATCGGGTGAACCTAAAGATACTACTGTTTACTATGTTATCTAGTTTGAAATAAGGTGTGAGAAGTCTAAAATTAATTAACTAATGATTATGAATACAAATAAAGGAACAAACAGCAATTGACAATCGAAAGACAACCGTAACAAAGAAGCAAACCCGAAGGGGACCTAAGTGATGGAATTCTAAGGTTGTTTTTATAAATTACCAATCTTGCTACCCGTGCCTAAATCTTGAATCGAACTAGGCTCCTCTCTCGAGCTCACCAAGTTCCTAAACCTGCACTAACCTAATGGAATCTCTTCCTATCAGATTATTACAGATTAGCATTAAGTGTGATCTAGATCTATTAAAAGTTGTTAATTCTTAATCCGGCGAGTGAATTAACCTTATCTCTAAGTGTTAACTACCAGTTCTTACTATTCAATTTCCAATTGTAACAAGCATTTCTCAATGTCAAGAAACAACCCAAAAGAAAATTAATTCAACGTCTCAAATTAACTGAATTAAACTTTATTATTAAACAACAAGAAGATTACAAGAATGGCAAATAAAAATCTTATAATTAAACACAATCCATCAAAAAAGGTGAACCCCAATGGGTTTGGCAGCACTAGCTACTCATAATGAAAGAGACAAATACAAAAGGAAAAAAATAACAGAAGAGAAAATGGAACATGTAACCCCTCTTCTCTCGAATCGGAGTGGAAATGTCGCAAGCGCCAACTCTGAAACCAGCCTCAAGTATGGATCTTGAATGTCTCGGTCAATCGTCTAGAACCTTCAATCCTTGCTCGAATCCCCCGAATCAATCCTTTGAACTGACGTTGGTCTCACAAAATGTCAAGAACAGAGCTGCAAAAGTGAGGGGTCGCGCACGTAGAGAAGTCTAGAAATCAGAAGCAGAACCTTGTCTCATTTTACATGCGCCTACTTATAGGCAGAAGTGCCCTAGCCTGTGCCATGGCCCGTGCAACGACCCATGCTAATATGCATGGCCGGGCAATTGCCCGTGCAAAGGCCTCGAATTACACACTAATCAAGGAATCGACTCCGACAAACATCTAATATGCGTAAATCGTCCATATAGCTTGGTTTCTGCCCAAAAATCAATCAATTTCCCATCAAGGAGTCCGAAAACCTGAAAAACTCAGAAACATACCAAAGTGCGATCAAATAGGAATAAATATGACTCAAATACATGAATAAACGACTGATAAACAATCAATAATTATGAATAGAATCATCTACATTAATGATTCTCTGCATGCTTCTTTGCTTGTTGATGTGTGTCACTCTTTTAAAGAAAACAACTTGTATCAATTTGAAACTTCATGCTATGATACACCTGAGAAGGGTAGTTGCAAGTTTGTTTATGACAGGTCATCTAGACAGGATTTGCAGTGGATGACTGGACATACCAACTCGGTATGGAGAGCACCTCCTTGGCCATCTGCTGCACCCATTTGACTGCCTCCTTGCAGTTATATGCTTCAGGCCCCAGCTTACAATGCGCACCTTCTCTATTTACCAACGGGATAGGGATGCTGCTGCAGAGTCCAACTAAGCGACTCAACCAAAAAGAAGCGCTTTTTGGGAGGCACCCCAAAATTTTAATTTTATGCTTTTATTAACATTTTTATTTTGTCAGTCGTTTGCATGCTTGATGGTAATTAGAACATTTACTTTATATACTAAACATAGTTGTATGAACTTAGGGTTGGAGTAGTTTATGTCGGATATTTAGTAATCAGAGAAGAGGGACTTCCCCCGTTTGATTTATTTACTTGATTTACAGCCTAAATGTGTGCGTATATGTGTCAAATGCAGGTAGGGAGTTCGGCGACTCGAGATGGCGAATGAAAGCCTGGACTCCACCCTTCCATAATGGTTTCCATGGCCATCATGGGCTGCAACACTAGGCCGTGCTGAATAGCACGGCCGGAGTCAAGCCCGTGATGAGGATACACATGCAGAATTTTGGAATTCAATGGTTCACCACGACTTCCGAAGGCACCACAAGCTATATCACCAGGCCGTGCAGGTCACCACGCCGGTGCCCAAGCCCATGATGGAGATGCATGTAAAGCACAAGGTAAATTCAGCCGTCACCACGGCTTACGAAGGCACCACGGGCAGCAACACTAGGCGTGCTAACCAGCACGACCGTGCCCCCACACATGATAGATTGGTGCCATGCAGCTTTAAGGTTTAGCACAGGCCGAGTCCTGACCGTGCTGACCAGCACGGCCTTGCCCTCGCCCATGCTGACCCCCATGGCTATAAAAAGAGGCCTTTTCAAATTTCTCCTACCTTTCCCTCTCTAAGCTCCAAGGTGTTGTTTTCTTCCTTATCTCTGATTTTTCTTACCTGTCTCAACCACTTCAAGTAAGTCTCTTCGCCTTTTGCTTTTATTTGATTAAATTTGATTTTTTTTTTCTTTTATGCATTTATTTTATTTAGGACCTTTCGATATGTTTTGGTAGTTTTACTTTGTTACACTGCTTCAATTTGACCCCGATTAGATTTAATTAATACTAGTTGCTATGTTTGATGTGAATTTGACTATGAAATGATAAGTGTGGGGTTTGGCAGCAATAAAGTTTATTTATGTCATTCTACTATGAACAATTGTTAGCATAATATGTTTTATTTGGTGCATGATAACATAGCTTGGAATGTCATTGTGAATTAGCTTATGCAGGAGATTGAGGCTTTAGTCTTTTGTTAAGTCTAAAGTTTTTTGTTAGTCGAATTATAGCCGTTATGCTGTTTAATTTTCGGTAGAATTTCTGATTAACTTGATTTCTTGTTCGAATACTAATGATTCATTGCAGTAGGTAATATGAGGGACCCCGATCAATCACATAGAAAGCAACCGCAACGCGCCGCTACCAGCAGGCGCTCGCATGGCGAAGGAACATTTTCCTCCACTTCACCAGCACCAGCACTTTCACCGCAACAGCAACTAGTCCGAGTCCGAAGAGCACTAGCTACGAATCCACCCGCACCTGGTCGTCATCCATTATGGACATTCCCTAATGCAGATAACGAAAGTCGATTCCAAGTCATGAGATGGAAGTAAGTGATGGCGGGTCATTGCATCGACTTCATATCCCTGGAAAGAGTAGGATTGGCTCAGGATGTGCGTACTCTGTTTGAAACTCTGCCATATGCGCGATTCTTCGACATCATTGAGCCAACCTATAGCGAGCTTAAGATTGAATTCCTCAGCACCTTCTTCCTGAAACAACAGATCACGAACTAGCATCAGCCTGATGCAGTTTACTTCAGACTTGGGGGAAGGGAGTTCTCAATGTCAGTCCTACAATTCGGCATGCACTTGGGATTATGGATTGAGCAGGAGACCTCGAGGGAGGAGTATCAGGGATGTCTCTACATCAACCCAATATCATATGACACCATGTGAGACTCATTGGTACTCAGGCCGGAATCGTACTACCCTAGTAGGTCTAAGCGTCTAGCCTTCCGGATCATCTCCACTATCTCCATACCTTATTAGCTTACACGATTACAGGCAGGGTAGATAGTTTTGGAGCTGTAACACCGACCGATGTCTTCATCCTCTGGGCTATGCAACATTAGAAGAAGCTTGACTTGGGATATTCGTTGGCTCGACAAATTCGTTCATTTACAGTAGACGCCCAGAAGAAGATGCACTGCTATTTTGGCCCGTATGTAACTAGGTTAGCCAAGAGACTGGATGTATTGGACGACTTTCTGTCAGAGCTTTCATAGATTGGTGACATGACAACACTAGGGATCAGACAGATGATCAACATGTAGATGATCATGGCTACTCGACATCCACATGGTATAGAATACAAGCTCGTGAACACAATAGTCAGGGAGGCTAGAGAGGCAGCGGCTAAAGGAGCCCAAGATCCGACGACTGGGATTCCAGATGTCAAGATTCCTAACCCAGCCAGAGTATTTATGCCTACATCTGGAGCCTCATCTTCTTATTCTGCAGGGAGATTAAGTGCTCAGATTTGTGCTTTGGCTGACCAACTAGATCGAGTCTGCAATTTACAATAGCAGCACTATACTGAGTTTGCGGAGCAAAGAATGGAGTTTGGGCGGTTTCAAGAGGAGACTAGGGCACATTTTCACAGTTTAAACGATATGCTCCAACAGCTTATGCATGGGTTGGAGAGGCAGGCCACCCATATAGACTTAATGGCGTAGCAGATTAAAAAGATGATGGACACCGAAGCACAAAATCAGCGGTTCATCGATGATATGGAGTTCGATCTGGCAGGATGCTTCACGGACCCTGTGATACCACCACCGCCCCCTCCTTCAGCGACTTCCCCTACTCGTCATCCTCTAGCAAATCCGACAAGTGAGGATACACCTTCAGCAGACTACCAGCAGTGAAACAAAATTTGTGCTATTTTTTCTTTTCCCTTTTTCTTTTTATTTTCCTTCTTTATTTTTATTTTATTTTATTTTCTTGTCTTTTTGCAAGTTTAATTTTATATTATTTCCTTCCATTTTCCTTTCATGTTAATTTATTTTAGTAGAACACTTTACTTTGCCATTTTGAAATGTACACTGAGTATGATCTTCAAGGATTACGATGTGCTAGTTATGTGCTATACCTAGTTTTAATTTTTCTAACACTATGGACAGTGTTATACTCAAGTGTGGGGTGGGTATCCCTTAAATGTTTAAAGGCAATGATAATGGACTATTCTTAGGATGTTAGGACCTAGGGTTTTCATGACATTCAAGTTTATTTTATTCTTTCGTAATTAATGACTTAATTCACACACTAGTACTTAATTGTCCCTCTTTATCATTTGTTCTTGAAAGCAATGTTACTGTATTCAATATGTCAATTTGGCCGAGTTAAACCGGTGTTACTTGAGTTCCTTGCAAATTTACAACCTTTGACTATGAACTTTGATTATGTCAATCTCGTATTCAATTCATGTGATGATTCAATTGATTCTGGGAACTAATTGCAAATTTTAGCCACTTCAAACGTGAGTTTTTGAACCAAAATTGAGCATCTATTGCACATTATGCTCATGACTTTTCTTGTTTGAGTGTGTGCTGTACTTACTTTTGTTTCTAGAACTTTCTCTGTAATGCTTGTTGCGGTTACATGAATTTTTGAATACCATTAGATGATTTGGGCAACTTAGGATTTCACCACATCTGGGCAAAAGCCTACCCTCTATTTCCATTAGCCAACTAGTTTGAGCCTTAACCTTTTCTTCATAATTTACACCTAATCACTACATATACACCATTCTATACATTTGTCTTTCCTTTCACCTTGTATACTGAGTAATTATATGTTATGTTTCTTCATTTGTGGAATCATAGTGCCTAACATTGTTTTTAATTCACTTAGTTTTTTCAGTCATTCTTTGATGCTCCCTTTAATCCAAATTGGATATTTATTCTTATTGTTTATGTCACTAACCACAGCAGCCCCTGGTTGTTGTTGTTCCTCCATCCGAAAGTTCGGATGATTTCTTTATCCCGGATTATAAGTGCTGCTATACAGTTATTCTGCTGCCTAGGCTGACTGCCTATGTAGTCTACCTGCTCAAGGTTAGATGAAGAAGAAGCAAACATACCTCCCGACATACAATGACTATTGAAATGTGGGCCACCACAAAACTCACAAACTGCTTGAGCTGCTTGGACAAGCATCTAGAGTTGATCAATTTTCTTGGATAATAACTCCACTTAAGCCACCAAGGCTGTAGTGGTATCCAACTGGTGTATACTCCCTTAACGTCCCATCCTGCTCCTAGTAGTGTGCCACTGGTAATTGTTTATGCCCATCTCCTCTATCAAGCTTTGGGCTTGCTCTGGTATCTTGCTGCTCAAAGAACCACATGTAGCTGCATCTACCATCTGCTTAGTAGCCAAATTCAAACCATTATAAAAATTTTGTACCTGTAACCAAATTGGTAGTCCATGGTGTGGGCAGCATCTAAGTGGGTCCTTGTATCTTTCCCAGGTGTCGTACATTGACTTATCTTCAAATTGCACAAAAGAAGATATGTCATTTCTAAGTTTAGCAGTTTTAGAGGGAGGAAAGTACTTAAACATAAATTTTTCTGCCAAAGAATCCCAAGTAGTGATAGTGTTTGGAGGTAGCGACTATAGCCACCGCTTTGCTCTATCCCTCAAAGAAAATGGAAACAAGCGAAGATGAATTGCATCGTCTGCTATACCATTAATCTTGAAGGCATCATAAATCTCCAAGAAACTCGCTATATGCGCGTCAGGATCCTCATCTAGAAAGCCTCCGAACTTAACCGTTTGCTGCACCATCTGAATCACATTAGGCTTTATTTTAAAATTATTGGCCGCGACATCCGGTCACGTAATGCATGTTCGTGTCCCTTCCAATGATGGTTTTGCAAAATCATATATCGTCTGGTTATTCTCATTATTGTCGTTGACGTCTACCATCTCTATTGTAGTTCCTTTCAGTTCACTCTCGTTTATGGCTTTCCCAACCTGAATCTCTTCCTCCTCTATGTTCAACCGCTTTCTCAACTACCTGAAGGATCGCTCTGGTTCTAGTAGAGGGTCTACTAGATCAGTATTAGACCTCCTGGTCATACACTACCTGAAACAACGAATAATTGATAACACAAATGAACAAAAGAATAAAATCAAACAAAAACAAATAAAGAACAAAGAATAAATGGCTAAATTAACAAGAACACACAGTTCATAATATTTCTCAAAATAATTCCTCGGCAACGGCGCCAAAAACTTGATGCGAGCTAAAACTCACTAACAATCTACATGCAAGTGCACCTATTGAATGTAATCTAGCTATGGCAAGTATCAATGTCGTATCCCATGGGAACTAAGAAGCTACTGCTACTATGCTATTCATATTATCTAATAGATCAAAAAGGTGGTGAAGATCATTAACTAAAAAAACGATTGAGAATGCAAATGAAAACTAAATTTTGACAAAGAGAATGAAAGTTTGAAAAAGACAGTGAGATGAGTTAACCCAATTGGAGATCCCTTTAGCTAGTCGGCTTAAAAATAATAATATATGAATTGATTGATTAAGAATTACAATCTGTATATAATTTCTTAAATGAATTGGCCTCTCTCTCGAGTTAACCAATTTCTAATCCTAAAGGTCTAAAGTTGGAATCTCTTCCTAACAATTGATTTTAGAATAGCATTAATCTCTAAATTACCTCTAATAAGAATGTCTAGTTCTTATTCTAGTAAGTTATTACACTTATCTCTAAGATGTAAATCACTTAGTCACACAAGCAGTTGTCCAAACTTAATTGAATTTTTTAATTGCAAAGGAGTTCTCAAATTGATTCAACAATGAAGAAGAAATAGTAAATTTTATTATACTTGAATGAAAACTACAATCTTAAATCAACAATCCAATCAATTAAGCATAAAACAAGCCTAGCATAGCTAAAGATCACCCCTAAATTGGTTTAATAAGATTAGTTACACATGTTCATGATTAAACTAATACAAGAATCAAATACAAAGTAAACAAGAATCGAAAAAAATATGTACACCCTATTCTGAAATGGCGGAAATGCTATCCCCTCTTGAATAACTCTGAATTCAATCTCTGTAGCTCAAGATATCCTTCTTTTTTCCTTTGAATCTTCAATCCAATCCTTAAGAACAGCTATATGGATGATGTTGAAGTGGAATTCATTCCCATTTTCCTCTTCTTGATCATTTGAAAGGTTGCTCTCAAAGTCTATCTTGAATTCCCAAAGTTCTCTCTCTCCAAAATCCCTCTCTCTTTCTTTTTTCTTTTCTTTTAAATCGGGGTTCGGGATCCAACACGGCTTGGATTTGGGTCGTGCTACTCAGCATGGGCATGCTTTTAGGCCTTATTACTCTCGAAAACCGTGTTACAAATTATTTCTTCTCGCCATGGGTAAGGAATTTCAGCACGCCCTCTGACCCTAACCATGCTCCTCAACGCGGGCGTGTTGAACAGTCTAATGCACCTAATTCGTCCGTTTCTTCCCAATTTTAGTCCGATTTCTCTCTAACTTTGATGATGTACCTAAAAAATACCTGAGACACAAAGGAAACTAAAACAGGGTGATTCTAATACAAAAACACATAATATGCCCTAAAAACAACTCAAAATCAAGCATACAAACATATGTAATATCAAGGATATTTTCTTGACCAAAATTCGCACTTGAAGATATCCTTTGTCCACATGGGAAGGGCACACGGGCGTGTCCTCTTCTTGTATCATTCCTTGAATAATCTGTCACTTTATGCCAACTTACACGGGAAGGCCACATGAGCGTGTGCCTCTCATGTCCTGCAAGCCATCATTCTGCCATTTTTCACACTTCACACAGGAAGGTCACATAGGAAGCTCCTTCCTATGTCATGCCCGTGTGACACTCCTGTTCTTGATGGTAGTGCTCCTTGGCTGACTTTTCTTGTACTTTGAAGCTAAAATTTCCTCCTATCAAGCAAGCTTGCTAAATACCTAAAAAGAAATTGAAAACAAACTCTGAAGAACAAATTAAACTCAATCTAAGGTGAAATCAAGGTAAAACAAGCTTCAAAAATAAGTGCTCTCAGCATTTGTCACTCTTCCCGGATCACAACCCTTATGTTGTTAATGAGGGCATTCTTGAGGATCTCAACATCTTGCTCGTTAGCTTTTTCATTGGCCATTTCAGATATAGCTTTAGTAGCTTGACGTCTTAGTCTTTCAAGATGTTCTCATATAGCTCGAATTCTCAGAAAAATGGGTACTCTTTCCAGCCTCCCAATATCTTGCCTCTTACAACCCATAGGAGAATCTATATGGCTAAAAAGTAAGGTTAGTATGATGCATGTGATGCGTGTGATGCATGATGCATGTGCAATGCATAAAGATAGAAAAAGAAAAAAGAAAAGGGTTAGCACACACATTAATATATAATTCATCCTTCTAACCTTATTACTCCTGCACACGGTTCGTGGTGAGTCTTTCTTCCCTAGGATTTTGGGTTTAGACTTTCTATCAACAGGGGATAGTAGGCCCAACGCGTATGCCATAAACTCTAAAAGTAGATTTAAAACAAACAAGGCAATCTCAATATAAGCGTAAGAGCCTACATATTTTAGGCCTATAGCCTGATTCCACATGTTTTTAGGCCAAGGCCTTTAATACTTGGGCTTTAGACACTTATAAGGAGAAACATTTCATATAGCAAGCAATAGAGTTTTTAAAGGAAATTTCTATGGTCATTACCATGAGCTGAGTCTTGGATAAGGATAAAGGCTTCCACAAGTAAAATTTTTTCTTCCTTGGCTCATCTCTCCATTCCAGAGTCCATGCGAGAAAGGAAATTCACTCATTACTTGTGAGTGATGGTTAGTCAGTGTCACTTCTAGGGTTCAAGTAGAACAAAAGAACCACTAGCCGACGCCATATTGGGGTTGTAGGGACCAAAGTGCACAATGTGTGATAATGGTCTAGTGATGCAAGAATAATCGTTAAATAATAAAATTAAAGATAAACATACACTAGAATCAACTTCTCTTATCTCTAGTGGAGTCGCCCCTGTAGGCGACAGTTTTGGCCCAAGTTTCTTTAGCGACTAGGCACTACAAAGCTTTTCAACCTAATCGAGAACAAGCTAACTAGTCATTAAGCCTAGCGTAGAGATGGCAATTGCCACCTAGGTAATTCACTAGGAAACCTTTATTAATGAGTGACATTTCTCAGATACCATAATGAAGCTTACACCATAAATCTAGAGATGGATCCAGAAGTCAACTTCCTTATTTGTGTATCTTGGTCTTTAACTTTATTATTTAACAAATTATTCCTTATAAACATAGCAGTTCATATACAAGCATACCAAATGATACATAAAGTTCACTTAAGTCTAGCCCATTTTTTATTAAGCCCAACCTATATTTAGATTATTAATCTAGCTTACTAGTTAATTATGTACAATCCCCTCCTAGTCTAGCCCAATTATTAGTTATGTTTTACTAAATAAATACCAACTGTATGAACCTAAATCTAATTAAACCCAACTAATCCAACTAAAGCATGGTAAACCCACTAAGACTACATTGATTTTAAAACTTAAGCCTAATTACTATTGATTAGCCTAATGGACTACAGTTTTCATGTTGGGTTCAATTTTAACCTAAAGTCTACATGTCCTATTTTAATTAAGCAGACATGTTACAGTTACTTGACATGCATTAAACAAAAAATAAATAAAAAATAAAGTGAAAAAAAGTAAATCTAGCTATTACAACCGGGTTTATAACTAAAAGAGAGAAATAAAAGGCCTGAAACTAAATACAGTACATGAATAACTCAAAAAATACATTATATATTCATAAAATCTGAAAATTAGGGCTGAGGTGAGCTAAGCCGATCGGCTCAATGCATAACCAATTGACTTTGCACTGAGCCAATCAGCTCTAGAGGTTTTCTAGGCTGATTTTTGCAATTCCTTTGCAATTCTCATGTCTCAAAGCCAATTCAGCATGCGCAGAAAGTAAAAGAATTTAATTAGAACACAAAAAAATATAAAAGATATAAATGACATCAAATTAAACCAAAAACCCTAAAAATCATGCAAACCCTAAAAGTCTAAACATATAATGGAGAAACATGGCAGATTTCACATTTTAACTATATAACCTTAATAAACTAATTTGATGACCAATCTATAAAGAAAATACAAATCTAATAATGTAATCCTAATCGCTTGACTAATCAGACTGAAAATCCAAAGGCAAACATATTATCATATTGAAAACCCTAGTGTTCTTATTTTCAAATTCAAAACCTAATGAGATTAGCAACATATTAATCCACAAGAAATCCTAATCTAATCACATCAAAAATGGAAAACAAGAAAAAAGAAACCCTAATCATATTTGTAAGAAAAACACATAAAAGAATAGAAAAACCAGTTTAATAGGAAAGTGATGTAATGATGATGGATGTAGGGGAACTGATATGCATAGTTTTACACATATTTGCTGACATATTATTGCAAATTTTCTTAGCATTTATTGTGTTTTTATTCCTAGATCACCCGTATTTTGTGTACTTTCATGTTTCAGGAGATTTTATAGGTCCATCATCAGTGCTTTAGCAATTTTAGATCAATTTTGGGCGAAAATGGACGGAATCAGAAGCTTTTTGACCTTGGGTTGACTTTTAGGAACTCAACACAGCCCATGTTGGAGAAAGTACAGAAATTTCAGGTCATGTAGCTTAAGCACTTTGAAGCGGCACATTTTTCAAGGGTACCACACCTTAAAGCACGACCCATGTTAGTTAACACGGGCTAGAACACAGCCATGGTCGATTCAGCTCATTTTGTCAATTGGAGTCCAACACGGCCCTTGTTGGGGGAAACGGGCTGAAACACGCCCATATTTGTGCTATAAATAAAAGGAACGAGCCAAAAAGAGAAAGGGAGAGTTTTAGATCAGCGATTTTCACTTTTGATCTTTCATTGTAATTTTGCTAGATGTGTTGTCAAGAATTTTAGAGGGCTTCCAGGAAACTGATTCTACCTTGGAATGTCAGTTCGTGATCTGGGTTTTGGATTAAAGATTGAGGAGGAGTTTTGAAGCAAATCAAGGAGAACTTTTGGAGATCAACTGTAGTATAGATCCAAGCGTTGAGCTGTTCATCCAATTCTAGGAAAAGGGTGTATATTTTTCAATTTCTTTGTTCTTTCACTGGAATTGAATTCCTATTTGCTTTAGACATGAACATGTGTAGCTAGATTAGTTGAACCCATTGGGGTTTCTTGCTATGTTGGCTTTGTACTGAATTGTTGAGATTGGTTAAGTTTCCTTTCTTGTATTCTTTTTGCAATAAATAATTAAATCCAGTTTTCTTTACATTAAATGTGTTGGTAACTGTTCTAATTGAGTTTGGAAATTTAATTACAAGATTAGGTTAATTTTCACTTAAAGATAAGTTAATTAATTTACCAGATTAAGAATTAATGATGTGCATCGATTTATACATGTTTATATGCCCAATTACTTCCACTTTTGTGCATAGTTATCTTGTTTTATGCCAGATTCACCCGTGTTTTGGTTCCTTTCATGTTTTAGGTGATTATCGATGGACATTATCAGTAGTCGAGGGAAATACGTGCAAATACAGACCAGAATCCATCAAAATTGAGTAAGGGCTACCATTTCAAGGTTGAGCACAGCCTGGACTCTGGCCGTGCTGAACCATTACCATTTAACCCTCAAGAGTGCCATTCTGGCGCAATTTTCGAGGCCACCACGACCTCCATCATAGCCGTGGTGGCTCAACACCGGCGAGGGCACGACCAAGAAGAAGCCCTAATTTATGGGACTCGGAGGTCCAGCACGGCCTGGACTCTGCCCGTGCTGACCAGCACGGGCTTAACCATGGTCGTGCTGAGACATTTATATAGTCAAATGTGAATTATTTTGCTAGGGTTCGATTTTCTGACTTGATTTCACACATACATGCACGAGCCATCCTTTTCCAGACTTCAATATTCGACTTTAGGAGATTATTTCGCCTATTAAAGGAAGGATTACATTGGTTTAAACATCACATTGAAGATCAAGAATGGATTTGGAGGCATTTAAGAGGAAATTTAGGGTTCATCATTCAGATTTGGGAATTTAGGGCTTTTCATCCGACTTGAAGAAGAAAGTTGTACATGCTTTCAAATTGCTTTTCTGTATTTGTTCCTTACTTTGTATTGCTTATTAGCATGAGTAGCTAGAATTGTTGAACCCATTCGAGTTCCTATGTTGTTGGATTGATTTTAATGTTATGAGATTTTGATTATCAATTTTTTATTCTTCTTGATTCTATTATTAATGAGAATTCACTTTATTCAGGAGACGTTGTGAATTGTGGTATTTAGATCGCTTTATGTAATTGAGAAATTCGTTTAGTAATCGAAAATTTGAATAGTAAGAATTGGCTAATAGTCACTTAGACATAAGGGCAATTATCTAGCCGGATTAAGAATTAACAAAGCTTAATAGAGGCGGGTTAAACCTTAATTCTAATTGAATAATCGATCGTTAAGAAGAGATTCTAACTTTAGGTTATTAGGTTTAGGAATTCGGTTATCTCGATAGGGAGACCGAATTCAGTTAAGACTTTGTCCACGAGTAATTGAAATTGATAATCAATTTAATCTCTATCTTCACTAAAATCCAGTTAACTTAGGTCCCCTAGGATTTGCTTTTTCCTTCGAGAGTTTTCCTAAATCCTTTCAGATTATTTGACATTTAATTAATTGTTTGTTCATATTTAATCATAGCATAACATTTCATTGATTTGTTTAGGTTAGATAACATAAGACGCTACAGTAGGTCTAGGATCACCCTTTCCCGAGAATACGACCTTGATACTCACCATTTGTGCTAGTTTGCATCGATAGGTTCATTGCCTTAGATTGTAGCTACGTAAATAGCCTATCAAGTTTTTGGCGTCGTTACCGAGGAAACTTTTTATGTGAACTAGAACGAACTTTTATTTTTTTTAATTTAGCCATATTTATTTTCTATCTTTATTTTGCTTTATTTTATTCTTTCATTGTTTTAACTACTTTTGTTCTTTGGTCGCTACATTCCATTTGTAGGTAGTTTATGACCAGGAGCTCAAACTCTATAGAGCCTCTATCTGAACTAGAACGATCCTTCTGACTTTTAAAGAAGCGTTTACAATTAGAAGAGGAGGAGATTGAGGTTGAGGTACCTGTTGATAAACCAGATGGGATGGAGAATCACAACGGAGATGCCACGGTGGATGCCAACAAAATGATGTACGAGTTTGCTAGACCATCATTGGATGGGACACAAATGAGTATACTCAGACCGACGGTGGCAGCTAACAATTTTGAGATAAAGCCAAATGTGATCCAGATGGTACAACAAAGTGTACAATTTGGGGGGTTGCCAAGCGAGGATCCCAATGCCCATATAGCCAACTTTTTGGAGATATGCGACACTTTCAAGATAAATGGAACTACCAGTGATGCCATCCGGCTGAGATTATTTCCATTTTCTTTAAGGGATAGAGCAAAGAGATGGCTGCAGTCCTTTCCACCGCACACTATTACAACCTGGAAATCTTTGGTAAAAGTTTTCTTTACAAGTATTTTCCTCCAGCTAAAACTGCTAAATTAAGAAATGACATTTCTTCTTTTATGCAGATGGACAATGAGAGCATGTAAGACACCTGGGAGAGGTATAAGGACTTGTTGAGATGATGTCTGCACCATAGTCTACCAATATAGATGCAGGTTCAGACCTTTTACAGTGGTTTGAACCTTGCTACGAGGCAAATGGTGGACGCTGCAGTAGATTGTGCTTTGAATAGCAAGATGCCGGAGCAAGCGCAGAACCTGATAGAGGAGATGGCCATGAACAACTACCAGTGGCAATCGTCTAAGAGTCAGCCGGTCAAACAAGGAACGGTCAACTAGTTAGACTCCACAGCAGCCTTGGCAGCTCAAGTGGAGCTTTTGAAGTTAGACCAGCTTCATATGCTAGTTCATGCAGCCCAAATAAGTTGTGAATTTTACGGTGGCCCACACTACAGTGCAAACTATAATGCGGGAGTTATGTTTGCCTCTAGTAATAATTCTTCCTCTATTTTTTCTGCTGACATGGAACATGTACACTACATGGGTAATGCCCCTAGACAGCAGAACAACCCATATAGCAGCACATACAATCCCGGCTGGCGTAACCATCCAAATTTTGGGTGGAGAAATAACAACACCCAAGGTCAACCAGGCTTTCAGAGACTGCATCAGTAGCCACCACAACAGCAGCAGCAGGTTATACCATCACAGCCCCTTCCATCAGCAGAAAAGAAACCTAACTTGGAGGAGTTGATGGTGAAGTTTGTCACGTCGACAAAGATGAGATTCCAGCAGACAGACAGTGCCCTTAGAAATCAGCAGGCATCCATCCAGAATCTAGAGAGTCAAATTAGGCAGATTTCTAAGATGCTATCTGAAAGGTCACAAGTATCGCTCCCTAACACAACAGAGTCAAACCTTAGGGAGCATTGCAAGGCTGTCACCTTGCGGTCAGGTAAGAAATTGTCTAGCTCTCTACCTTTAGCTGATGATGAGGATGTTTATATACAGGATAAGCAAGCTAGGCAGGAGCCAGAGCCTGAAACAATGGGAGGAGAAAAGGTGGAAGACAAGTAGAAGAGCCCTGTGAGAGAGTACCAGCCACCACTCCCCTACCCTGCTCGACTTAAGCAGGAGAAGGTTGATAAGCAGTTTGGTAAGTTTCTTGACTTGTTTAAACAACTGCGAATTAACCTGCCTTTTGTTGAAGCTATTTCGCAGATGCCGAAGTATGCAAAGTTCTTAAAGGAAATTTTGAGCAACAAAAGGAAGTTGGAGGATTTGGGACTTATGACTCTGAACGAGGAGTGTTCGACTATTCTTAAGAATAAGCTGCCACTCAAAAGAAGAGATCTAGGGAGTTTTACTGTTCCTTATGTCATTGGCAATTTGCCTATTAGTGGTGCATTAGTTGATTTAGGAGCTAGTATAAATTTAATGCCCACTAGTCTGTTTGATAAATTAGGTTTGAATGAACGTAACCCCACTAGGATGAGCATTCAGTTAGCTGTTAGAACTGTAAAGGTTCCTAGGGGTATTATTAAAGATGTGCTTGTTAAGGTAGACAAGTTTATTTCTTGTGTAGATTTTGTAGTCATGGATATGGAAGGTGAGAGTGTTGTACCTTTAATCCTAGGTAGACCCTTTCTTGCAACGTCTAGGGCTGTAATAGATGTTTGTGATGGAAAGTTTAAAATTAGGGTAGACAATGAGACCATTACCTTTGACCTAGTGAATACTATGAAATACTCTTTAGACCATGATGATGCTGTATTTTCTATTGATATTGTGGATAATTTGGTTAAGTCTCACTTACAGGAAATATTACTTGATGATCCTTTGTAGGTAGCCTTGCAAGGAGAGGAGGAGGAGCTGTCCAACGAGCAAGTGTTGGAGCAGATCGCTAGTTTATTGGCTACTGAACCTAGCTGTTCTACTGATCCTTTTCTTTCTCTTGACAGGTCAGAAGTGCGGAAAGTGAAGTCTTCTTTTGAGGACCCCCCGGCCTTAGAATTGAAGGAGCTGCCTAAGCACTTAAGCTATGGATTCTTGGATGAGGAAGAAAAGTTACCGGTGATTATTGCAGCAGATTTAACACCTGAGGAGCGAGCAAAAACTCTAGATGCGCTCAAGAGGTATAAGAAGGCCTTCGCCTACAAAATTGCGAATATTCCCGGGATCAACCCTAGTTTATGTTCTTACAAGATTCTTACGGAGGATAGCTATAGAGTAGTAGTTCAGCCATAGAGGCGGCTTAATCCGAACATGAAGGAAGTAATGAAAAAGGAGGTAATTAAGCTCCTAGATGCAGGATTAATTTACCCTATTTCTGACAATTCTTGGTTGAGCTCTATACAGGTTGTGTCGAAGAAAGAAGGCATGACAGTAATTCGAAATGAGCAGGATGAGCTGATACCTACACAGATAGTAATAGGATTTCGAGTGTGCATCAATTATAGGAGGCTTAATGATGCAACTCAGAAGGATCACTTCCCTCTTCCTTTCATTGATCAGATGTTAGAAAGATTGGCAGGACATATGTTTTACTGTTTCCTTGATGGTTTTTCAAGATATTTTCAAATCCCAATTGCACCTGAAGACCAAGAGAAGACAATTTTCACCTGCCCCTATGGGACATTCGCTTATAGAGGATGCCTTTTGGCCTATTGATGTGCATAGTTTTACACATATTTGCTTGCATATTATTGCGTATGTTCTTAGCAATCATTGTGCTTTTATTCCTAGATCACCCGTGTTTTATGTTCTTTTGCATTTCAAGAACATTTATAGGACCGTCATCGGTGTTTAAGCAATTATAGATCAATACGTGCAGAAACAGACGAGAATTCATCAAGATCGGACAAGAGCCCGCATTGCACACATTGAGCACGGCCTGAGTCAAGGC
This sequence comes from Ricinus communis, assembly GCF_019578655.1. Classification (NCBI taxonomy): domain Eukaryota; kingdom Viridiplantae; phylum Streptophyta; class Magnoliopsida; order Malpighiales; family Euphorbiaceae; genus Ricinus; species Ricinus communis. The sequence continues at coordinate 33,701,137 of NC_063257.1, read as the reverse complement.
CGTGCTGATCATTACGGCCTAGACTCTGGTCGTGACCAACCATCGAAACTTGGTCTTCAAAATAATGGTTTCAGCACGGTTTCCATAGCCACCACGGCCTCTAGCACGGCCCGTGGTGGCTAGCACGGGGGGCAACACGACCGTGGTGAAACCCTAGTTGGTAAGATCCACAGTTTCAGCATAGCCTCGACTCTCAGCACGGCCTTGACCACGACCGTGCTGAATTAAATATATAAGGAAAACGTATTTTTAGGGTAGAAAAAGAGGGGGAAGGAGTGACATAGAGCCCTGGCGGCTGGTTCGGTTTCTGCACAGTATTGAGTGCGAGAGAGAGTTGCAGGGAGGAAGAATCCCGGAATCGCAAGGTTTCGAGTGCAAAACAGTAGTGGAGCGATTCAATAGGCAATTTGGGAGATTAATCAAAGTGTAGATCCAGATTTGGAGCTGTTCATCCAATTCGAGATAAAAGGGTGTACATGTTTTATTTTCATTGTAATTGATTTCCTAGATTGTTTTAAACATGAACATGTTTAGCTAGACTGATTAAATTCATTGGGATTTCTTTACTATGTTGGCTTAATATTATATTGTTGGATTATTTGAGTTGGTTTTGTATTCTTCTTGCTTTCAGTATTAATAAGATAGCATTATTCATGAGACGTTGTGAATTGTGGTGTTTAGATTGCTTTGTGTGATTGAGAAGTCCATTTGGCAATTGGAATTTTGAATAGCAAGAACTGGTTAATAATCACTTAGAGATAAGGATAATTAACTAGCCGGATTAAGAATTAACAAAGCATAATAGAGGCGGATTAAAGCTTAATGCTAATTTAAGAATCAATCGTTAGGAGGAGATTCCAACTTTAGGTTATTAGGTTTAGGAATTCGGTTATCTTGAGAGAGAAATTGAATTCAGTTAAGAATTCATCCATGGGTAGCATAATTGGATTCATCAATCCTTTATCTTTTGTTTGATCACCAACTAGTTTAGGTTCCCTTTGGGTTTGCTTTCTTGTCTTGGTTATTTCATTTATCCATTCATTCCTGCATCTCCCTTAGAACTTAGCTTGTAGCTATCAATTAGTTTAGAAATTATTCGTCATTCATCTTAGGTTAATATAACAAAGAACAAAGAAGTAACTCTGGGCTTTCACTTTCCCGAGGAATACGACCTTGATACTCGCCATTAGTGCTAGACTGCATCGATAGGTACACTGGCTTAGATTGTAGCTAACACAAGTAGCACACATCAAGTTTTTGGCATCGTTGCCGGGGAATGTTTGAAAACTAGAGTGAAATTTGCTATTTGTTAATTTAGCCTTTTTTTTTTAATTTCTGTTTTATTTGTATATATTTATTTAGTTAAGTTTATGATTCAGGTAGTGAATGATAAGGAGGTTCAATGTTAAATTCAAACTCTTTGTATGATGCGTTGGAAAATAGGATTAGGAACCAAGAGAGTGCTAAAAATTAGGATACCTATGCATCTTTTAAAGCTCGAGTGTAATCATTTTGCAGGGCTACCGATCAACTCTCCACTCCTATCCTTTCATCTCAAGTTTTTTGTGAATTTTGTTGTGGTTTACATTTGAGTAATGATTGTCCATTGTATAGTGATGTTGCTCATTGTTCTTATAACTATGAACAGGTGAATTATACGGGAAGTTGGCCAAATGACTCATATGGAAGCACCTACAATCAAGAGTGGAGCACTCATTCACCCTTTGGATGGAGCTTAGATGGCCTAGAACCACCAAAATCTCAGCAACCACATCAGCAGCCTAATCTTGCACCTTCAACTTAAGATGAAGAGTTAGTGTTGAAGGAGCTGATGATGAGGCTCATTACAAGTCTTGATGATAGATTCCAACAAACAGAGAGGGTACTTGAAAGTCAACAAGCCTCCATTAAGAACATAGAGCATCAAGTAGGCTTAATCTTCAAGTTACTAGCTGAAGAGCAATTGGGAACTCCATCAAACGCTACTGAATCCGAGGAACACTTGAGCGCCGTCACTTTGCGTTCAGGTGAGAATTTTTCTGGTTTATCTATTATGTTTGACGATGATGCTTCTGTGCAGGACGACTCTTTGAACATGGAGATAGAATTTCCACAGTCGATGATGCTGAGTTGCAATTAGAGGAATTATTGGTGGATTTTCCGCAAGTCCCTTCGATGATGGAAGATGAGCCCGAGTTATCCAATGAAGAAGTCTTGGAGGAGCTCTAGTTTTTTCTAGCGAGTGAACCAAGACAAGGACTAGAGAAAACCATTGACGTTCCTAAAGAAATTGCCTAACCGTCGATCCTTCCAATTCGTGAAACTTCAGCTTTCAAATTGGAAGAGCCCCTAAAGCATCATGACTACGTTCAATTATACGAGGAGCGAGCTTTGCCCATCATACTGGCAGCTTGTTTGACAGTCGGGAAGAAGAAATTGACGATTATCCCTCTAAGCGGATACTTGAAGACACTTGCTTGGAAGAAGGATGGATGGTGGTCGATCATGCCCATTTGCCTTTCACCATGAGTCCAGCTAAGAAGATTCATCACATCAAAAAGCAGCACTTTTAGGAGGCACCCCAATTTTTATCTTTAATTTCTAATATTTTAACCTTTTGTTTTGAAACATTTTATTAGTTTTAGTTTTCATATTTTATTTAATTTTTATTTCAGTTTCGATTTTATTTCTTTATTTTATTATTTTCAGATTCTACCGAGGAAGCATTGAATTTCCACAAAATCAGCCTCGATGGATGATTAGGGCAGTCCCCTAGATCTTTTTATTTTTCTGCATTTTTTACTTTATTTTTCATACATGTCATGCACTTGGATTGTATTGCCTTTGTTCTCTTAGTTGAGCATCCCATGCGGGGTATCCATAACATTTTACACTGAGGACAATGTGTTTTTCAAGTGTGGGGTGGTTATGGGTAAACCTTATAATCCTACTCTCTCATATGATTCTTAAATATATTTGAAATTGCTATCACTAGGTGTTGTGTATTGTTAGGATGTTAGAACACTGTGTTTTTGTGCACTTGAGTATGCTATTTTTGAGCCGATTGATGACTTAATTTATAGAATTGTAGTTACTTTTCTTTGTTGTTCATTGTCCTTGGAAAACAATTGATGGTGTTTTACACATCAACCCTGCCGGGTTAAACTAGTGTTATTTAATTGTTTTTCGAACTGTCGAATTTTAACTTAGAATGTTGATAATGTCATATGCATGTGTTTCTTAAGTAATGATTCAATTAATGATGTTGTGAACCAATTGCACCTAATACCACACCTCAAAGTGAGATTTTGAGCCTGTTGAGCATTCATTATACTTATGCTCTTTATATTTCTTGTTTGAGTGTGCATTGTACTTAACTTTGCTTCTAGAACTTGCTTTGTAATGCATGTTAAAGTTACATGAATATTGTGAATACCATGAGATGATTTGGGCAATTTAGGATTCACCACATTTGACCAAAAGCCTATCCCCTTATGTTTCCATTAGTTAGCCAGTTTTGAGCCTAACCTTTTCTTCATAATCTATACCTATACACTTCAATTATACCATTCTTTACATTTATCTTTCCTTTACCCTTATGCTGGAATTTCTTTCTGTGATTTGTTCAACTTTATGCAAGATTAAAATGCCAGTTGCTATGTTGGTGAATTCAGTAAATCTTTTTGATATTTAAAATGCTCCCTTTGATCCAATTTGTATTTGTTATTCTTTATGTTTATTCGAGTTGTATGCAGCGGTCGCTAATAAGCTGCTAGTTCATTATTAAAAAGAAAAAGAAAAAAAAAAGGAAAAAGAAAAAGAGAAGAAGAAGAAAAAAAAATAATAAACAAAATTCTTTAATTATTTATCTCTTTATTGGATTTAGAGCATTTGCGAGCGTTATTCTATGAAGTAGGGATTTTAGTGAATGATTCTTTTTGTGATCTTAGGCATTTAATCCTTTGAGCATATACTATTGTTTATCGCATGAATTCCAACATTTTCACACTTCTGTCCAAATCTCCGTACCTTTACTTTAGCCCCATTATAATCTTGGTAAAGACCTTTTGATTTTGGTATTTACTTGTTCACAATAGCGAAGATATGATTTATGAGCAAGCTTATGGTGAGCGGGTCTTTTGCATTTGTTTTGAGGGATTTGTTATTCACCTAATATACACTTTGAGCGACTTGAGTGATCCCAGTGAGGCACTGGTTCGTGATGTTTGTATTGAGTTGTCATTTAAGTTATTCATGCATTAATATTATTTCCATCCTCTATTAATGATTTGCAATTTGATTTATGATTAAGTATCCTTTGAAATGTGTCGAATACTATCTATTGTGGACTAGGGACATAAACTGTAAGGAATTGTTAACTGCAGTTTTATAAGGTGAGTTGTTAATTGCTTGAGGACAAGCTTTTAAGCAATTATAGATCAATACGTGCGAAAACGGACGAGAATTCATCAAGATCGGACAAGAGCCCGCGTTGCACACATTGAGCACGGCCTGAGTCAAGGCAGTGCTGACCATCACGGCCTGGACTCTGGCCATGACCAACCATTGAAACTTGGTCTTCAAAACAATGGTTTGAGCACGGTTTCCATAGCCACCACGGCCTACAGCACGAGGGGCAACACGACCATGGTGAAACCCTAGTTGGTGAGATCCACAGTTTCAGCAGTTTCAACACAGCCTGGACTCTCAGCACGGCCTTGACCATGACCATGCTGAATTAAATATATAAGGAAAACGTATTTTTAGGGTAGAAAAAGAGGGGGAAGGAGTGACATAGAGCCCTGGCGGCTGGTTCGGTTTCTGCACAGTATTGAGTGCGAGAGAGAGTTGCAGGGAGGAAGAATCCCGGAATCGGAAGGTTTTGAGTGCAAAACAGTAGTGGAGCAATTCAAGAGTCAATTTGGGAAATTAATCAAAGTGTAGATCTAGATTTGGAGTTGTTCATCCAATTCGAGAGAAATGGGTGTACATGTTTTATTTTCATTATTCTTTCATTGTAATTGATTTCCTAGATTGTTTTAAACATGAACATGTTTAGCTAGACTGATTAAATCCATTGGGATTTCTTTACTATGTTGGCTTAATGTTATATTGTTGGACTGTTTGAGTTGGTTTTGTATTCTTCTTGCTTTCAGTATTAATAAGATAGCATTATTCATGAGATGTTGTGAATTGTGGTGTTCAGATTGCTTTGTGTGATTGAGAAGTCCATTTGGCAATTGGAATTTTGAATAGCAAGAACTGGTTAATAATCACTTAGAGATAAGGATAATTAACTAGCCGGATTAAGAATTAACAAAGCTTAATAGAGGCGGATTAAAGCTTAATGCTAATTTAAGAATCAATCATTAGGAAGAGATTCCAACTTTAGGTTATTAGGTTTAGGAATTCGGTTATCTTGAGAGAGAAATCGAATTTAGTTAAGAATTCATCCACGGGTAGCATAATTGGATTCATCAATCCTTTATCTTTTGTTTGATCACCAACTAGTTTAGGTTCCCTTTGGGTTTGCTTTCTTGTCTTGGTTATTTCATTTATCCATTCATTCCTGCATCTCCCTTAGCGTTCCCTTTGGGTTTGCTTTCTTGTCTTGGTTATTGCTTTCTTGTCTCCGTTTTTTATAATATGATTAAGGAGTCGATGGAGGTATTTATGGATGACTTCTCTATTTTTGGTAACTCATTCTCTCACTGTTTGGAAAATCTAGAACGCATGTTAGCTATGTGCATTGAGGCTAACTTGGTGCTAAATTAGGAAAAGTGTCATTTTATAGTGAGAGAGGGAATCGTTCTAGGGCATAAGGTTTCACATGCGGGGATGGAAGTTGATAGAGCTAAAATAGAAACAATATCTAAGCTACCACTGATGGTTGCTATCTATGTTAGCTACAATCTAAGGCAGTTTACCTATCGATGTAGTCTAGCACTAATGGCGAGTATCAAGGTCGTATTCCTAAAGAAAGTGAAAGCCCAGAGTTACGCCTTTGTTCTTTGTTTTATTAACTTAAAATGAGTGATGAATAATTTATAAACTAACTATAGCTATAAGCTAAGTTCTAAGGGAGATGCAGGAGTAATTGATAAATAAAATAACCAAGACAAGAAAGCAAACCCAAAGGGAACCTAAACTAGTTGGCAATCAAACAAAAGATAAAGGATTGGTGAGTCTAATTATGTTACCGTGGACGAATTCTTAACCGAATTCGGTTTCTCTCTTGAGATAACCAAATTCCTAAACCTAATAACCTAAAGTTGGAATCTCTTCCTAACGATTGATTCTTAAATTAGCATTAAGCTTTAATCCGCCTCTATTAAGCTTTGTTAATTCTTAATCCGGCTAGTTAATTATCCTTATCTCTAAGCGATTATTAACCAGTTCTTGCTATTCAAAATTCCAATTGCCAAATGGACTTCTCAATCACATAAAGCAATCTAAACACCACAATTCACAACGTCTCATGAACAATGCATTATCTTATTAATACTGAAAGCAAGAAGAATACAAAACTAACTCAAACAATCCAACAATATAACATTAAGCCAATATAGTAAAGAAATCCTAGTGGATTTAATCAATCTAGCTAATCATGTGCATTATCAAAATCCACAAGAATTCAATTACAACAATGAGTAAAGGTAGAGAAACCCGATTACACCCTTGGATAAGAGTAAACAGCCCAAATTCCTCTTGCTTGAATTGAATCGATTCTTGTTCCTCTTGCTCAATTTGAAAACCAATCAATGAACCTCACCCAATCTTCAATCTTTAAAGGGAATCCAATTGAAACCTTGATCCAATTCTCCTTTTCCCTTAGTTCCAGCTCAAAAAACCCTTAGAGAGAGAAATATTAGGGTTTGGGACGTTCTCCCCCGCTCTCTTTTTTCTTTCCTCTCTTCTTTCTTTTAATTAATTCCCCTATCGCGCTTTGATGCCCGTGTTCCCAACACTCTGGTCGGTGTTTATGTGTTCAGCACTCTCGTGGCCGTGCTCCCTAAAAAGTTCTTTTTCTTTGATGTTTAATGCACCCAACATGGCTGTGTTGGTTCCCGTGTTGGGAACACGGCCAGTGTTGAAATCAACACGGCCATGTTCAGCTTCCTCATGCGCATACTTAGCTTGTTTCGACAGCTTTGATGTCCAATTATGCTCCAATTCTTCCCTTTATCATTCTTTGACTTCTTTTGGACCTAATGCACACAAACAGATGCATAGGGTCAGTGTTGGGACCAATTCACATCCAAATGTCCATAAAATCAATCTTAATAACCCTATTTAGATGTGTGTATTTTACGCACATCAACCACCCCCTAGTTCTGTTAGGGCTGTTAGGAGTTTCTTAGGCCATGCTGGATTTTATAGAAAATTTATTAGAAATTTCTTTGGAATTGCTAGGCCTCTTACTCAATTACTAGTTAAGGATGCACCTTTCGTTTTTTATGATGCATGTGTATCTTCTTTTGAGTTATTAAAGAAACTTTTGACTACAGCCCCTATCATGGCTTTGCTTGATTAGGGACTGCCCTTTGAACTAATGTGTGATGCTAGTGAATATGCAGTTGGAGCTGTGCTTGGACAGAGGTTTGATAAAAAGTTCCAACCCATTTACTATGCTAGCAAGACATTAACAGGAGCCCAAGAACATTACACTAATACAGAGAAGGAGTTGTTGGCTGTCGTTTATGCCTTCGGCAAATTCCGATCATACCTCGTCTTATTAAAGACCATCGTCTTCACTGACCATTCAACTTTGAGGTATTTGTTTAATAGGCATGATGCTGAGCCAAGATTGATCAGATGGATCTTATTGTTGCAGGAATTTGACATTGAGATTAGAGATAAGAAGGGTGTAGAAAATTTGGCAACAGATTACCTATCCAGACTGGAGAATCTGAGCTTGGAAGCACTTGATGAGAGCACGATAGATGAACGATTTCCAGAGGAGCACTTGTATTCATTAAAGGTATATTCCGATTCTCCTTGGTTTTCTGATTATGCTAACTATCTTGTGGCTCGGGTCTTACCAAAGGGTATGACTTATCAGCAAAAGAAGAAATTCTTTGCCGATTTGAAATACTACATTTGGGAAGACCCCTTCCTATATCAAGTGTGTGTAGACCAGGTCATCCGCCGATGTGTTTATAGCGAATAGAGTCTCCAGATCTTGAGGCATTATCATGAAGGACCTGCAGGAGGCCATCAAGCGGCAAACTATACTGCTAGGAAGGTGTTGGATGCAGGCTTTTATTGGCCAACTATCTTCCAGGATGCTAGAGCCTTTGTTAGGGTTGCGGCGGCTTGTCGATTACTCGGGTAATATCTCACGCCGTGAA